>NC_048595.1:379273991-379620455 GCF_003668045.3 Cricetulus griseus | reverse complement strand
CCTCCTGCAATTGACTCCCAGAAGGCCTTTCCAATGGCCACAGCCTTGATACACAGCTTTCTCTGCAAGGATGGACAGCATAGCAGTGGTTCTGCAGGCTGTCCTGAGCCTCCTACCTCAGCAATGAAGCCAGTGTTCTCTCTAAAACATTCTTCTAGTATTTTTCAGATGCTGGGGTGAAAGCCTGCTAGCACAGAGAGGGAAAGAAAGCACCCAGCTGACCTTCCACCTCATCCATGGTCCCAGAAAAATATTTCTTCTCCTCTG
The DNA here is from genome assembly GCF_003668045.3 of Cricetulus griseus. Taxonomy (NCBI): domain Eukaryota; kingdom Metazoa; phylum Chordata; class Mammalia; order Rodentia; family Cricetidae; genus Cricetulus; species Cricetulus griseus. The sequence goes on along the minus strand of NC_048595.1, from coordinate 379,620,188 downwards.
CCACCTCAAACAGCTCTCTCTCCAAACTTCATGTCCCTCTTTCCTCTCCTGTTCTTCTCTATATCCATTCTCCCGACTCTCCCTTGGTTTCTATGGTTTTTTGCTTAATTAGCCTATGTTCAAATTATCCTATATCCAAATGGTTACTTGCTCTACCTCTTGCTCTGTGGTTGACTTTATTTACTCCTGCTTACAATATTCAAGCAGAAAGCACTTGGGTTAAAGGTGTGTGCTAAGGTTTAGCCATACCACAAATAGAAACAGGTTTTTTTCCAGTAAATAACACAATAAAGTGGGTTGATGGTGTGATCAAATATCCTTTAACATTCAACATCTTACCAAATCAAAGGACTTTATACTCAAAGTGATGGGCATAAATGGCAGAGAATCATGTTGTATGTGGCTTTGTTCAGGAGGATGTTGGGACTGAAGGGAAGTCCTAGGGTGGAGATGTGAATAAGTTAAGATGTTATGCCTCTCTCGTTGCTCACATCTGGCTATTGAGATATACTTAACTATGCAAAGGTGTTGCATTTTTAACTATGTAAAGATACGTTGCATTTGTTTATGTTGCAGAATGAGGTTTGTTGCTGTTTTACCTTACCTGCCTAAGGCACCTGATTAGTCCCATAAAAAGCTGAATGGCCAATAGAAAGGGAGGAGGGAGGTATAAAAAGAACTCCCAGTCATGGGGAGTAATGAGGAGGAGGAATTTAGGCTTGAGGAAGAAATAAAATGAGACATTGGAAATGCCAGGGACCAGCCAGATAGACATGAAGGAAGCATAAAAGTATGACATACTGAATGAAAGAAAGTTAAAAAAAAAAAGCCCTGAAGAAAAATGAAGATGAATAGAAACAGGTTAAATGAAGTTAATAGAGCTAGGGACACCCCTAAGCTAACCCTAAGCTAAGGCTGAGCATTCACAATTAGGAAGTCTCTGTGTCTTTATTTGGGAGCTGGTTGGAGGCTCAAAGAAAATTCCAACTACAAATGGCATCCAATGTGAGGTCTAAATTTTCTGGTAAAGCCTGAGAAAGCTGAATAAAAGGTGGGGGATACCTCTCCTTTAAGAGGTGTTGCTGTGCAGCAAAGCACTTAAGCAGCTAAGTAAAACTGCCTGCCACAGTACAGGCACCAACTTCAGAGAGCTGCAGCAGTTATATACAGCTCCTCGGTAAACACAGCTCCCAGTTAAACTGAGCTCTCAGCCAGTCCTGCAGGCATAAGGCTCAGCTCTTACTGACCTGAGGAGGGGGCAGAGCCAACCACCAGAGTCACAAGGCAGAGGGCCTAGCTGCCACTTAGCAGTTTAAAACTTGGCTCATGTGGTCAGAGAAGCTATAGGTGCACAGTAAAACAGTTCCCGACTGAAAAACCATTAAGCAGGTTACAGTGTGTGTAGGTGTTTAAGAAAGAGAAGAAAATGAGTATACATAGTCATAGGCAAAAGTAAATAGTTTAAAAGTAATTAAATAATTAAGAAAGAATGAAGTACTATAAAAAGAATAAGCCAGGTAAAGGTGGGAAATACACAGCGAGTCTAGATCCTGTATGGTGCTGTGTTGACTGAATTTTTGACTGCTGATAAGCGAATAGCAGCTTCTGAGAGACTTGGGATTTTAAAAGGAATTGATGGTTTTTAACCTGAGTAGATACTTTAGAGATATATTATCTTTGATATGGAATTCAGAAAGTGTATTGCATTGGGGGAGAGGTTATGTTTTGTAGCTATGCAGCTCATTTTAAAATGTAATATAAAGTTCTAGTCCTTAAAAGCTATTATTAGAAACTGTTTAGAATAATTTAAACATGCAGGTTAGTACTTAGTCATCTATGACAATCAAACTTGTAGTTCTGTTAGGTATGCTTTCAAGCTTAAAACAGGTATATTTTAGATAGGCAATTTTCAGACACTTCAGAGACTTGCAGAATGTGACATTTAAGATGTTTAATAACAACATAAGGCTTTTCATGACAGTGAGACATGTCTGCTCCTGGCAGCACCAGTCTACTTCACAGAAGATGATGGGCATAGAAGAAATTCCATATGGAGTTTACTTTCATGGTGGCAAAGCCACCCATTTGTGCAAGAAACTGCCCTTGCCTCTACTGCTGACAGTATACTCTACAAAGTAGATAAGCAGAACACAGAAGAAAAGGACTGCTGAACTTTGACAAGACAAGGTATGGGGCAGTCATTCAAAATTCCTGCTTTACAAAAAAGTCTGTCAGACATTCTAGGCCTGGGATTGAAAGTGGATGCCCCAGTGGTGCAGAGGAAACATGGGCAACTGTCCAGGAAGCAAGCTGCTTTTGTCATTTGTATAGATTTGGAAGTTTCTTGCTCTGCATTTCCTATCTACTTAGGTAATATTATATTCTTCTTGGGACTCTGATGGAATTGAAGAGGAGATAGTTTACTTACAGTTTTCCTTGTTACCAAATTCAAAAAAATTACAAGAAATAGATGTGAAGTTTATAAAGTTGAGAGACATAAAACTTAAATTGTTTAACTTAAACGTTTTGGAGTCTATAAAGATAATTTAGAGTTTGTAATACAAGTTAAGATAGAAAGCAAATTAGATACACAACTTAGATACACCAAGATAGGATAGATAATAAAGCATTTTCTCTGAATTTGCCAAATGCAAATGGTACTGGATATTGTAAATGCAATTCTTACTTGGTTAATTGTTTCTATTGCATATCGTCTTTTTATGTTAAAGCTAAAAACTTTCTTTTTCTTTAGACAAAAGAGGGGAATGTGGAAGAATATTTGTTTAACTATATGAAGATATGTTGCATTTCTTTAACTATGTGTTAAAGTAAACATGTGTTGCTATTTTAACTTGCCTGCCCAAGGCACCTGATTGGTCTAATAAAAAGCTTAATGGACAATAGCGAAGGAGGAAGCATATGTGGAAGTTCTAGGGAGAGTGAGTAGGAGAAGGAAACTAAGTTCAAGGAAGAAAGAAAAGGAGACAACAGGGACACCTCAGGGACAGATGGACAGACAGACACAGAGGAAGCAGACAAGTAGGACATACAGAATGAAAGAAATCTAAAGCCCCAAGGCAAACTGGAGATGAATAGAAACAGCTTAAATTAAGATGAAAGAGCCAGTGGGACAAGCCTAAGCTAAGGCTCGGCATTCAAAATTAATAAGTTTCCATGACTTTATTTGGGAGTCAGGTGGAAGCCCAAAGAAAATTCCAACTATATCTGACTCCTTTGCACACCACCTACCAGCTTCCATGTCCTGCCCCACTTTGCAGTCTTTCCATCACACCTTGCACTAAGAAAGTCCAAAGTATACTCAGACCCCACATAGCCTATCACCAAGAAGCTACAAAAGCTGCTACTTGGGGGTCAGGTTCCCTGTCTGTCCAGTGACTTCAGCACCATTGTGTGCTGCCAGAGGTGCCATGATCTCTGTTGCCCTTAATTGCCACCTCTCTGTCTCTGTCTGTGTCTCTGTCTCTGCTTCTGTGTCTCTGTCTCTGTCTTCACCCCCCTCTCTCTGTGTGTATGTGTACAATCTATACCACATGTTCTTCTGGTCCATGCCCAGTTCTGGCATAGGGCGTGGTGGGTAGCTGGAATTCCAGAACTTCCATGAGTACATAAGCTCTACCAGTAAAGGAATATGGCCATGAATATGACCAGAGGCCACAGTTCATCTCCAGCCAATTGACTCATGCTCATGGGTACATCACTGTTCCAGGACTTTCTGGAAACATCCTACATCAACCACCATAGCCACCTAAGATCAGGAAGGAGACCTCTTGCTGTAACTTAGAATCTGGTACCCAATAAGGTAAGCAAGGCTGCCTGTACTTTGTCCTCTGCCTTGAGTTGAGCTCCTGTGTTTTCTCCTCAGTCTGAGTGTCAGGAGGGGTCAAAGCAGTCTAGGCAGATTTGCCTCAGTTTCTCTCCCCAGGTGCTTACTCAATGGAGGGCATCAGGTTGTGGGAACCCACTGCACAGGCACTGTGCTATGTTAGGCTAAGGATTGTGAGCATGGGGCACAAATGTCCACTGAAACCCTACTTCCAGTGACATAGAAAGGTGACTCATGTGTCAGGCCACACATGCAGAGCTTAAGGAACTACAGAAAATTACCTCAGGCTAGAGCAAGACCTTCCAGCACCATTAAAAGTTGGGAAAAGGAGGGTGTGGAGATGGCTGAACATTGAGGAGCTGGCTACTCTTCCTTCGGACCTAGGATTAAATCCCAGCACCAACAGGAGGTTTATAACTAATTGCAATGCAAGTTCCTGGATATTCCATACTCTCTCCTATCCTTGGACGCTGCACACATTTAGGCAAGTATCCATGCATATGCAATAAAAAAAAAAGGGAAGGGGAGAAGAACAGGAGACACTGACAAAATGATGTGGTTATTCCTGTAGCAAGGAAGGGGTCTGTGAAGTGGTGACCCCAGCTTGGTGAGTGTTTTGTCCTGCACATCCCAAAAGCCAATGTCTAGCTACTGTTGGACTATGGTGGACCTTCTCTAACGTTCCTATAACAAGAGTCATTGGGAGGACATTTTATTTTTAACAAAAGCAAAATCAAAATGAGTGTTGGCACACAACTGTGTCTCAAGGCATACTATGGAGGTTGGGGTCTTCAGATGCTTAAGATGCTGACCTCTGATTGTATAGAGACTGAGATGAGCCTGGAGATGTGTTCCATGCCTGCAGAACAGTCTGCCTGGCCCCACTAAGCCAGCAAATTTTTAAGACTCCAAGATTCTTGAACATTGCTAGTGAGTAATACCCATTGTATCTGTCCCAGTGCTTTCTGGGAGCACTCTCCTTGGTCTAGAGAGATGGCCCCAGACAGGACAGCAGGATCCTGCCCACCCTCCTGGATTCTGAATCATCACCTTTGATACAGTAGATTTTCTCTTGCATCCTTTCACTGCAGCAAGCCTGAGCCTCTTTACCATTTGTGGCACTCCAGGGTCTTGGGGACCTAGACCAACATCTGTCCCCAAAACAAGAATTGTGCTGATTTCCAGTTCAAACCATTCACATTTCCTCAAGAACCAGTGAGTCTTGACTTCTGTCTGTGGTTTGTCCCTAAGCCAGCATCCATCCATGGGTTTTTCTGTGTGACCTAGGGTCAATCACTGAACACCAGCACAGCTACCTCTCTTCCTACTTTGTCACAATGCTTCCCCCTCTCATTGTCCCTTTCCTTCCCTCCTGGGTCTCTTCATCACCTCCTGACAACCTGCACTCAACACCTTTGTTTGAGAAAGGATCTCCTTGAGTAATCAGGTTATATAGCCCAGGCTGGCCTTGAACTTGAAATCTTCTTGCCTCAGCCTCTCCCAAACTATACTGCAGGCCTGTGCCACTGTTCTTGGCTCAGTAAACACTTTCCTCACAGCACTGAGTTGCTCATAGGGGAGGTCTGAGGAGGAGGGGAAAGACTGGTTGTAGACTGTGGTCTTGGGACACAGTGGAGACAAGGATGGGGGAGGTCCAGGAATCTGAGTGGCAGCCACAGGTCTGGTTTATTGGACATCATGCAGCACAAACTGGGGAGAAGGATGGAGCTGCTGTCCTTGCTAGCGCATGACTGCACAGAGCTCGTAGGGGACTGGGGTAGCTGGCAATGTGAAGATGCTTTGGGTGCTGGGCCGCGGCTGTCCATCAGGCACCGAGAAGCTAAAGCGCTGCAGGAGGCAGGTGAAGAAGAGGAAGAGCTCCATGCGGGCCAGGGGCTCCCCCAGGCATACTCTGCGGCCTGTGGGTGGGAGAGAGGCTTAGTCAGTCTGGGGTCTGGTTGATGCTGCACCCTCCAGGCACCTTGGGAAGAGACCTGGAGCCAGGCACCCCACAGCACCTGCTGAGAATGGCATGAAGGCCTCATGCTTCACAAAGCGGCCCTGGGCATCCAGGAAGTGTTCAGGATGGAAGTGGAGGGGCTTCTCCCAGACAGTCTCATCCTTCAGCACCGAGGACAGGTTGGGGATGAGGGTCGTCCCCTGGCAGGAGACACATGTGTGAACATGGACTTGGGTGGGGCTGCCAATACCCTGGTTACCATGACCACATGCACAAACTCTTCCTGCACACACAGGATTCTTTTATTCACCTCAACCTCAGAGCCTCTCAGTGCCTTTTCTGGAACCATTCAAGGCCCTGTGAGAAAACTACCATAAGTACCCAAATAGAACCTGCAGTGTTCCCTGAAATACACTGAGGCTTATTTCACTGGACATCCCCCCTCACTGGGGAATCCTGGGTAATGGCTGTGATGTACTAACACTTAAGTTGTTCCCTTCACCATGTAGAAATTCAGGATGTGGTGGTCTTGGTCTTACAGCCTTTGTTTGCCTGGTTGTGATCCTGTGACAAGGGTGCCCATGCATACCTTGGGGATGAGGAAGCCCTGTACTTCAACATCACGGGACGTCATATGTGGGACATTCAAGGGGACAATGTCTCCAAATCGCTGCACCTCATGAATGACAGCATTGGTGTAGGGCATGCGGGCCTGGTCTGCCATCTCTGGACGCCGTATCTTCCCTATGACATCATCAATCTCCTGTTGGACACGGCCTGGAGAGAGAGCATCTCCTCAGTGAAGCAGTTCCTTGGTGACTCTTCCTTGACCTTCCACCACTGGGTTAATAGTTGAGTTAAGACTCCCATCAGAATTGTGGGAGTCTGGGTCAAGCTGATGCTGGAGCCACCAGCTTCTCAGGGACTTCTATCTTTATTCCCTTATGCTCCCTCCCAGGCCCAGCCAGGCTCACTCTGCACATCCGGGTGCAGGATCATGAGGAGCAGGGCCCAGGACAGTGTGGTTGACGTGGTCACCATCCCCGCAGTGAACAGGTCAACCACCACCATGCGCAGGTTCTCATCATTGAAGCTGCTTTCAGGTCTCCCCTTGGCCTGGGCCAGACAGAGAGGGTAGGCTCAGGGACACAGAGAATAAGGACAAAGAAATCTGCCATTGTGTTCATGCACCCCAGGTGTTGGGTTCATAGGTGACATATAAACCCAAGTGGCCAGGCATCACAACTCATAGTCCAATGCAGCCCAAAGGACCTGACCCCCTCCTTTATGGCTGTCCTCACCTTCTCCACTTCAGACAGGAAGGCATCTGTCAGGTGTCGTGGTGGCTGTGCAGGATCCCAGGTTGTCTTGTGCTCAACCAACATCTTATCCAGGGACTCCATGAATGCAGTTAACTTGGGGAAGGCTTTGCCTGGCAGCCCAGGGATTTGAAGGAGCACTGGGATTGCATTCAGCACCTGTGAAAGAAACAGGTCTAGTTCAGTTTATTTCTATTTAAGAATGATTACTGGGCTGTGTAGTTGTGGCACATGCCTTTAATCCCAGGGCTCAGAAGGCAGAGGCAGGTGGATCACTGTGATTTCCAGGCCATCCTGTTCTACAGAGTTAGTTCAAGGACAGCCAGGATAGCATCACAGAAAAAAAAAAAAAAACTTACTCAGAAATCATTAGTGTGTTTGTGTGTGTGCATGCGTGTGTGTGTGTGTGTGTGTGTGTGTGTGTGTGTGTGTGTGTGTGTGTGTGTCGGTTTATGGGCATGCCTGATGTGCACTCACCTGTGCACAATTGCTCTTGTTTGGTGGTCAGGGAACAGCTTCTAGAGTAAAATCTATCTCCTACATGGGACCCAGGGATCTAGCTCAGGTCCCCAGCCTTGCTTGGAAAGCTCATTTACACATAGACCATCTATCTCTCTTGCCCCTGGATGCTATAACTGCTCATCTTCACATGGACCAGTCTTAGATCCCAACCTCTTCCACAAAGGACTCACAGACTGCTCCCTCCCATAACCTGCTTCTTCCTCAGTTCTAGCCTGTAGGTTGTCTTGTAGCCCAGGGTGAACAAAATTAATATTCTATCTTCAAATCTAACAGGCTTTTATGATTTCCATGTAGATAATGGGTAGAGGTTCTACCCCATTTCTAGAGCCCTTGGCCTTAGTCCATCCCTCCCCTCCTGTTATCTGAGGTTTGCCAAGGTCCAGGCCTTTCCCCCTGCATTTGACTCTCACACAAGGCCCTCTCCCTATGCACCCTGAATGCACTTTCATCTGATAGCCTTTACAGCACAGCAGTGGCCATGCACACTGCCCTGAGCCTCACACCTCAGCAATGAAGCCAGTGTCCTCTCCAAAACTTTCTTGTAACATCTTGAGCAGCCTGTTGAAGAAAGGGTCTCCATAGTCGAAGCGATGGGCATAAATGAGGGATGAAATCACATTGCATACACCTTTATTCAGGAGGGTGATGGGATTAAAGGGATGTCCTAGGAGCAGAGAATGCAAGCAAGTCATGATATTGCTCATAAGTGCCTGCCCCCATCTCCATCTCTCACCCGTCACCTACCTGCCTCCTGGGTGAAGGCATCACAGAGGTGACCAGCCTCCTCTGTCACCCACTGCTCCAGTGATTTCTTGCCCACGCCAAAGTCTCGCATGGTAGACACAGAGAATCGACGCTGCTCTCTCCACTCGGGTCCATAGGGTGCAAACACCACACCTGCAGGGACATCTGTGTGTAACCAAGGATACTTGGGTATGCTGTCTCCTCTTCTCCCAGTATTTCCCTGTGGTCAGTCTTAGCCATCAGTGCCCAGCACTTTGCTACCACATATGAGTACTTGCCATTTTGGAGGCTCTACCCTCCATTTCAGTGACTGTCCTTCCATTGCCTGACCACACCCCCTCCGTTAGGCCCTGTGCATCTTCTGTTCACTGCTCCTCAAGCCCTATTCTCTCTGCCTTGTCCCCACTATAGCTCTTTGCCTTTAGATTTGTGCCCAAAGCCCAGGTGATTATAGATGTGCATTGGAGGGCGGTCAGCAGTGTCCTCTCCACAGTTCACCAGCACTTCCCGCACCGCCTTCAGTCCATTGACCACGACCGCAGGCTTCCAGGCCATCTGTAGGCTGAACACATCTCCATAGCGCTGTCGAAGCTGAAGTAGAGGGACAGGACACTTAGGAAGTGAAGGTTCTTGGCAGACTTGAAGATCCAAGCTGAACACATGTCTGTGTGTTTGAGTGTGTGTGCCTGCACACCTATGCTTGTTTGTGTGTGCAAACAGGAGTTCATTGACTTGGTATTCATTGTTGAGCCTTAGTCCTGCCCTATGCTGGTCAAATGCTCTATCACTACATCTCTACACTGAGATCTGACACCTTGTGATTGGGGTATCCTATCTTCTAAATCCATACTAGATATGGTCATTCAGCAGTGGCCTTGCCAGAGCAAGGTCCTTGCCCCCTTCATAGCCCTCCATACAAGAGGAAATTCTGGTTCCCAAGATGAGCAGCAAGGCCTGAGACCACACAGCAGCAAGAGATTATAGCAAACATAGCCACTCCAACTGCTTTCTTTCATGACTGACAGGCTGCATTGGAACCTGACTCCTTCCCTATGTCCTTGAGACTTCAGCCACTGATGGGATCACAAAAAAACTGGAGCCTCCCAGACTTCTGCCCTGTAGTCCAACCTGTGTCCACACCTGTTTCTGTGGTTTTTCCCATACCATGCCACAAGATAAACTATTGAACCTCCTTCCTCTTGGGGGCCATCTTCCCGTCTACGCTGTGGCTTTAGTACCATAATGTGCTGCTAGGGGCATCATGACATCTACTGTCCCCCACCACCATCTCTCACCTTGTAAAAACTATATGTCAAGTTCTCAAAGTCCAACTGCAGCAGGTTGCCCAGCCCAGGAAGTGGCACAGGACCTGGAGGGTAGCGGGCAGCCCAGAACTTGCGTCGGTGCATCAGGTCCACCAGAAGCAGGAAGATGGTCGTGAATATGACCACAGACCACAGGCCATCTCCAATCAGCAGTGCCATGGCTGCCCCACTGCTTTCCAGACTGTTTGGGGGACACCTGCTCCAGATGCCCAGAATCAGGAGAGACACTCTGAGGACACACTGGGCACCTGGTCCCTTATGAAAGGGAGAAGGCTGCACTTTGTTCTCTGCCTTGAGCCAAGTAGCCGTGTTTACTGTTCAGCCAGGGTGTGCAGGGAGGGGTGAGAAAAGGACAGGGAAAATCAATCTCATAGGTTTCCACACTTTCTTCTCTCCTCGGGTGCCTATCCATGGGAGATGCTCAGTTTCTCCACAGGGAGCTGAACACAGCGGTTATGTAGGGGTGGACACTATGAGCACAATGGGCAGATGACCAATGGACCCTTCCTCAAGATGCAGCAAGTTCAGCAATATGCCACACATGGAGAGCTCTGAGGGGCCTGAGTGTATTGACTCAGAATGGATCAAGGATTTTTGAGGCTCCATTGAACACTTGGCTAGTAGGACATGAGGTCTGCCTGACTCTGCAGACTCCATCACTGTGTAGCAAGGGCCAGTGAAATGGCTTGTAGGGCAAACCAATGAGGGTACATGAGAGGCAGTGTGGAGAAGGCAGGTATATCCTGTGGAGGTATGAGTGAGGTCACTTACTCACGAGGAAGACCGATCTTACAACCTGGACACCTCTTAGCTCTGATCTGAGAAAGCAGAAAAACTGTCTACAAGTGTCAAGAGCATCCTGGGGAGGTCAGCAGGATGCCCAGGTTCTTGTCACGGGGAGGCCCCTGTGTCTGATTTAATTTTCCCTTTGCTTCTTGGTGGGTGGAGCCCTGTGTCTACAGCTATCATAGTAGGGCTAGAGAGGGTGTCTTTCTCATGCTACACAGGCAGAGCTTTGAGGGACTTGTGAACATTGCCACACACTGGAGTAAGACTGCCCTGTAGACTCAAGGACCACTTAGTTGGCAGGACACAAGGACCTTCCAGGACTGCAGGATACAACAGCTGGCTGTGACTGCAAGTGATACTTATTGGTTTTGTGGTGTGAGGGACGGTGGGAGGAAGGTGGCTGCAGCCTGTGGAGTCTTGTGGAAAGGTTTGTGGTTGGCGAATTGATCAGTAAGGCCAGACTCTGAACTGGCACTTCTTCCATGGGATCTGAGAAAGCTGAGAAAATGCCAACAACTGTCAGAGGGTCCCTGGAAGCTCTTAGGTTAGTTTGGGGACTGTCACATGGTGGTTTCAGTCTTTTATTCATAGTTTGTTTTGTTTTGTTTTTTGGTTTTTCGAGACAGGTTTTCTCTGTGTAGCTTTAGAGCCCTATCCTGGCACTCTCTTTGGAGACCAGGCTGGCCTCGAACTCACAGAGATCCACCTGCCTCTGCCTCCCGAGTGCTGGGATTAAAGACATGCACCACCAATGCCCAGCCACAGTTTGTTTCTTGGTGTGTCCTCCTCATGCCAGTTGCCTGTGGTTAGGGTGGACAGCCATGAGGAAAATGGAAAGATGACTCTGAGCCTTCCAATGAATAGCACGTGTATGCTTGGCCCTGCTGGGCAGACTGTACATAACAAACAACTCATCCCTCTCTAGGGTCAGAGAAGGTGCAGTCCCTGTCCTTTCTGGGGATCCAGACCTCTGAATTTCAAGGGATCAGAATTCACAATGGAATCCAGAGAGGCGTTCTGTGCTGCACCCAACAGTGTGGCAGAAGGGAGGCAGGAGCTGAGTTAGAGGGAATGAGCGGGGTCCACACAGTGTAGCAGCACGGCAGCACAGGGTGTCCTCCTCTCAGCTGCCCCTACCACCTTCTTTCTGACCACTTCTATATCACTAGGGACTGTGGGGACTCCATGCTGGTGGCTGAAGCCCCTGTCCCACCCTGTGGCTCACTTCTTGTTTCTGTCTTCCGCTTGGCCCTGCCCAACAGACTTATGGTAAGGTTGGCACCCTGGATTGATGAGCAGTCAACAGCTTCCTCTAGCTCCATCCTGACCCAAAAAGAAACGGTGCACAGTACCGAAGCTAACACAAGCATGTCAGGGCGGGGAGTAGGAGACAACTGAGACTTAGTCACTGAGAAGCTTAAACACATTTCTCCTGGGCTGACATAAGATACTCCCAGGGCCAGAGATGATTCCTAACAGTTTACTCTGGGGTTAACATCAGGACATGTCCTCCCTTTAGCAGTCTATCTCTTCTTGGCCATGTAAGACATGAAAGAGAAGCAATGGTGTTGACTAGGTGCCATCCCCCAGTGTGAGATAGGCAAACTCAGGCCTGATTTTCCTGTTTCAGGCTAAGTGAGGCCCAGAGAGGTAAGTGCACAGAGCAGGTGAGAGATGTCACACACTGTATGTTGTAAAGTGTTCCCTGGTCTGTCACCAGCTCTTGGGAGATGACCTGGATGCTCTGGTAAACATCTGCTTGTTGTCACTGTTTGCTTCCCTTCATCCTCAGTCCTTGCCTCCTCAGCCATGTGAACAATTGTGCCCTATCAGGATCAGTGTGGGGGGACTGGGGTCGGTATTCATGTCAGCTGCACAGGTGTGCCATGTCTGCAACAGCAAGCTGGAACAGAGTCCCTGGTCATCAGGGTTCATGGGTGTTTCCAGATTTGCAATTCTCTGTACACATGTCAACAGATAATCACTGTCCTTTGGACTCCACTGGAAGAGGACAAATGGAACCTGGGCATGTTTCTCCTGGACTCTGTCCTGTGTGCCATTTATCTTTCCTGGCTTCAACTGCCTGGGTTCCTTGAAGTGAAGACCAACAGTGAGTCTGGAGCCATTCCTAGGTCTGTTTTTCTTTCCCTAGCCACGGTGGGATGAGCAAACCCAGTCAGTTTGTTAAGAGTGATGGGACTCATTGGGATGACTGCGACTCTGATAGTGCTGCCTTGGGAAAACTTGGTTTGGGTAAAGGAAGGCCTGGCATTGTTTAGGGTTGGTGAAACTTTCACATCTGGTTGGTTACTTTATTGTTCCTGTATGATAGTGTGTTGCCTGTGGAATCATTGACCTATGCTTGAGATGACATAAGTACAATACTAAGAATCAACCTCATGTATAATTCCTGGATAAGTGTTGTTTATTATCAAAATGAAAACAAAAGAGACTTCTGAGCTAGATCAACACACTGAACTAATGTTGTGGAATATTAGTTAAAGATGTCTTACATTCTTTTATGTTGCATTTATTTATTTAACTATTTAATTCTGTCAAATTGTGTTACTTTGCCTGTGTAAAATACCTGATTGGTCCAATAAAGAGCTGAACAGTCAATAACCAGGCAGATAAAGGATAGGCAGGGCTCCCAGGTAGAGAGAATAAATAGGAGGAGAAGAGAAGAGGGAAAAGGAAAAAAAAAAGTAGGAGAGAGAATGCCAGGGGCCAGCCACCTAGCCATACACCCAAAGAAAGGTAAAAGCCCAGAGGCAAAAGGTAGACAGGATAATTTAAGAAAAACTGGCTAGAAATAAGCCAAGTTAATGCCACACATTTATAAGTAAATATAAGTCTCCATATTTGGGGACTGGGTGGTGAGCTCTCAAAGAGTAAGAGTTTTCAAAAAAAATAATAATCAGCTCCATTTTTGCATTCCAACGTGATCCCAAATTTCCATGCATGGCCTAAGAAAGCTGAAGAAATAAAAAAAGAGAATACAGGTCATTTTAAGAATTTCTTCTGGACAGTGAGCCCTTCAGCAGCTGGTATCTTAAGTAGGAACCAAAAACTAAGTGAAAATGCCTGCATGGTGCAGGGCACTGGCAAACCAGAGTTGGGAGTTGGATGTAGTTCCTGGTCAGACACACTTTCCACTGTGTCTTATCTCTCTGGACCCAAGAAGCATGCAGAACCAGCCACCAAAGCCACATGGAGGTCCTAGCCATACCACTTGGTAGTTTTTTGTTCATGCAGACAAAAAGACCAGAGATGCACAGTAAAGACAGATCCCGATGGGGAAAAAAAAACTTCTGAATAGGTTACAGTGTGTTTAACAATGTGAGTAGGCTTAAGAAGAGAAAAGGTTATTGACAGTTGTAGAAAGAAATAATATTAAAATAATAAAGTCTTTACTCAGGGCTGTCCATTTCTGCAGGAACCAGGAAGGACATTGGTGTGGAGGACATTCGCTACCGTGAGTTCCAGTGCATTGCCAAAACCCCAGATGCATGGTCTCCTGGCCAAGCACCTGAGGGTTCACGTTATTGGTGTGTTCATTATGGCCCTGGGAGTTGCAGCTTCCTATAAGTTTAGTGTAGTTGAGCCCAGGAAGAAAATGTATGCAGATTTCTACAGGGACTACAACTCTATGAAGGACTTCAAAGAGATGAAGAAAGCTGGAATCTTCTAGAGTATGAAGTGACTTCAGAATGTACAGAATTCTTTGAATTGCACTCAATAGCAGTTCACTGCTGACCTGTGTTCCTCAACTATGAAACATGAGTATGTGGACTAAGGAGTAATATATCTCAATAAACAATGAACACTTTTATGGATTAACAAAAAGCCTTTACTCAGAAAAGTAAAGTAATATATAAAAAAGAATAGGCCATATAGAGATGGGAAATACACAGAAAGCCTGGGTCCTCTATGTTGCTGTATGACCTTTGATTGCTGGTAAGCAAATGACAACTGCTAGGAGACATGAGATTGAAAGAGGGATTGATGCAGTAAAACAGCCTAGATATTTTAAGAATACCTTAACTATAAAATGGAACTCAAAAAATGCATTGCTTTGGAAAAGAGGTTTTGTTTTTACTTCCACAGGAAATGAGAGGCTGTGGATTCCTTTAGGATTGATATGAAACAGGTTTGTTCAGGGAAGATCTCCTGAATCTTGATAGATGATATTTGTCAACAAAGTTTACACCTAGCTTTCCCCAGGCCTTGGCCATTATCTCAATTTCTTCAGGGACCCCTAAAGGTGCCTTGGCCCACAGACAATAGGAAACAGTCTGGAGAACACGATGCCCACATTCCCAAGAAGTGTGGGGTGGTTTTTGGTTATTTTTTGGGTTACAGATGTTAGTTATCATTTGGGGGAATATAGAAATATAGGATAAAAAGACAACTATTAAATATATTTTACATCAGTATGGAATTTGGTATATTGATACTAAATTAAAGTTATTTGTTTTATACTGATGCATGTTTCTATTCCTGTTTGGGGTACTGTGCTTATGCAGCTCATTTAATCATGCAATGTATAACTAAGAAATTAGGTTAGTGGTTAATCTAACCTAATCAAATTTGTAGTCACATTAGGTATGCTTTCAAGGTGAAACATGTATATTTTAGACAGAAGATTTTCAACCACTTCAAAGACCTATAGAATGTGGCATTTAAGATGTCCAGTAACCTGAGGTTTCTCATGACAATGAGACATATCTTCTGGCAGCACAAATTGACTTCATAGAAGGAAGATGGGCATCGAAGAAACTCCATACGGAGTTTGTTTTCAATGTGGTAAGTCCCTGGTGTCCTCCTCTCCTTTTTTCCTTCTCTTTATACACTCTGCCTGGCAGCTCCGCCTGTCCTTTCTCCTGCCTTGATATTGGTTGTTCAACTCTTTATTAGACCATCAGGTGTTTTAGACAGGCAAAGAAGCACAACTTCACAGAGTTAAATAACTATAACATAACCAGAAGTCACATACCTTAAAATAATATTCTACCACATTTCCCCTTTTTGTGTAACAAAAAGAAAGTTTGTAACTTTAACATAGTAAAATTATATACAACAAACCAGTTATCAAGCAAGAATTAATTAACAATATTCTATCAATTTGCATTTCAGCAAATTTAGAGAAATAATACATTATCTATTCTATCTTTGAGTGAATCCAAAGTTTTATATATAACTTGCTTTCTATCATATCTAAGGAAAGCTACAACTATAACAACCTAGTCTTCAACTCCATCAAAGGCACCAAACGGATATAACAGTATTTAAGTAAACAAAAAGTGCATTGCAAATGACTTCCAAAAACTCTAGAAATGACAGAGACATGTGACTGCCTCTACAGTCACCCAAAGTTCTTCTGCAACATTGGGGCATCTATCTTCAGCCTATAGGACCATAGTATCTGGCAGACTTTTCAATGAAGCAAGAAATTGGAAAGACTGTCCTGCCTATATTGACAGTTTGTCGGTCACTTTCCTATGTGTCCTGCACAGTATCTGGCATATCTTCCACGAAGCAGGAACCCTGAAGGACCATCTTGCCTTGTTTTTGGCAAAGTTCAGCAGCCACTTTCCTGTGGGTCCTGTATTCCAGTTTATACAACATTTTGTCAAGCAGTCCAGGCAAGAGCAGCTTCTTTCCCAAATCGCTAACCTTGCCATAATGAAAGCAAACTACATAAGGAGTTTCTTTGATACCCATCATTTCTGAAGTAAATTGGTGCTGCCAGGAGCAGATGTGTTCAATTGTCATGAAAAATCCCTAAATTAACAAAATATTTTAAATGCCATGTTCTGTAGGTCTTTGAAAGGTTTGAAGACAATCTATCGATCTAAAATATATTTCTGTATGATCTGGAAAACATACCTAGCACATCTACAAATTTGATTCTTATAGATAACTAACTACTGACCTGTGTTTTTTGATTATTCTAAATAGTTTGTAATAATAGCTCTTAAAAACTAGAATGTTACCTTACATGAACTGCCTAGGTAAAATACCTTAAACAAGAATAGAGACATATATACAATATGTTGTAACAAAAATAACCTTAAATTTGTATCAATATACAAAAAATCCTTTAAATAAAGAGTAGAAACATACATACAGTGTGTTGTAACAAAACGACCTTAAAGCCGGGCGTTGGTGGTGCAGGCCTTTAATCCCAGCACTCGGGAGGCAGAGGCAAGTGGATCTCTGTGAGTTCGAGGCCAACCTGGTCTCCAGAGCGAGTGCCAGAATAGGCTCCAAAGTTACACAGAGAAACCCTGTCTCGAAAAACCAAAACAACAACAACAAAACGACCTTAAATTTGTATCAATATGCAAAATTCATTTAAACAAGAGTAAAAACATATATACAGTGTAACAAAATTGACTTTCAATTTGAAGCCACATACCAAAATTCCTATCAAAGCAAAATATCTGAGATTAATAATTATTTCTACATTCCTATAGTCCCCTAAATTATTACAAACATCTATAACCCACAAAATAACCAAAAGCTTCCCACAATCCAGCTCTTGGGATTGTGGATGTTGTGTTCTCTAGACTGCTTCCTGCTGAATGTGGGTGAAGACATCTTTAGAGTCCTAAAGAGAAAATTTGAGATAATGGCCAAGTCCTGGGAAGACCAGCAGTAACCTTTTTTGAAAGCTATCACCTGTCCAGTTTCAGGAGGTCTTCCTGATCAAACCAGATCCATCTCAACCTGCAGCAAATCCACAGCCTCTTGTTTCCTGAGGAAACAAAAACAAAACCACTTCATTAAAGCATCTTTCATTTCCATTTGACAAATACATTTTTGACACTTTTAAAGTTAAGGCATTCTTAAAATATCTAGGCTGGTTTATTTCCAAAGTCCCTCTTTCCGTTCTAGGTCTCTTAGCATCTGTCCTTTGCTTTTCAGCAATCAAAAAATTCAAAATCAACACAATAGCATCTGTGTATTGTAACAAAATGACCTTAAATTTGTATCAATATACACATCTTACACACAATATACACAAGGAAATTCATATTTCCTTGTGTATTTCCCATCTTTACATGACTTATTTCTTTTTATTACTTTTACTGTCACTTTAAAGACTTTATTGTATTAATTTTAAAATATTCCTGTTCATACCCCTTTTCTTCTTTCTTAAGCCCATACACATTGTAAAACGCACTGGAACCTATTTAGAGGTTTTTCCATCTGGACCTCTTACTGCACACCTTTTAGCCTTTTCTGACCACAGGAGCAAACTTTAGACAGATAAGTTACACCTGGACACTCCACCCAGCTCTCAGCTGGTTCTGCCTGCTTCTCAGGTCATGAGAGCCAAGCCTAAAGCTTGTGTCTTTGTCAGAGTTTGGTCTCAACAGGAACTTCATTAAATGATCCTACCTGTGGAAGCCTGTACTTGTGTTGCCGCAAGCGGTTTTGTTTGTTTGTTTGTTTGTTTTTCGAGACAGGGTTTCTCTGTGTAGCTTTGGAGCCTATACTGGTACTTGCTCTGGAGACCAGGCTGGCCTCGAACTCACAGACATCCACCTGCCTCTGCCTCCTGAGTGCTGGGATTAAAGGCGTGTGCCACCATCGCCTGGCTGCCACAAGCGGTTTTTACTTAGCTTGCCATTTCTGTTTCTATTTAGCATTGCCAGCTGAACACCAGTGCCTCTTAAGGAAGCCATGTCTTCTTCCCAGCTTTCTCAGGCTCTGGATGGATATTCGAGCCCCATGTTGGTACACAACTATGTAGTAAGATTTTTTTTTCTTTTTGGGGGGCCCACCACCCATCTCCCAAAAGAATCACACATGGAGGTTTATTCTTAGTTATGAATGTCAGACCTTAGCTTGGCTTGTTTCTAGCCAGCTTTTCTTAAATTATTCTGTCTACTTTAGCCTCTGAGCTTTTCTGTTCTCTTCTGTAAATCTTACTCTTACTTCATAGATTGCTGTGTAGTTGGAGGCTGTGTGGCTACCCACTGACATCTCCCTCTCCTTCCCGACTCCTTCTTTTCTTTCTATTCTCTGCATGCAAGCCTCACCTATCCTTGCCTCCTGCCTGCTATTGGATATTCAGCTCTAAACCATCATGTGTTTTAGACAGGCAAAAACAAAAAACAAAAAACAAAACAAAACCCGTAGCTTCACAGAGTTAAACAATTGCAGCATAAACAAAAGTCACACAACTTAAAATAATATTCTACCACAACTCAAATTATTTTTCAGGATCCCCAAAAGATGCCATCACCCCCAGACAGCAGGAAGTTATTTTAAGAACACGGTGCCCACTTTCCAAAGAGGTGGGGCAGGTGGTTTTAGTTCACTCAGGGGCTTATGGATATTTGTCATTATTTAGGGGGGTTGGTTATAGTTGTTGTTGGCAATGGTCAGGAAAAAAGCTGAACAAAGGAGATTAGATTCAGGGTTCTAGTTATGAAAAGAAAGGGGGATATAGATATGATTGGATAAAGGGGTAGATTATTAAATCTACTTTTAAACCAAAAAGGCAACTACTAGTTTTAAATATTTTACATTGGCTTGGATTTTTGTACATTGATATAAAACTGAGACTATTTTTGTTACACAGTATATATGTTATAGAAAAGATAGGATAAAAGGTAGATTGCTGAATATACATTTAAACCAAACAAAGCAACTATTAGTTTTAAATATTTTACATTGATATAGATTTTGTATATTGATACAAATTTGGGTTTATTTTTGTTAGAACATAATGTGCATGCATTTATACTCTGTGTCCAATGTATTGTACCTATACAGCTCATTTAATAGTATAATGCAAATTTCTAGTCCTTGAAAGTTATTATTACAAACTGTTTAGGATAATAAAGATATGCAGGTAAATAGTCACCTATTAAAATTGAACTTGTAATCATGTTTGGTATAGGTATGCTTACAAGGCCAAACAGAGATATATTTTAGGTAGACAGGAGGTCTTCAAACACTTCAGAGATATACAGAATATGGCATTTAAGATCTTTTCATAACATGGGTTCTTCTCTTTTTATGACAATGAGACATGTCTGTTCCTGGCAGCAACAATCTACTTCACAGAAGAGAAGATGATGGGCATTGAATAAACTCCACATGGAGTTTACTTTCTTTGTGGCAAAGGCTATCCACCAGACAAGAAACTGCCTTTGCCTCCACTGCTGACAGTGTGCTGTCTAAATTGGACAAGCAGGACACAAAAGAAATGACTGACAAACTTGGCCAAGACAAGGTAGTACAGCCCTTCAGAATATCCTTCTTCACAGAAAAGTCTGTCAGATTTTCTAGGCCGTGGGCCAAAGATGGATGCCCCAATGTTACAGAGGAACCTTGGATGATTGTCCAGGCAGTCAGTGGTTTCTGTCATTTCACATGTTTTTTTGGAAGTCGCTTACTTGTACTTCATGTGGTTTTTTAGCTTTTGTTTGTTTGTTTTCTGGGTATGACTATTCCGTCAGACCTGTGGATTGTCATTATTTTCTCTCTCTCTCTCATGGTTTGTTTCTCTTCCCCTCTTTTGACAGTTATCATTTTAAAGAACATGTATTTTCTATTTGTGTGTGCTTGTGTGTGTGCCACGTGTGCATGTAGAGGTAAGAGGGAGTTGGCTCAACCTGAAGAAGTTGGAACTCCCTTCCACCATGTGGCTTCAAGAGATTGTATGCAGACTGTGGGGCTAGTTTGCAGGCATTTTATGCACTAAGCCATCTCACCAATCCAGGCAAAGACATGTGAGACACAAAGTTTTTAACTATTAAAAAAAACAAGTTTGTCTTCAGTTTTTTGGGGTTTGTGCCTCTATTCAAGTGACCGCCAACAGCTCACTGAATTTCTGAGGCTTCTGTACTCTGCATTGTTACAGGTGAACTGATACCTTCAGGTATGTGACCCATTTAAACTTCATTTTTTCTGTGTGGTGTTAGCTACTGGTAGTTGCATTCTTGAGCATGTGGTTATCGGGTTCCCCAGTGTCATTCCTTGCCCAAACTGTCTTCTGTATGGAACAGTGGTAGGGTTCATCAATTGCCCGTCCATATTACACCAGGCATGCTTTCTGGAAAGTAAATTAGGCAATTTCCTCATACAATTCACAGAGCCTTACTAATTCAAACTTAGATTGTGTGTCCTACTGCATGCCAGCTGTGGAAGGAAGAGCATGCTGCTCCAAGGCTACCCAGCAATGCCACAGACAATGGAAGTACAGTGGCATGAATACAGAGGGGCTGGGTGACAAATTGTTCAGCACCATTAGAATCTTATCATACTACATACATACATGTATGTTGTCTTTCACTGAAAGACACTTATGAGTCACTTGAATGTTTTTGGGAGCTGATTTCCAGGTGGTCTCCTTTAGAGTATGTCTTCTTTGTATAATACTATAATTAGCTTCATATACATAAATAGAACTGTATTATGAGTTCTAATAGGTATTTATAATAAAAGCCTGGAGCACAATATAGGGGAAAATACTCAAAGATCAGAGAGACAAAGGAGCAAACCACAGCCACACCTTGCTCCTCAACTCCCCAGCCAAAAGAATGCAATCTCCTGTCTCCTCCTGCCTTGTATTCCTCTCCCCACTCAGCCATATTACTTCCTTTCTGTCTGTACAGACCTACAGACCTTTATGGTTAGCTAGTAGTGAGCTATGCGCTCTGATCATCAGGCAAGATTTATTTGTCAGACCACAAACCAAATATCATCACATTTCCTCCTTTTTTGTCTAAAATAAAAGAAGGCTATAACTAACATAAGAAAAACTATACACAATAAGTACAGTATGTACAATATATAGGCAATAATTATGATAATGATGTCTAGTCCATTGGCAATTGACAAATTCAGAGAACATATTCCATATCTATCCTATTTTGGTGAGTCCAAAAGGTTGTACCTAATTCACTTAATATCCTAACTTGCATTACCAACCCAAAACTGTCTTTTTATGTCTCTCAACCTTATGCAGTTTACACTTCTTTTGTGAGTTTCTTTATGATGTGTTAGCAAGGAAAATGAAAACTATAAATATAATGTTTTCAACTCTTCAGCAACATGAGAAGGACATAGTATTGCCTAAGTAAGCAGGAAGTGCAAGCAAGCAACTTCCAAAAATGAGAGAAATGACAGAAACAGTTGGCTGCCTGGACAGTCACCCAAGGTTCCTCTGTAACAATGGGGCATCCATCTTTGGCCCTTAGGACTAGAATCTGACAGACTTTTCTGTGAAGAAGGATATTCTGAAGGGCTGAACTACCCTGTCTTGGCAAAGTCTGTCAGTCCTTTCTTTTGTGTCCTGCCTGTCCACTTTGTACAGCATACTGTCAGCAGTGAAGGCAAACACAGTTTCTTGGCCAGTGGCTAACTTTTGCCACAAAGAAAGTAAACTCCATATGGAGTTTTTTCAATGTCCATCATCTTCTCTTCTGTGAAGTAGATTGTTGCTGCCAGGAACAGACATGTCTCATTGCCATAAAAAATAAAGAAACCTATGTTATGAAAACATCTTAAATGCTTTATTCTGTAGATCTCTGTAGTGTTTGAAGACAACCTCTCTATATAAAATATCTGTTTGATCTTGAAAACATACCTTATATCAGTACATGTTCAATTGTAATAGGTGAGTAATTGCTATCCTTCATTTCTTTATTATCCTAGTTTGTAACAATAATTTTCAAGGACTAAAAATTTGCATTATATTGCTAAATGAGTTGTATAAGTACCATACCTTGAGCAAGATTATAAATGTGTGCACAGTATATTGTAACAAAAACATCTCATCTTTTATCAATATACAAAAAATCCAAACCAATGTAAAATATATAAAACTAGGAGCTGCTTTTTTATTTAAAAGTAGATTCAATAATCTGCCTTTTAATCCTATTTCTATATCCCCCTTTTTTCTTTACTGAGTAGATTCTATAATCTACCCTTATATCTTACTATATCTATATGCCAATTTTTTCTTTTCAAAACAAGAGCGTTAAATCTAATCTCCTTTGTTCAACTTTTCCTGACCATTACCAATAACAACATGTAACCACCCCTCCTAAATAATGGCAAATATCCATAACCCATTGAACAACCAAAAACCATCCACCCCATCTCTTGGGAATGTGGGCATCATATTCTCAAATTTATTTCCTGCTGTCTGGTGGTGATGGCATAATCACCACCAGAAAACTTTGGATAATTGCCATGTCCTTGGAGAGCTAGTTATATCATTTTTTGTCCTGTCTCTGAATAAGTGAAGAGCTTGTCCCAAGTCCTGGCTAGAGTAGTCTGTGAAGCTTAATCATCTCAGCTAGACACCTCAACATTGTCCTGAGCAGTTTCTAGTCCAAAGACAATCTTTAGGTGTTTTTTCTTTTTTTTTTTTTTTCAGCTCAGTGGTGTTATCACAGTCTTGGTGGAACCCTCATTGTAAGGCCCCATCATCCTTTTGGAGACTTTGAAAGTCTCAGTTAGGCATGATCATGGTTCACTGCAGAAAACTGAAACATTTTAAATGTCATATGCAACAGATCTTAAAGAGGTTAAAGGATCAATATTTGTTATGTACATCCAGAGTACAAAAACTTTATTCCTAGTTACCAGATAGAAACTCAAACCAGAAATCATGTGCAGGAAGCTAGATGAAGCCTTTTTCTAGAATTAGTTACTATTCTATATGACCATTAATATCATGACATATATATACATATATATTAAATATATATATTTTATTAATCTTATAAATTTTGAGAAACTATTTATACCTTATGAAAAGAGTCAAAATAAAACCAAAGGGTTATGAGATTAGTGGCAATATAATAGTCCCTTAATTTTATTCTCTGTACCATATCAGATAGCTCTTCTGACATGAGGCAGAGATTTTGGATCTTACTTTAACAAGCATGCTTGGGTTTAGAGAAGGAGAGAGTCACACTCCAACTCCAAAGCCAGCTTTAATTTTTAATTCGACTGAGACTACAAAAAGACCATTTGCATTTTATGCCTCTAGAGAAAAGCAGGAGCAAACATTCGGGAAGTTTTATGAAATTTTATCCTGTTGAAGATATGATATGCCAGTCGGCCAATTCACTCTTCTTCTTGGGACATTTTTTTTTTTTGATGATTTATCCTTTCCCCTCAGATCTCATTTGCCAGTGGTCTTCAGATTCCTTAGCTGGATTCCTTCCATCTCCTAAAAACACAAAAACAAACTCCTTCTCTGACCCTAATTTTGGGGAGTTTCCCTTTTGGTGATTTATATCTGATCAAATGAAAAGCATTTGTTAGTTTTACAGTTAGTTTAGATTGAATGGGCATACTGTTTGATTAACTATCATCTTGTATAATTAAGAGATGTCTCATGTCTAAATCTAATCTTTATCAATATTGATGGTATCCATAGATTTTCTTCTCAACTGTATAATAAACAAAGTAAACCCCTTCCCCAATGTGACACATGTCCTGGTTTCCATTTTGAGGTCAGCACATCATTCAGGCATTCAGGCTGATTTAATTAAGTACTATTTTCTATTATCCAATGTCTCTTTGGAGCTGTTGGTTTCTAATTAGCATTCAGAAAATCCCAAGTTAATAAGGAAAGTGTTATACAATGTATTTCTGGGGGTCTTTATTACTACTTTCTGTTTATTTAGCACATTCTTTAGAGTTCAGTTTTTATCTTTCTGAAACTCTGTGCCTTGTAGGATTGTGTGGTACACCCGTAATATGCTTTATATTCTAATACGCAAAAAAATGTTTCATTATACTAGAGACATATGCTGGATCATTGTCAGTCTTAAATTGTACATTTATTCCCATGACCGCCGTAACTTCTAAGAAATGTGTGATCACAGAATCAACCTTTTCAGAACTCTAAGCAGTTAAACAAGTATCAATGATGTGATGTACATATTTCAATTTTTCAAATTCTACAAAATGGAACACATCCATCTTCCAGATTTCATTCCTTTGAGTACCCTTTGTGTTACTTCCTGAAGGTAGTGGAGTTTGGTTATAGAAAGAAAAAGTATGACATTTCTTTATGATATCCTCGATTTGTTGACAAGTGATTGAAAAATCTTTTTTCAAACCTTTGCTATTAACATGATGTTTTGTATGAAATTCTGAGGTCTCCATCACATTTCCTGTGAATAGTTGATTAATTTCATCATTATGTTGTTACTAGAGGGTGAGGCAGACCCATATTGGATTGGATTTGATATATATATATATATATATATATATATATATATATATATGTTGTTATTTCCAATTATGTTTTGTAACTAAATAAATAATAAAGTAAATTCTGTATCATCTGGTATAAATTCAACAGTTTCAATGTGTAAAACAACTCTGCATATTGTGAATTAGTAACTATGTTGGGAGTTTACATAAAATCCATGGATACCATGAAAATAGCATAATTCTGACTTTTAGACAGAATCATAACGGCTTTGAGCCACTTCACATTTTCGGATTTGTAACCTGCCTTTCCAGATTTATTTGCATCAGTATAGAATACAAGGGTTCCAGTTATTGGTGTTCTAGGTGTAAGGATCCAGGCAGTATGCCCCTGTCACCTGGGAGAATGCACTCAGTATGCAGTACCCTTGTGAGCCCAGGGTTCCATGGTTGTGCATTCTGCATGCAGGAGTAAAGGACCCCTTTAAATGAAAGACCCCTGCCCATGTATGTTCTTTCCTGCTCCTCTCTTTCCTGCTGTTCCCCTGGGGCAAACAGAACTTTTCCTGTCTCCCTCTTCTCTTCTGTCCCTACTCTTTCTGTCTCTGTGCCTCTTTACCTCTTTTCTCTTTCCTTCCCCCTTCCCTCCCCTTTCTAATAAAATATCTCTCTTAAGCTCTTTCTGATGGGAATGTTTGTCCCTTCACCTTGGTCACCCTTGCTGCCTTGTGCTTTATTGTAACACTGGGGACAATACAAGGATCCAGTGACTTCTCTTTATGAATTGAATTCTCTTGCTTTTGGGATAATTGTTGTTAATCTCTCCCAAAAGGTTACTGCAAGCTCTTTGCCAAGGTTCACTTTCTGCCCATAATTTGTCAATTTCATCATTAGTAAAAGTTACTAAAATTTCTGCTGGGTCTATTCCTGGTAATTGACAAAGTCTCAGTTTTCCTTTTAGAATCAACTAAGAGATTAATTTTTCCCTCTGCATTAATATTCCTGTAGGGGAATGCTTAGAGGGTAAAATAACCAAAATACAATCAAGTTTTGGATCCAAATGATCCACGTGTGCATCCTGTAATTTCTTTTCCACTACAGCCAATTCTCCCTCAGATTGAGCTGGTAAGTTTCTTAGACTAATTAAATCCTTGTCACTGTCTAAGGTTTTGAACACATTACTAGTTCAATTCTAGGGCCCATTGTGTACTCTGGATAGGAAATGTCCCCTAGTAATCTTTGAAAATCATTAAGAGTCAGCAATTGATCTCTCCTAACTTGCACCCTTTGGGGTCTAATGTTCTCTAGACCCATTTTATATCCTAAGTAACTAATATAATCTCCTCTTTGTATTTTTTCAGGAACAATTTGTAATCCTCCAATGAAGCAAAAATTTCTTTACTTCTTCAAACATTCCTTCTAAAGTGTCTACAATTGAATCAGATACTAAGATGCCATCCATGTAACGGTAAACTGCAGATTGCAGAAAATGCTTATGTATTATTTCCAGTAACTGTCATACGAAATATTGGCACATGGTGGGGCTATTTAACATTCCCTGTGGGAGAACCTTCTGTTCATATATCTTAAAAGACTGAGAATTATTATAAGCAGGCAACATTAAGGCAAAGTTTTCTCTTTTCCTTGTAAAGGAATAGTGAAAAAAAAAATCTTTTAAATCAGTAAGTATAATAGACGATCCTTTAATAAAAAGGCAAAGGAATCCAGACTGTAGAGACCCATTGGCTGAATCACCTTAACAGCTCTTAGATCTGTTACCATTCTGCATTTTCCAACTTTTTTAAAAATAACAAATACAGGAGAATTCCAAGCTGGTTGATGCTTCAATATGCTATCAGTTTTTCTCAGGCCTGCAGTTTCTCTGTTATTAAAGGCCATTGCTCAACCCATACAGTTTTTAAAGGTAGTGTTGTTGATCCTTTGAAAGGTCAGCAGCTGATGTGTCCTGTATTTATACAACCTGAATGGCTGGTGACTTTTCTTTATAATACCTTCTACTTAATTTTTCCAAAAACACACATGAATTTATGGTGTGTTTCTAAGTTTGGAAGAATCTTAATCTGAGTATCCTACTGCTTTAACAAATCATGTCCCCATAAATTCATTGGTATCTTTGCCACACATGGTTGTAATTTTCCTCTCTGTCCTTATGAACCTATATATATGAACCATCTCAAGCTCCATTTTTACCTGAGATAAAGTTGCAATCCCTAAAGCTGAACATTTACCTCCTGAAAAGGACAATTTGGATGGCAAGATTTTAGTGCAATTATTGTTACATCTGTACCTGTATCTACAAGACCTTCAATGATGATGTCACTTATTTGTATTTTTAATTTTGGTCATTGTTCATTTATTGATGTTTGACAAAATATTTGCTTTACAGTTTCTCCTGAATTTTTTGTTCTCTCTTCTGTACCTTTTCTATCATCCAGAAGAGTATGGTTTTTTATATAGTCATTAGTTTCTTTAATTGCTCTGGGAAGGAGTTTCTTCCATGGTTATAGGACACAACTGAACCAAATTTGGCATGGGGGCCTGTGAGAGACCCCTCAAGGCATTTACCAATGGCAAGGGGTTACTTTGACTGCCCCTTGTTGATCTACATTCACTAGTCCAATACCTGCCTTTGCCACACCTTCTGCATAATCCAGAAGGGAAAGACATTCTGTCCTAATTATGCTTAGGAACACCCTGTTTACAATCCCTCTTTAGATGACCTTGTTTGCCACAATTGAAACACTAGACATTTTGACTTTTCTTTGAAACTCTGGATATCACCTCTCCTGTCCAGGCATTATCATGGTTATGAGATTCAATACTGATTGTACCTCGGATCCATTCCTTCAAGAATGCTGATCTTGCCTTTGATCACCTAATTAACATTTTGCAGTGTGTATTAGCATTTTCAAAAGCCAGAGATTGAATTATTATTTGTCTAGCTTCTGAAATTGGTATCATTCTATTCAGTGCTGGGGTCTGTCTTTGTAAGAAATCCATGAAGGCTTCCTTTGGGCCCTGTTTAACTCTAGTAAATGACTCAATTTTCCTTCCTACTTCTCCAGTTCTGTTGCAAGCATTCAAAGCTACTGCGTGGCATAAAGCCAGGGCATGGTCATTATACACAGATTGCCTTGGCACATCAGCATAATCTCCTTCTCTATGAATTCTGTCTAGGGAAATTTCCATACCTCTAGCCCTACTTTGCTGTTCCGTAGTCTTAGCCTCATCTTTCACCAAGTCTTCCCTTTGTAGTTGAGGACTAGGCTACAAGACTGCTGTAATCAAGACTCTCCAGATTTTCAGAATAATTCTATACAAGTTGACCACAAGTTTAACATTTGCTTTACAACAGGTGAATGCATTCCATATGAGACTATAGCTTTTGTGAAGCTCCTTAAATCTAACATTTCCAGTCGGGCAGTGGTGGTGCAAGCCTTTAATCCCAGCACAAGGGAGGCAGAGGCAGGTGAATCTCTGTGAGTTTAAGGCCAGCCTGGTCTTCAAAGAGAGTCCAGGACAGTCTCCAAACCTACAGAAAAACCTTGTCTCAAAAAACAAAATCAAAAACAAAATCTAACATTTCTTCAGGAATCTATTCAATTCTTGCACAGCCTTGGAGATGTCTGTAAGGATAAATCTTTTCGCCAGCTGCCCAAGCCCTGTAGTCACATGGGTGCCCAAAATAACACAGAGAGATTAATATTAGGTACAATGCTGCTAGCCAATGACTAGGATTTCTTATCTGCTAGCTCAGTCTTAATTATCAACCATAATTAAGAAGAGAGGAGGAAGAGAGCAATTTCCTGCTTGTCCCTGCTTATATTCTGCCTGCTATGTCACTTCCTGCCTGACATAGTCACAAGACTTCTCTTTACTACATTTCCCAGAATCCTCCTTGACTCCTAGTCCTGCCTAACTTGCTTCCCTATTGGCCAACAGTACTTTATTTATCAACCAATAAGACAAACATACACAGAAGAACCTCCCCCGTCAGATGTCTATCATTTGGCAGTTGCTCCTGTAAGGTCACTGGATAAATTAAAGTTGGTTATTTGAAAACTTTAGGCTGTTCCACTCTAACCTTATAATGCAATGCTAAATTGATTCTCCATTAAATTTCTTTGTCTGGGTCTCAGTATCTCTATGATTTGTTTTATTATTTTTTTCTAAAACTTGTACCTTAGCACTCATATTAACCAAGTTTTTTAGTGATAAAACAAAAATCATAAAATTGGTAATGTTTATAATTGACACTACATAAGTCCCATCTAAATTAGTTATCCTCTCACTTAATTGTTCCATTTTCAAGATGTCTAGCATATGATCATAGAGATCTAAATCCCTCCATTGTAATAGTTTTCCATTTTATTGTGGGAAAACTCTCTCTCTCTCTCTCTCTCTCTCTCTCTCTCTCTCTCTCTCTCTCCTAATTCTCCTCTTTAAGAATTCCCAACTGTCTCACCAAATCTTCCAATGAAAATGGTGGAGCTTAAGGCTGCATAGCACACCTGCTAGAAGAACATAGGCAGTGAACAGCCTGGCTGAAGACAGCTGCAGCCATGAGCTGAGAGTGGCAGGCCAAGGAGAGGGGGCCTAAGAGAGCCATGGGGTAGAGGGAGCCAGCTGTCTGCAAAATGCATATGGGATTGAGTGGAAGAGGCATGTGGTGGGAGCTACCTGAAGGCAGAGTCAGCCAGTCTAGGCTGGGTAAGTCTGCCCAGGTGCTTCAGGAGCTTGGGGCCTGTTGAGTTTGTTGCAGAGAGGCTCCAACACTCACTTAGAGTCTTAGGGGAAAAAGAGGGAAGAACCTAGTGACTGGGCAGTAACTCTCTTGGGACTCCTAGTGCAGCTCCAGCCTGTTCCAATGGCTGCAAAGCCAAAGGAAGATGGCTTTTTTTGTGTGTGAATTCGTGTGTTAAAGTGGGCAACAAATATAACATGAGTTCTACTAGGTCTTAATAATAAAAGTCTGGAGTCAGATATAGGGGTAAATGCTGACAGATCAGAGAGACAATGGAGCAAACCACAGCCACACCTTACCTCCTCAACTTCTCAGCTGAAAAAAGAGTGAGCTCCTGTCTCCTCCAACCTGTACTCCTCTCTCTGCCCAGCCATCTCACTTCCTGCTCATTTGTACAGTCCTCTGTAGGGAGAGATCTTACTAGGTACCTGTGGTGCTGACCACGCCCCTTTGGGTGAGGCCATAGATAAGTACTGGGTGTGTGGGATATAGGCCTGAGGACAGACTGGCTCACTCTCTCTCTGGTGGAATCTTGGAGGGCAGCTGAGATTGGATGCTCAGAGCACTGACTCTGGGTTATCGATTTCTCCCCAATAAAATTAACCTGCCTCACCCCTATCCCATGTATGTCAATCTTCTAACAGTCCTCCAGACCTCT
Organism: Cricetulus griseus; assembly: GCF_003668045.3. NCBI lineage: Eukaryota > Metazoa > Chordata > Mammalia > Rodentia > Cricetidae > Cricetulus > Cricetulus griseus. The sequence continues at coordinate 379,590,063 of NC_048595.1, read as the reverse complement.
ATGGTTAGCAAGTGGCTACCTCTGCCCTGTGATCCTCAGGCAAGCTTTATTTTTTAGAGTACAAAAAAGATATCACCACACAGAACATTGGTGTAACAGGATTATTTTACTATATTGTATCAAAATTGATGCAATCCCAGTGGTAACTAAACCTCATAAGTTTTTACTCTTGTTTCAGTTGTGCTTCCTGAAGTGATGTCTCATTAGGTAGCCCACGCTGTCCTGGGTAATCTCATACTTCCTAATTCACAACCCTAAATGCTGAGATCACAAGAATGCATCACACTTTAAACCTATACTCCAACATTGAATGTTATCTTCTTAGCCTGCCCATGTGAATAGGAATCCCTGGAGGAGGTGGTCAGGAACTAGTTTAGCTCTCAGTTGGTCTCAGTGTTTCAAAAATGAATCTGCAAAGATCTGCAACACGTGATGGTCCTGTGAAGTAGGTTAGATTATGAAATACATTGTGACTTTCTAGTCCTATTACAAGCCAGAGCTGAGTCCTGTTTAGAAACAGAAAATGTGTCCCGACATTGGTGGCACACAACTTTAATCCCATCATGGAGGCAGAGGCGGGTGGATCTCTGAGTTGGAGGCCACTCTGGTCTACAGAGGGAGTTCCAGGACAGTCCGAGCTACACAGAGAAAATCTGTCTCTCAAAAAAACAAAACAAAACAAAAACATGCAAACTACAAAAAAGGAAATACGAATTTTCCAGTGTGTGTGTGTGTGTGTGTGTGTGTGTGTGTGTGTGTGTGTGTGTGTGTGTGTATTCATGTACATGCATAGAAACATGCACGTGGAAGTCAGTGATTAATGTCAGGCATTTATTTTCCTCAATCATTATCCTTAGTGCTTTTAGACACAGGGCCACATTCTCAATCTGCTTTTCACCAATGTGACTAGACTGTCTGGGGTGTTTCTGCCCCCTCAGGTCCAGTGTTGGATTACAGGCATGAGCCACTGCTGGGTTCTGGAGACCTGAACTCAGGTCTTCATATTCCTGTAGCAAGTTATTTACCAATTAAGCCATCTTTCTATCCCCAAACCTATCATTTTTGAAGCTTTTTGGCAGCACTTGTGATCTCCAGGTATTCCATACAAATTTTAGGAATTTTGGAACCTGATAGAAATTACATTGAATGTTTAGATCCCATTGAATAATAGAGATGGAATAATAGATATTTTTACAGAATTTTCTTCCAATCCGTGAACAATAAAGCAAGCTCTCATGTTGTAATGTTCTCTTTGAAATTTCACGTCTTCATCCAGGTGGTGGTGGCACACACCTTTAATCCCAGCACCCCCAGGCAGAGGCAGACTTATGTCTGTGAGATCAAGAACAGTCTAGTCTACAGAGTGGCCAGGGCTATTACACAGAGAAGTGGGTGAAAAATCAATCAATCAATCAATCAATCAATCAAAGTAAAAGATAAAATAGTAAAACAACAATAATAAATTTTACCTCTTCAGTGCATTCCATTTATGTATCATTCAGTCAATTCTAATAATTCTTATAGGTTGCTTTATAAATTTATTATTCATCTTGTGTTTGTGTGTGTGTGTGTGTGTGTGTGTGTACATATTTATGTGTGTATGACCACTTCAGAGGGGAACAAATGCACGTGTATGCAATTCCTCATTTCCGTGCAGAAGCCAGAGGTCAAAGCTGAATGTCTTCTTCAGTTCTCCTCCATCTTATTTATTGAGACAGTGGTTCCCTACTCATTGAGCTAGACTGGCTGGCCAGCAACTGAGCACCCTGCCTTTTCTGCCTTCCTAGCACTGGGATTGCCCAAGTGGTTGGCGAGTCCAGATGATCCGGAATGAATGCATGTCCTCATGCTTACATGGCAAGCACCATGCTTGAGAGCCACTGCCCTGCCCTAAAATACTGAAGGAACCGGCTTCCCTTTTGGCAGCCATAACAGCCGAACACGTGCTTGCCATAAACCTACCTTGGTCACGTAGAGGTCAGATGCCTGTCTCGTGACAAGGAACCCATCAGAAGTTAGTCACTAGAAAGTCAGATGCCTGTCTCGTGACAAGGAACCAATCGGAAGTTAGCTGGTGGCGCTATGCTTTACGACCCTGGGTGTGCTTTACGGACAAGCGCACAGCAATGACGTAGAGAGCATAGCAACCACCCTGGGAGGGCCTATGAGCCATAACAACCAGTTGACCAATCAACACAGGGCAAGCCCTCCAAGCCTGGAGGCACACCAATCGTGAGCCTGTGCGTACCCCTAGACACTCCCCTTACGCTGCCCTATAAGATCTTTTGGGAGACCCAAGGAGCCGTCTTTTCTAGCCGTCTGCCATGGCGGGTGGGTGAAAGACCCGAGCTAACATGGGGTTAGCTCGTAAAACTACAATAAAGCCTCATGCAGTTTGCATCAAGCTTTCGCCTCCATTCTGTGTTTGGGGTGGCCGCCGTCCTGGACTAAGATTCTGAAAGCCTCAGCTTTCTGAGGGTCTAACATTTGGGGGCTCGTCCGGGATTTGCGACCACCCCTCACCTGAGTGGAGTCGATCTTGGAGGTAAGTGGGTACCCTGTATTGTCTGTGTCTTTGTGTTTTTGTGCCGGCTGAAATCTGGTTCTGTGCTTTGCAGTCGCTCGTGTCTCGGGAAGAGACAAGAGCTCTGGTCTCGGGAGGAGACAGAGTGTGATCAGTAGACGTGCTTGGGAGATCACCGACTGCCACCCTGGAAGACGTTCCAGGAAGTCTGTGGGAACCTCAGGGACGCTTGGGAGATTCCCGTCTGGGAGCCAGTGAGGGTACGGTAGTTCTCCTGGATTGGGGAAGTTATCCGTCCTCCCGGCCGTCTGTATTTCTGGAATGGTTTTGTCTGTCTAGGTGGAGACAGACATCTGATAGTTTTTGTCTGTGTCTTGGGTGTTGTTTTGTCTTATCTGTGACTTTGATGATGGGACTGACTGTAACCAACCCCCCTCAGTCTGACTTTTGACCATTGGATGGACGTTAAGGACCATAGTCAGTCAGTTAAAGTTACAGCACCCTCTTTCGTTGAGTCATGTGGCGCCACACTAGGTAACTTTATCTTCCAGTCTTTGTTTCTGTATGGTTTCTGTACAAGAATTGTTTAGGGCAGAGGTTCGGATGACAGCTTCTGCAGTCTGTAGGAATGGGACTTGGTAGGACCAAGTTGCTTGGTCCATCTGTAAGGGGACCCAAGCGGGTCGCCCAATTTGTAGGACAGGGGCTTGCTGGGAGCAAGTCGCCTGGTCCGTCTGTAAGGGGACCCAAGCGGGTCGCCCAATTTGTAGGACAGGGGCTTGCTGGGAGCAAGTCGCCTGGTCCGTCTGTAAGGGGACCCAAGCGGGTCGCCCAATCTGTAAGGACAGGGACTTGGTGGGAGCAAGTTGCCTGCTCCATCTGTAAGGGGACCCAAGCGGGTCGCCCAATCTGTAAGGACAGGGACTTGGTGGGAGCAAATTGCCTGCTCCATCTGTAAGGGGATCCAAGCGGGTCGCCCAATCTGTAAAAGAGGTACTTGTTGGAATCAAGTCATCTAAAATTCCGAATAGGACCCTAGTCTGTGTTACTGTACTGTCTGTCCATGTTTCACATTTGTGTTATATGTTTCTTAAGCATCTCTTTCTGTCCCTGCTCTCCCTACGCACATGGCATGCATGGGTCAGGGGTCTTTTCTTGATTCTCTGAGCACGTGGCGCCACCTCAACTATGATCGGCAGATGCACCCGGAGGACAGACTGCCACTCTGAGGACACCCAGGACCCAGGAGGTACGGACTCGGGCCAAGGACACTTGGCCCGCCACCGAGTTCTGCCGCCGTCTTCCCGGCGCCATTGCCTTATGAGCAGCCCGGGCGGATTGGGTTGGCGTCTGTTCTTTCCTGTCTATTCTGTGTTATCATCATTGGTTTTCAATTCAGGATCCACCACGCCACCCCCTTTCTATCCCCACCTGCGGGTCTGAGGCATGCCCAGTAGGGCTGTTTCTGCCCCAGCTGCCGTTGTGGCTGTTTCCCTGCTCTGAGGGAATATGGCTACAAGGCCGCGATCTGCTACCCGTCTTTCTGTGCTCCACACACATGGTATGCAGGGGGGCCGCAGGAGTCTTTTTCCCACCCCTGGATTGGCCAAGGGTCTGGGTTTACCAGCAGCACCCCCACCCCAGGTCTCTCTGCCTTGAGCACATGGAGCTAGCTCAGGCAGGTGAACCATCTGTCCTGATCCGGATATTCTAAAAAAAAAAAAAAAAGGGGGCCTTAAAGTTATTAAGAATTATAAAAGGGACTTTGACAATTTTTATGTTGACTGAGAAATGAGAAAAAAAATGTAGGAGGCATAAATAATAAAGAGAAAAAAAATTTGTCTAAGAATGTCTAAGAAAGTCAAAGAAATAAACTAAAAGATTATAGAGGGTTAAAGCGAGGTGTAGGTCAGAGAAAAGTTGTTAAAAAGATTGTTACAGAAAGTTATAGAGGGATAAAATAAGTTATAGAAGGTCAGAGAAAAGTTGTCGAAGGTCAGAGAAAAGGTTGTTACAAAGCAAGAAAGAAAAATATAAACTGTGCTATGGTTTCTCATGTCTACAAACAGTAAATTTTAAAAATGGTAATATAAGTTAAAATTTTAACCATATTAAGCTAATTCTGTTTTAAAAAGTCCTGTTTATTTCTCAAGTAATTTATATATACTTGTTTTAAAATGTTCTGTTTCCTGGTTTAGCCAGCACATGGCCAACTGGTCACATGACTTGACTGGTCGCCATTTTGCTAAAGTTAAAAAAAAATACTTAAACCGCCATCTTGACTAAAGGTGACCGCATGGAAATTAGAGGTACCATCTTAGAAACAAGTTTTTCAATTAAGATTTAAAATGTTAATGCTTCTATATATTACAGAAAGACCTTAAGGGAATTTAAATTTCTTTTAAAACCAGTTTTCAAATGTTTGTTTTTATTAATGTTTGTACTTAAAGAGCTTCAATTTAAAATTATTCTTAAGCAAAGCCTGACAATGTAAAGTTCTTGTTTTATAAAAGATGCTAATCTGTTACAGTTTGTGTTTTCAGAAGTTAAATTTAGGATGTTGGTAGCACACACCTTTAAGCTCAGGGTGGAGATGACACACGCCTTAAGTTTAGAACATTGGTGGCACACGCCTTTAATCCCACCACTCGGGAATAAGAGGCAGATGGATCTTTATGAGTTCAAGGCCTGCCTGGTCCGGCAGATCGAATTCCAGGACAGGCTCCAAAGTCACAGAAAAACCCTGTCTCAGAAAGAAGTTAAGCTACTGTTTAAGAAATTAAGGTAGCTCTATGCAGTTTTAAGTTCAGCTGTATTACAGAAAGACCTTACCTAGCCACCTGTGTGCTTCTTGTGTGCTTAAGGAAAGCAACTAAAACAGACCTCTAATGCTTCAGAGATCTTCAGAATATGGCATTTAAATTGTTATCTTTAAAGTTTAAAATGTCAGACAGACTGCCAGATCCTGACAGTGACCCAAAGTCTCCAAAGAAGATTACGAGGCACCTCAGTTCCTGCACCTGGACCAGTGAGCGAGATGCTCAGATGTGAAACCTGCCGCCTGCCAGAACCTGGCCGAGACTGTGGACAAAGCTGCTGGACACTGGAAAATTGATTGCACCCCTTTGCCTAGACAAAACAAGGTCAGTCTTTTCCATGTCCCTCTTCCACAGAGAGAAAAAAACTCTCACAGTATAGGCCTGGCGAAGATTGCTGTTCTTTGAGACAGCTGCCTCCAACGGTAATGGAGAAACTTGGGTGTGGCTAACTGTATATAGACTGGCTTCTGTCACTTTTTAATAGATTCGGACAAAATATACCCTTCTCAGATCTCTGAAATATTACTGGTTGTCAGCTTGACAGCATCAGGCAGTCAGATCCACTATAGACTAGTCAGTATGTTAGCTGACAAAATAACGACTATATACTGTTCAGGCATGAGCTCAAAATTTTTAAGTTTATTTTGGTTGTCATCTAAGTACAAACTTAAAGGGCTTTTCATCAGGCCAAAGGCACCTCTGTCCAATCCATACCTGGCTCTCTGGACAGAAGAAAAATGTACATGCTTATAGCCCAAATCTGTAGTTTTTGCTAAATATGTTCCTGCTGTTTAAACAGATATCCAAATATCTGCTTTTTCTACACTGTGGGCTTCAGAAAATAAGTTTTAACCTCTGTTCCTAGTTTAAACATGTCTTAAACAGGTTTCTGCTTCTGGCTGACATCTGAGTATCAGTTGCTGACTACAGGCTGTTCTAAGTAGACTGCGAGCCCTGGACTTGCTGTGGATGTGAACCAGTCAGCTGATGTGGACACCCCCTGTCTCTGCAACAGTGTCTGCTAACCAGAAGCCCCTGATGGATTCCCCATTGCCTAAATTCCTTTTTGCTTTTGACTAGCATTTCAACCTTCTGGGGTCCCTAACTTCGTCCCAAAGTCAGCAGGAAGCAGTTTGGAAAAGAATTTCGGCGTCCATTTTCCCTGGTTAAAATGCTAAGTCAAAAGGAACTCCATACATGGGGATGCCGATATCTATTACTTCCTGATGGGGATACTAGAGAGATAGCAATTCCATGATTGGAATTTCCAGAAAAGAAAATGGGGGAATGAAGGAACCGGCTTCCCTTTTGGCAGCCATAACAGCCGAACACGTGCTTGCCATAAACCTACCTTGGTCACGTAGAGGTCAGATGCCTGTCTCGTGACAAGGAACCCATCAGAAGTTAGTCACTAGAAAGTCAGATGCCTGTCTCGTGACAAGGAACCAATCGGAAGTTAGCTGGTGGCGCTATGCTTTACGACCCTGGGTGTGCTTTACGGACAAGCGCACAGCAATGACGTAGAGAGCATAGCAACCACCCTGGGAGGGCCTATGAGCCATAACAACCAGTTGACCAATCAACACAGGGCAAGCCCTCCAAGCCTGGAGGCACACCAATCGTGAGCCTGTGCGTACCCCTAGACACTCCCCTTACGCTGCCCTATAAGATCTTTTGGGAGACCCAAGGAGCCGTCTTTTTCTAGCCGTCTGCCATGGCGGGTGGGTGAAAGACCCGAGCTAACATGGGGTTAGCTCGTAAAACTACAATAAAGCCTCATGCAGTTTGCATCAAGCTTTCGCCTCCATTCTGTGTTTGGGGTGGCCGCCGTCCTGGACTAAGATTCTGAAAGCCTCAGCTTTCTGAGGGTCTAACAATACTTAGTCTTTTGTTGCTATTTTATACATAATACTGCTTCTCATTTGATTCTCAGATGGTTCATCATTAAAGAACAAACCAGTGCTTTTCATGTGTTAACTTGGTATCTTTGCTGAATTTGATGTTCTCATATGGTATTGTGAATCCTTCCCTATTTCCTATATACACAATTAAGTAATTTATGATCAAGGATTATGGTCCTTCTTCCTACCTGGGATGCACTGCCTCAAGTGAGCTGTGACCTTGTGTCTCACAGATGTGCTCACACTTCTGCTACACTCAGACACTAGAGCCTCCACTGTGACCACCGTATTCCATTGAGTTCATGTTTTCATGAGATGGATGACCCTGCCCCACCCACATAGGAAACAACATCACAAGGAAACTGATTCAGTGGCTGCTGGACTTTACACTACACCCCACCACCTTGGACTCTGTTTTTTGTGACCAGAAGACATGAGCCTAACTCTGTTCCAGAACAGTTTCATCCCACTGATAACTACCTCTACATCTTGGGAAGTTGAAATTGTGGTTGGCTCAGTGTCGTGATCTAGCTCAGCAATCCCCTTTGTTTTCATTTTGGGAATAAAAAGAACACTCATCCAGGAATTATATGAGGCTGATTGTCAATACTTTACATTTCTTTATTTACCAAGTGTACATCATCTAAAGCATTAAAGGAGAAGGGCATGCCAAGAAACAAAGAGTGAATAAAAGACAGGGACCACAATGTGACCTCACAGCTTCCAGGGACTCTGAGTGTTGTTGACATTTCCTCATTTCTCAGATCTGATGGACAACATGCACAGGTTCTGAGTCTGGCCTTCCTGATCAATTTGGGAACAAGACTCCACAGGCCACCTTCCTCACACTGCCTCTTACTCCACAAAACCAATCAGTTGATGTCACAACAAGCTGGTGTGTCTTGCCAAATAAGTGCTCCTTGAGCTTCCAGGCACTGTTACCCCAGTGTGTGACAATGTTCACAAGAGAACTCTGCCTGTGTAGCATGAGAAAGATACCCTTTCCATCTTTAGTATGATAGCTGTAGACCCAGGGCTCCACCCACCAAGAAGCAAAGAGAAAATGAAATCAGACACAGTGGCCTCCCCGTGACAAGAACCTGGGCATCCTGCTGGCCTCCCCAGGATGCTCTTGACACTTGTAGACAGTTTTTCTGCTTTCTCAGATCAGAGCTAAGAGGTGCCCAGGCTGGGAGGTTGGCCTTCCTTGTGAGTAAGTGACTTCACACCTGTACTCTTAGCTTCCAAGGATAGACCTGCCTTCCCCACACTGCCTCTCACTCACCATCATTGGTTAGCCACTCAAGCCACTTCAGTGGCCCTTGCTGCACAGTGATAGTGCCTGCAAAGCCAGTCACACCTCAAGTCCTACTAGCCAAGTGTTCAACAGAGCCTCAACAAGTTTAGATCAATTCTGAGACAATGTCCTCAGGCCCCTCAGAGCTCTGCCTGTGTGGCATATTGCTGACTGACTTCTCTATACCTTGTGATCCTTCACCTTGAGGCAGGGTTCACTGGTCATCTGCCCACTGTGTTCACAGTGCCCAAACATAAATGACCACTGCATACAGCTCCTTGTGGAGAAACTGAGTTATTCCCATGGATAAGCCCACAAAGAAAGAAGAGAGGGCAGAAAACTATGAGGCTGACTTTCCCCGCCATTCTCTCACCCCTCCCTGCACACCCTGGCTGAATAATAAACACAGCTACTTGGCTCAAGGCAGAGAACAAAGTGCAGCCTTCTCCCTTTCATAAGGGACCAGGTGCCCAGTGTGTCCTCAGAGTGTCTCTCCTGATTCTGGGCATCTGGAGCAGGCGTCCCCCAAACAGTCTGGAAAGCAGTGGGGCAGCCATGGCACTGCTGATTGGAGATGGCCTGTGGTCTGTGGTCATATTCACGACCATCTTCCTGCTTCTGGTGGACCTGATGCACCAACGCAAGTTCTGGGCTGCCCGCTACCCTCCAGGTCCTGTGCCACTTCCTGGGCTGGGCAACCTGCTGCAGTTGGACTTTGAGAACTTGACATACAGTTTTTACAAGGTGAGAGATGGTGGTGGGGGACAGTAGATATCATGATGCCTTAGCAGCACATTGTGGTACTGAAGCCACAGGGTAGACAGGAAGATGGCCCCCAAGAGGAAGGAGGTTCAATGGTTTCCTCACGGCAGCTACTCCTGTGCCTGAGGACACTGTGGACTTACTAAGAGCAGAGGCACAGTGTGGAAAGACCATGGAGACAGGCATGGAGTATGGTTGGACTACAGGGCATAAGTCAGGGAGGCCAGCTCAGGTCCCATGAGATCCCATCAGTGGATGAGTTCTCAGGAACAGGGACGTGGGTGGACATCAGAGTCCAGTGTAGCCTGTCAGTCAGCAAAGCAGAGCTGGGAGAGCGGCTGTGTGAGTTATAATCTCTTGCTGCTGTGTGGTCTCAGGCCTTGCTGCCCACATCACGATCTTGAAATTCCTATTGTATGAAGAGCTATGAAGGGGAAAGGTCACTGCTGAATGACCTATCTACTATGTGACCTTTGCTGCATTTAGAGGACAGGATTGACAGTCACAAGGTGCCAAACCTCAGTTATACCTGTAGGTCAGTGAGAGAGCATTTGTCCATCAATAAAGAATACTATACCAATGAACTCGTGTGTGTGCCTGTGTGTGTGAGCTCACACACACACACACACACACACACACACACACACACACACACACACGTACATATGGACACACTAACAAAGATGCACACACATACACAAGCACATGGAGGAAGAAAAGGGAGGGAGAGAGCAGCGGTGGGGGCGGGGGTATTGAGCTTGGATCTTCAAGTCTGCCAAATCCCTCCACTTCCTAAGTGCTCTGTCCCTCTGCTTCAGCTTCGACAGCACTATGGAGATGTCCCCAGCCTACAGATGGCCTGGGAGCCTGTGGTCGTAGTCAATGGACTGAAGGCGGTGCGGGAAGTGCTGGTGAACTGTGGAGAGGACACTGCTGACCGCCCTCCAGTCCCCATCATTAGTCACTTGGGCTATGGGAACAAATCAAAAGGCAAAGAGCTTTAGTGGGGACAAGGCAGAGAGAATAGGGCTTGAGGAGCAGTGAACAGAAGATGCACGGGGCCTAACGCAGGGGTGTGGTCAGGCAATGGAAGAACAGTCACTGAAATGGAGGGTGGAGCCTCCAAAATGGCAAGTACTCATATGTGGTAGCAAAGTGCTGGGCACTGATGGCTAAGACTGACCACAGGGAAATACTGGGAGAAGAGGAGACAGGGCAGCCAGGTATCCTTGGTTATACACAGATGTCCCTGCAGGTGTGCTGTTAGCACCCTATGGACCCGAGTGGAGAGAGCAGCGTCGATTCTGTATCTACCATGCGAGACTTCGGCGTGGGCAAGAAATCACTGGAGCAGTGGGTGACAGAGGAGGCTGGTCACCTCTGTGATGCCTTCACCCAGGAGGAAGGTAGGTGACAGGTGAGAGATGGAGATGGGGCAGGCACTTATGAGCAATATCATGACTTGCTTGCATCTCTGCTCCTAGGACATCCCTGTAATCCCATCACCCTCCTGAATAAAGGTGTATGCAATGTGATTTCATCCCTCATTTATGCCCATCGCTTCGACTATGGAGACCCTTTCTTCAACAGGCTGCTCAAGACGTTACAGGAAACTTTTGGAGAGGGCTCTGGCTTCATTGCTGAGGTGTGAGGCTCAGGGCAGTGTGCATGGTCACTGCTGTGCTGTAAAGGCTATCAGATGAAAGTGCATTCAGGGTGCATAGGGACAGGGCCTTGTGTGAGAGTCAAATGCAGGGGCAAAGGCTTGGACCTTGGCAAACCTCAGATAACAGGAGGAGATGGGTGGACTGTAGGGGACAGTGTAAGCCACACCCTGACAGGCGTGGTCAGGCACACCTGAAGCCAGCTTCTAGCAGGCGTGGCTTACACTGTCCCCTACAGTGGACTAAGGCCAAGTGCTCTAGAAACGGGGTGAACCTCTACTCCCTTAAACCTCAGATAACAGATGAGGGGTGGTTTAAGGCCAAGGGCTCTAGAAACGGGGTGAACCTCTACCCCCTATCTACACAGAGACCACACAAGCTTGTTGGATTGACAGATAAAATAGTCATTTTGTTCACCCTGGGTTACAAGACAGTCTACAGCCTGGAATTGAGGAAGAAGCAGGTTATGGGAGGGGGCAGTCTGTGAGTCCTTTGTGGGAGAGCTTGGGAACTAAGACTGGTCCATGTGAACACTGAGATGTTACAGCATCCAGGGGCAAGAGAGATGGATGGTCAATGCATAAATGAGCTTCTCAAGCAAGCCTGGGACCTGATCTAGACCCCTGGGACCCATGTAGGACATAGATCTTAATCTACAAATTGTTCACTAACCACCAAGAAGAGGCTATTATGCATGTGTGTGCACATGTACACACTCATATGTACTCACAGAAATAACATAACGTTTAATTAGCAATAAAAGCAACTAGACCTGTGCTGTTTCCTACACAGATGATGAACGCAGTCCCTGTACTTCTCTGCATCCCTGGGATGCCTGGCAAAGCCTTTTCCAAGCAAAAGGCATTGATGGACTCCCTGCATAAGTTGTTGATTGAGCACAAGACAACCTGGGATCCTGCACAGCCACCCAGGGGTCTGACAGATGCCTTCTTGTCTGAGGTGGAGAAGGTGAGGACAGCTATAAAGATGGGGCTAGTTTTTTGGTCTGCAGTGTACTGTGAGTTGTGATGCCAGGCAGGAGGGGGGTGGTTATATGTCATCCATGGACCCAACACCTGGGGTGCATGAACACATTGGTATAAGATTTTGTCCTTATTCCCTGTGTCCCTGAGCCTAACTTCTCTGCTGGTCCAGGCCAAGGGGAAATCTGAGAGCAGCTTCAATGATGACAACCTGCACCTGGTGGTGGCTGACCTTTTCACTGCAGGAGTAGTGACAACCTCAACCACACTGTCCTGGGCCCTGCTCCTCATGATCCTGCACCCGGATGTGCAGAGTGAGCCTGGCTGGGCCTGGGAGGGAGCATAAGGGAATAAAGATAGAAGTCCCTGAGAAGCTGGTGGCTCCAGCATCAGCTTGACCCAGACTCCCACAATTCTGATGGGAGTCTTAACTCAACTATTAACCCAGTGGTGGAAGGTCAAGGAAGAGTCACCAAGGAACTGCTTCACTGAGGAGATGCTCTCTCTCCAGGCCGTGTCCAACAGGAGATTGATGATGTCATAGGACAGGTACGGCGTCCAGAGATGGCAGACCAGGCCCGCATGCCCTACACCAATGCTGTCATTCATGAGGTGCAGCAATTTGGAGACATTGTCCCGTTGAATGTCCCACATATGACGTCCCGTGATGTTGAAATACAGGGCTTCCTCATCCCCAAGGTATGCATGGGCACCCTTGTCACAGGATCACAACCAGGCAAACAAAGGCTGTAAGACCAAGACCACCACATCCTGGATTTCTACATGGTGAAGGGAACAACTTAAGTGTTAGTACATCACAGCCATTACCCAGGATTCCCCAGTGAGGGGGGATGTCCAGTGAAATAAGCCTCAGTGTATTTTAGGGAACACTGCAGGTTCTATTTGGGTACTTATGGTAGTTTTCTCACAGGGCCTTGAATGGTTCCAGAAAAGGCACTGAGAGGCTCTGAGTTTGAGATGAATAAAAGAATCCTGTGTGTGCAGGAAGAGTTTGTGTATGTGGTCATGGTAACCAGGGTATTGGCAGCCCCACCCAACTCCATGCTCACACATGTGTCTCCTGCCAGGGGACGATCCTCATCCCCAACCTGTCCTCGGTGCTGAAGGATGAGACTGTCTGGGAGAAGCCCCTCCACTTCCATCCTGAACACTTCCTGGATGCCCAGGGCCGCTTTGTGAAGCATGAGGCCTTCATGCCATTCTCAGCAGGTGCTGTGGGGTGCCTGGCTCCATGTCTCTTCCTAGGGTGCCTGGAGGGTGGAGCATCAACCAGACCCCAGACTGACTGAGCCTCTCTCCCACTCAAAGGCCGCAGAGTATGCCTGGGGGAGCCCCTGGCCCGCATGGAGCTCTTCCTCTTCTTCACCTGCCTCCTGCAGCGCTTTAGCTTCTCGGTGCCTGATGGACAGCCTCGGCCCAGCGACCAAGGCATCTTCACATTGCCAGTTACCCCAGTCCCCTATGAGCTCTGTGCAGTCATGCGCTAGCAAGGACAGCAGCTCCATCCTTCTCCCCAGCTTGTGCTGCATGATGTCCAATAAACCAGACCTGTGGCTGCCACTCAGATTCCTGGACCTCCCCCATCCTTGTCTCCACTGTGTCCCAAGACCACAGTCTACAACCAGTCTTTCCCCTCCTCCTCAGACCTCCCCTATGAGCAACTCAGTGCTGTGAGGAAAGTGTTTACTGAGCCAAGAACAGTGGCACAGGCCTGCAGTATAGTTTGGGAGAGGCTGAGGCAAGAAGATTTCAAGTTCAAGGCCAGCCTGGGCTATATAACCTGATTACTCAAGGAGATCCTTTCTCAAACAAAGGTGTTGAGTGCAGGTTGTCAGGAGGTGATGAAGAGACCCAGGAGGGAAGGAAAGGGACAATGAGAGGGGGAAGCATTGTGACAAAGTAGGAAGAGAGGTGGCTGTGCTGGTGCTCAGTGATTGACCCTAGGTCACACAGAAAAACCCATGGATGGATGCTGGCTTAGGGACAAACCACAGACAGAAGTCAAGACTCACTGGTTCTTGAGGAAATGTGAATGGCTTGAGCTGGAAATCAGCACAATTCTTGTTTTGGGGACAGATGTTGGTCTAGGTCCCCAAAACCCTGGAGTGCCACAAATGGTAAAGAGGCTCAGGCTTGCTGCAGTGAAATGATGCAGGAGAAAATCTACTGTATCAAAGGTGATGATTCAGAATCCAGGAGGGTGGGCAGGATCCTGCTGTCCTGTCTGGGGCCATCTCTCTAGACCAAGGAGAGTGCTCCCAGCAAGCACTGGGACAGATACAATGGGTATTACTCACTAGCAATGTTCAAGAATCTTGGAGTCTTGAAAATTTGCTGGCTTTTTGGAGTCAAGCAGACTGTTCTGCAGGCATGGAACACATCTCCAGGCTCATCTCAGTCTCTATATAATCAGAGGCCAGACAGCAGCATCTGAAGACCTCAACCTTCATAGTATGCCTTGAGACACAGTTGTGGACAGACACTCATTTTGGTTTTGGTTTGTAACAAAGAAAACATTCTTCCATTGAGTCTCTGTCATAGGAACGTTTGAGAAGCTCCCCACAGCCCTCCAGCAGTAGACCTTTACTTTTGGGATGTACAGGATCAGTCACCAAGCTGGACACCACTTCACAGACCCCTCCTTGCTGCCTACAGGAATAACCACATCATTTTCCCAGTGTCTCCTCTTCTTCTCCCCTTCCCTTTATTTTTATTGCATATGCATGGACACTTGCCTACATGTGTGCAGTGCCCCATGATGACAGGACAGGGCATGGGATCTCTGGAAACTTGCATTGCAGTTGGTTGTAAACCTTCTATGGGTGCTGGGAATTAAGCCTGGGTTCTTAGAAAAGAAGCCAGCTCCTCACTGTTCAGCCGTCTCCACAACCCTCCAATTTCCCCCTTTAATGGTACTGGAAGGTCTTGCTCTAGCCTAGGCAATGTCCTGTAGTTCCCTAAGCTCTGCGTGTGTGGCCTGTTAGATGAGTGACTTTTCTATGTCTCTGGAAGTAGGAGTGCAGTGTGCTTACAGTCCTTAGCCTAACATGACCACTATGCACAGCTCCTGTGGAGTCAGCTCTCACATCATCATGCCCTCCATTGAGTAAGCACCTGGGGATCGAAGAACAGGTGGTAAATGGAGGGAAACCTTCCTAGACTGCTGTGGCCCCTCCAAACTCTCAGAGTGAAAGGAAACATGGGAGCTCAAATCAAGGCAGAGGACAAAGGTCAGTCTTGCTTCCTTTATTGGGAACCAGATGCCAAGTTTCAGCAAGAGGTCTCTTCCCCATTGCTGGTGGGAGTGCAAACTTGTAAGACCACTTTGGAAATCAGTATGGCGGTTGCTCAGAACAATGGGAATCAGTCTACCTCAATTTCCAGCAATTCTGGCCAGGCGTTGGTGGCACGCACCTTTAATACCAGCACTCGGGAGGCAGAGGCAGGGGGATCTCTGTGAGATCGAGGCCAGCCTGGTCTCCAGAGCGAGTGCCAGGATAGGCTCCAAAGCTACACGGAGAAACCCTGTCTCGAAAAACAAAAAAAAGAAGAAAGAAAGAAAGAAAGAAAGAAAGAAAGAAAGAAAGAAAGAAAAGATCCAGCAATTCCTCTTTGGGGCATATACCCAAATAATGCACATTCATACAACATTTATGTTCAACCATGTTCATAGCAGCATTGTTTGTAATAGCCAGAACCTGAAAGCAACCTAGATGCCCCTCAACTGAAGAATGGATAGAGAAAATGTGGTACTCCATTTATGCAATGGAGTACTACTCAGCAGAAGAAAAAAAAAAAAACAATGGAATCTTGAAATTCGCAGGCAAATGGATGGAACTAGAAAAAAACATCCTGAGTGAGGTAACCCAGTCACAAAAAGACAAACATGGTTTGTACTCACTCTTATATGAATTTTAGACCTAGAGCAAAGGGTTACCAGCCTACAATCCTCTTCACCAAAGAAACAAGAAGGACTCTAAGAGAAAAATGCATGGACTCTGGAGAATGGGAAGGGGCAGGATCTCCTGAGGTAACTGGGAGTATAAGGGTAGGCGAGAGGGAGCTGGCAGAATGAGAGGAGAAGAGGAAATGGAAGAGCAGAAATGTTGAGTTGGGGAAGAATAGAGGAGAACAGGATGAGAGATACCATATCAGAGGGAACCATTATAGGTCCGAGGAGAGATCTGGCACTAGGGAGATTTCCAGAGATCTACAAGGATGACACGAACTGACAATCTAGGCAATGGTGGAGAGGCTACTCTAAATGCCCTTCCCCTATAATGAGACTGATGACTACCTTATATGCCATCCTAGAGCCCTCATCCAGTGGCTGATGGAAGCAGAGGCAGACACCCACAGATATACACTGAACTGAACTCTGGAACCCAGCTGCAGAGAGGGAGGAATAAAGATCAAAGGGGTTGGTGACAGCTAGCCTGAACAAGGGGAAGCACATCGACCCCAGACTGCTTTCTGGGAGGCCAGCACAGGACTGATCCAGACCCCTGAACATGGATGTCAGTGAGGAGGCCTCTGTACTCTATAGGGCCTCTGGTAGTGGATTAGTATTTTTCCCTGATGTAAGAAGGGACTTTGAGAGCCCATCCCACTCTTGTCCTGGACACATGGGGGAGGGCCTAGGCCTGGCCCAGGATGATGTGGTGGACTTTGGGGAGCCCCCATTGAGGGCCCTACCCTACCTGAGGAATAGAGGGGAATAGGGTAGGGGGCAGGTGAGGGTTGGGGGGGTGTTGGGGGGAGGGGAGGGAGAGGGAAACGGGATTGACATGTGAGCAAGCTTGTTCCTAATTTGAACTAATAAAAAAAATTTTAAAAAGAGGTCTCCTTCCTAATTTTAGGTGACTTTGGTGGTTGACGTAGGATATTTTTAGAAATCCCTGGAGCAGTGATGTGCCCGTGAGTCAGCTGACTGGAGATGAACTGTAGCCTCTGGTCATATTCATGGCCATCTTCCTTTACCGGTGGAGCTGACGTACTGATGCAAGTTCTGGAATTCCAGTTACCCACCATGCCCTGTACCAGCACTGGGCATGGATCAGAAAAACATGTGGTATAACTTGTACACACACACACACACACACACACACACACACACACACACACACAGAGTAATTAAGAGCAACCTCAATCATGGCACTTCTAGAAGCACACAGTGGTGCTGAAGCCACTGGACAAACAGGAAGCTGGACCCCCAAGTAGCAGACTTAGATACTGCCTGGTGATAGGCTATGGAGGGTCTGAGGACACTTTGAACTTTCTTAGTGCAATGTGTGCATGGAATAATCAGGAAGTAAGATAGGACATGGCAGCTGATTTGGCATCTGGTTGCAAAGGACACAGTCATGGATATTCAAGTCTCCTCTGATCCTGATAATGGATGAGATCTTGAGGGTGTGGGAGAGGGATCAGAGTCTAATGTAGCATTTTCGTCAAGAAAACAAATGGAGAAAGAGGCTCTGTGGTGTTGACCTCAAGGAACTAGCTTTATTTGCATATGGTAGGATGCTAAGAAGCCCAATTGCCACTCCCAGGCTCTGGCAAGGTCACATCTGGGTGCTCATATCTGATAGAAGTCCTTGGTTGAACTCACAAGATGTGACATCCTCAGCCACAAAGTACAAGATCTCATGCTGTGTAGATCAGTGATCCACGGGAGGTCCTGGGTACAATAAGTAGCAAACTCCCAAGACACGAAGGCTTGTGTGCCAAGCCTGACTCTTGCAGTCTGATGGACCTCTACCTTGGAGGCGCTCTGACCCTCTTCTTCAGATCCCAAACTCCTGTAGAGATGTGTCCCACTTACAGATGGCCTGAAGCTGAGGTCATGATCAATGGATGGGAATCCATGCAGGAGTCACTGGTGCAAACCATCTGCTAGGTCCATCTTTGACCATCCAGGTGTCATGCGCAGCTCTAAAGACAAAAGATTGTGTGGGCAGAGGTGGGCATGGGGCTTACTGTGTTCAGGCGATGAAAGGGAACAAAATGGAACACAAGAGACATGTGCTACTATGTGGTGGCAACAATTTTGGAAGACCCATTGGTGGAACTGTACCCAGATAAGAAGAGGAATGTGGGTAACAGAGGACCGCATAGCTAGGTCTCCTTGGTTACACTCTGACCGTGTGTGTTCAGGTGGGCCTTCTCACCTTATGGATCTGAATGATTTTGTCAACTCTGCCTGACCAAGAAATCACTGGAGCAGTGGGTGACTGAGGAGTCCACTGACTTCCTGTTCCTCCACCTCTGTTACCAACCTGGCTGCTAGGTGACGTGTAAAGGAGTCGCATATAGTGGGAATTTTCTTTGGGCCACCAATCAGATCCCAAAATAAAGACATGGATACTTATTATTAGTTATGAATGCTTATCCTTAGGTTAGGCTTGTCCCACTAGCTCTTTTAAATTAATGTAACCCGTTTTTATTCATCTACATTTTGCCTTGGAACTTTTGACCTTTCTTTCATCCCATGTATCCTACTTTCTTGCTTCCTCTGTGTCTGGCTGGCTGGCCCCAGAGGTATCCCTGTTGTCTCCTTTTCTTTCTTCCTTGAGCCTAAATTCTTCCTCCTACTTATTCTCCGAACCTGGAAGTCCACATATACCTCTACCCTCACTACTGGCCACTCTGCTTTTTCTTTGACCAATGAGGTGCCTTTAGCAGACAAGGCAAAATAGCAACACATGTTTACATAGATAAACAAATGCAACACATCTTCATATAGTTAAACAAATATTTGGCTACATAAACAAATGCAACATATCTTTGCATGCTTAAACAAATATTATGCAACATTTCCCCTTTTGTCTAAATAAAAAGAAAGGTTTTAGCTTTAACATAGAAAGAATATATACAGTAAGAACAATTGTCAAAGTAAGAATTGCATTTACAACATCCAGTCCCATTTGCATTTGGCAAATTCAGAAAAAATACTACATTATCTATCCTATCTTGGTGAGTCTAATTTGGTGTCTATATAATGTACTTTCTATCTTAACTTGTATTACCAACTCCAAATTACCTTTTTAGACCCCCAAAACATTTTAGATAAACAATTTAAGATTTTATGTTTCTCTGCCTTTTAAACTTTACATCTCTTATGTAAGTTCTTTTCTGAATTTGCTAAAAAGGAAAAATATAGCTATAACTACCTTGTCTTCTACTCCATCAGAGACCTGAGAAGGATACAATATTATCTGAGGAAACAGGAAGTGCAGAGCAAGCAACTTAGAAATGACAGAAGCAGCTGCTACCTGGACAGTCACACAAGGTTCCTCTGCACCATTGGGGCATAGTATCTGACAGACATTTTGGTAAAGCAGTAATTTTGAAGGACTGTCCCACCTTGTCTTGGCAAAGTTTGGCAGTCTTTTCTCCTCTGTGTCCTGGTTGTCCAGTTTGTATTGTATACCGTTTGCAGTCAAGGCAAAGGCAGTGTCTACAGCCCAAGTGGCTATCTTTGCCACAATGAAAGCACACTCTGTATCGAGGTTCTTTGATGCCCTTCATCCTATTATAAATTAGATTGATATTGCTACGAGCAGATGTGTTGTACTGTCATGAAAAGCCTTAGGTTATTAAACATCTTAAATGCCATATTCTTATAGGTCTCTGAAGCATTTGAAGATCACCTATGTAACATGTAACTGTTTAACCTTGAAAACATATGTAACATGACTACAAGTTTGTTTGTTATAGATGATTAAGTACTAATATTCATTTATTAATTATCTTAAACAGTTTGTAATAATAGCTTTCCAGGACTAAAACTTTACATTATATTTTTAAATGAGCAGCATAAGTATAATACCTTAAACAAGAGTATATACAGTATAAGGAAAATAACTTGTAACTCTATACAAAAAAAAAGCATACCAATGTAAAATATTTGAGATGAATAGTTATCTTTTTATCCTACATTCCTATATACCAAATAAATGATAACAAAAATCCATAACCCAGCAAATGACCAAAACCCACCACCCACTTCTTAGGAATGTGGACATTATGTTCTCTAGACTGCTTCTTTTTGTATGGGGACAATGGCATACCCAGGGGAACCTGAGAAAACTAGGTATAACATTTGTTATCCAGTCTCTGTGTAATGCGAAAGTGCAAGACTTATCTGAAATTCTGTGAGGTTGGAGCATCTTAGCTAGCAGCCTTGAAGTTGTTCTGAACACAGAACTCTGAGGAAACTGCAACAGAGACACTCTGAAAGGCTGACCCATTTTCCTTGGTGTCTGACCTCCTTGCTCTGAAAATCCACAAACATTCAAAAGTCACTTAAATATCTGCTTTAACAGAAGAATGGATTGTGTCTAGCACACAAGCCAGCCAAAGCTGATATTTTTGTTTTATGTCTGAGCAGGTAAAAGACACCTGTCAACTTTTTTAAGTTTGTTTAGACTGTATAACCAAACCTGTATCCATGCCATATGAAAGGAAGGTATGTAATAATAATTCATAAGGACTCTATAACCAACAAGATTTATTACATACCATCTCAGAGATGTTCCCATGTCAAGGGATCTGCATATACATCGCCTGTCTTGTACTTTTTCTAGGTTTATTTCTTTTTGTCTGTAGCCAAGATTTTCAGGGAGTCTCCCCCAATCATATATAGACCCTATTAATTTTGAAGGAACCCACAGGCTGTCATTTCCTGAGGAAACAAAAACAAAACCTCTCCCCAACGCAATATATTTTCTGAATTCCATTTTAAAGTTAACACATCCATAAAGTATCTAAATAAGTTAAATTCAGCAATTCCTTTTATAATCCCATGTCTCTCAGCAGATGCTATTGTCTCTTCAGCAGTCAAAACATTCAAAATCAATAAAGCGCCACACTGGATCCAGACTCCATGTGTATTTTCTATCTTTCAGTGGCTTATTCTTTTTATATTACTTTACTCTTTCTTTAAAGAGTTTACATAATTATTTTAAACTATTTTTCCTTATGACTGTATATACCCATTATGTTTTCTTTCTTAACACCTACACCCACTGTAACCTTTTTTTTTTTTTTTTTTTTTTTTGGCTTGGTCAAGCAACTTTAATCAAGTTCATGGTCAGCTGAACAAGTGTGACTCCAAGAAAAGTCCTGTACCATCCTGTATGTGCTAGAACTGTCTTCACTGTTGTCACTTGTAAGGTGTCGAAGGTGGGACCCGTTCGTGAATCTTCTTTCTCGTGGTGGAATAGAGAACATATTGCTCTGGAGTGCCACTCATGTTGAATTTGTAGTTTGCCCAGAGGAATTTACGAGCACTAGGTGGCTTTGTTGTTGGAGGGTCTTCAGTCATGCAGTGAAGCCAACGGTGCCATTCAGGAGGACCCATGCTTCCATCCACATCGCAGAATGTGTTTTGCCGTTCATTTCTGTGGTATAGATGACCCATCGGTGACGGCCAAAAAATTGCTTGTTGTCCTCATAGCATTTGTTTCCGTATTTGTCTTCTCCCACCAAGGTACCAAGCCTTATATCATTTGCCCTGAAGAAAATCTTTAGGAAGCCCCGCAGGCTGCTGTGGCTGGTGACCTGCTGCAGTCCGTGCCTCAGGACCTCACTGTAACTTTTTTAAAGATCTTTTCCTTCTGGACATGTTTTACTGTAGAGCTGTAGTATTCTCTGACTGCATCATCCAAACTTTAAACTGCCAAGTGGCAGCTCATACCTCTGCCTTGAAGCTCTGTGGGTTGGCTCTGCCCCTCCTCAAGTCCACGAGAGCGGAGCCTTATGCCCGCAGGCCTGCCTGAGAGCTCCTTTTAATGGGGAGCTGTGTTTAACCAAGACCTGCATTTAATGGCCCCAGCTCTAGGAAACGGTTTTTACTGAGCTTGTGCTGTGGTACTTATTGTGCCAGCGGCTCAAATGCCCTGATGCACAGCAGAACCTCTTAAAGGTGCGGCATCCTTTTGCCCCTCCCTATTTTGTTCAACTTTCTGAGGCCCTATGGAGAAATTTGAGCTCCACATTGGGTGCCATTTATACTTGAAATTTTCTTTGGGCCTCCAACCATCTCCCAAATAATGACACAGAGACTTATTAATTATGAATGGTCAGCCTTTGTTTAACTTGTCCAACTAGTTCATACAACTTCTTTGAAAACAACAGCTGAAAATATTAGAAGAATGTTTGAGAGAGAATACTGGCTCCCTTGTTGAGGTAGGTGGCTCAGGACAGCCTGCAGAGCCACTTCTATGCAGTCTACCCTCCCAGAGAAAGATGCATGTCAAGGCCATAGGATAGGCCTTCTGGGAGTCAACTACAGGAAGAAATGCCTTGGGCTTGACAAACCTCTGAAAACAGGAGGGAAGAAGTGGACCAAGGTCAGGTCCCTAGAAAGGGAGAGAACCTGTGCCCTCTTTCTACATGGAAACCACACAAGTCTGTGAGATTTTGAGGGTAGAATATTCCTTCTACTCACCCTGAGCTGCAAGAGCCTAAAGGCTGGAGCTGAGGAAGAGGCAGGTTTTGGGTGGAAACAAACTCTCATGGGCCCTAGTAAAAGAGGTTGGGAACTGAGACTAGTTGAGGTAGACACTGGACAGAAGCAGCACACAAGGCCAGGCAGATAGTCAGTGGGTAAAGGAATTTGGCAAGCAAGCCTGTAGACCTGATTCAATCTCCAGAACTCATTAGACTTGGAAAGAACAGATTCCATCAGTGTTTACTGTCTTCTACCTTCTCTTAATGGCAAGTATGCCTACATTCACACACACACTCACACACACTCACACACACACACTCACACCATGCAACATCTATACCATACATACACACATATGCATGTACACTATGCACACAGTCTTATAAATATATACACACTATGAACAAACATGCAACATACTCCTATGCGTGCTAGGACATGAACATGTTCATACAACATAAGCACATACTAGATGCATACTGTGACAGTATTTCTTGCTGAAATAATTTCAGATTTAACTAGAATTTGATTTCCTTGATGGAAAATCCCACGGAAAATTACCCAACTATATTCTAGGGAACCAGAGGTCAAAATGCCACAGCTATCTTATCTTAGCTTCTATTGAATTGCCTGTTTGTGCAAACCCAATGACCATGGCATCTTCCTATAGCCAGTCAGTCCTATACCAGTTCTGTGCAGCAGTCAGCCAGCAGGGGCACTAATTGCAGTCCTTCTCAGATTGGTTGACTGATAAGCAATGAACCCATCTTATGGTGCCATTCTGTGTACTGATCAAACTGCAGTTCCTGTCTGTGCTGGGTCCTCAGCCACCTTCTACATTCAGTGTTTATCAATTGCCTCATCCTGTCCCAATGGGAACCTTGAATTTTGAGGGAAAATGTAACCAACAGCAGTGGCACAGGCCTTCAGTTTCTGCACTAGGTAGGCTGAGGCAGAAGGTTTGTGATTTCTAAGCTAGTGAGGGCTACAGAGAGAGTATGTTACTTAGTGGAACACAAAACAAACCAAGGAAAAAACAAGAAAAATGGGAGAGAGAAAAAGCCATGGCAAGGGTGGGAGTTACAAAGAAGGGAGGGAAGGAAGTAAGGATTAAAGATGGATGAGAAAGGACACAGGGAAATCCAGAAATAAGAAAAAGAGCTACAGCACCCAGCAAATGACAAAAATTGACCTTTTATCACACAAATAGACCCATCAGTGGCTGCTGGGTTGGTACCAAACTACTGGCAAAAGTCAAGACTCCGTGAGTCTTGGGGTCACAAAGGTGGTAGGGGGTGGAGTATGAATGGCTTTTGTGGATAATTAGCACAGTTCCTGTTTGGGAGACAGATGTTGATGAAGGTCCCCAAGACCCTGAGCTGCCACAAATCGCTGATATTTGTCACACAGAAATAGTTGTTGTCCTCACAGCTCAGACCTGTTGCTGTTGGTGGACACAGAGGAGAAACAGCAGTAAAGACAGGTGACAGGCCAGAGCCCAAGAAGGTTGGCATGATCCCTACTGTCTAATCAGAATAGAGTGCTCCCAGTATGACATGTGTAGTTGGTATCACTGACTGTAGGGAAGCATAATAACCCTTGTCTCTTCAAAATTTTGGTTTGGGTGAGTACATTGGGAGGGTCATTCTGATGATACAGGGTATCACACCAGGCCATCCTTAGACATGAGACACTCCCTAATGGGTCTCCAGAATCCCAACCTGGTCTAAACAGCATGTCAGAGAGCAGAACCCCAGCTGCATGTGCTTGGCAAGTGCTCTACCAATGAGTTACATCCACACTTCTATTTTTTTTCCTTTTTCTTTTGAAAGTCTTGCCTAAGCCTCATTCCCACTTGGTGTGGATACAAATGATGCCTCTTCCACCATATTCAAGCTGTGTAGTAACAAACTTATTGGCCACACTACAAACAATCACTTTGTAGAGGGCCCTGTTATCGCATTAAATATTGTCAGAGTATATTGCCTATAATTTAAAAAAGCACCACAGAGGAAGAATGACATGTCACGATGCCCATATTCCCCCCTCATCTCACCTCTTCATGTAGGCAGTGTGTCCTACTTAGCTTTGATTGTCAACTTGACACAGCCTAGATCATCTGTAACAAAGGCCTCAACCGAGGAATTTGCCTAGAAGACTGCCCTGGAACTGGAGTTACGGGCAGTTGTGAGTCATCTCATGAGGTGCTGGGAACTGAATCTGGGTCCTGTGGAAGAACAGTACATAGTCTTAGCCACGGAGCTTCCTTCCAGCCTATATATTTTATTTTTTTATATTCTGTATTTAACTTTGCTTTTTATATTATAATATTAACATAAGATCATAGTGAACAAGGAAAGAAAGGTTACAGCATTAAAGGGTTGTATTTATTAGTCAAGTTGACAAGAGTTAATGTGTCTTAATTAGCTTTAAGTGTCAACTTGACACAGCCTAGAGTTGTCTGAAAGGAAAACTCCACTTGAGGAATTATCTAGATCAGATTGGCCTGTGGATATTTCGGTGCAGAATTATCTCACTTATATAATTGATATAGGAGGGCTCAGCCCACTGTAGGTGGCACCAAGCCTTAGGCAGGTGTTCTTGGGTATTTAAGGAAGCTAGCAAAGCATGATCCTGCAAGTGAGCCAGTAGACTGCATTCCTCCATGGTTTCTGTTTCAAGTTCCTGCTTCAGTGTCTGGCCCAACTTCCCTCAGTGATGGACTGTGTCTTAAAAGTGTAAATGAAATAAGAGCTTTATTCCCTCAGATTTTCAGCATTTATCTCAATATCTGACCCTGGATTTTTATTAATAAGATTAGGATCCCACTTCATCTGTCATCCAACTTTTGGGGCACCGATTTACAAAAAAAAAAAAAAAAAAGCTGCTTGCCTGTGGCTTTGTAGCAACCAGCACGCACCTGGGTCACTGCCATACTACCTAGGTTTTCTTTTCTTTTTTCCCAAGCCTTCTGAAGGAGTTTGGGATTTTTATGTTTCAGCCTATCTGCAGCAAATTCCATGGGAGCTTGGGATCTGAACACTGTCAGGTTAGCCATTCATTACCAGCCAGCTCTGCCTTTAGTCAGCTCCCACCACACGTGCTTCTTTCCCACAATCCCCTGTGTGCATTTTTTAGACTGCAGATTCCCTCTCCCAGTGGGTTGTGTGCTTTTCCTGGACCTCCTTGAGATGCTGCCAAACTAGGTAGATGCCTTGAAAAACAGTTTGGGCTTCTACTGTTCTACGCAGCAGCAGTCAGCCTTATACTTCACCATCATCTTCACTGTCATCGTCAGCAGACCTAGTGAGACAACTGGGAATTTCTAAAGAGGGAATGAGAGTGACAGACAGAGAGATACAAAGAGAATTTTTCCATGTTAAAAATGGGAAACACTATTATGATGGAGGGAGTTAGCTCACTGTATAATCACACAATGGATGTTTAAAATGGAACAATTCCATGAGGGGATAATTAACTTAGATTGGATTTGCATCATTTCAATTAAAACATTATTGTTTTAATCATTCTTGTTTTATCCCTAAAAAGGTTGGTTGATACATGAATGTCAGAATAAAAGTCTTGGAAAAACTTATTAAAACATATCATTAGGATATTCAGACACAGACAGAGGAATTCAAAGGGGAACCAATATCAACAGTGCATTATAAGGTTAGAGAGAAACAGCCCAAGTTTTTCAAACAACCCAAGTTAATTTATCCAGTCACAGTACAGGAACTTCCAAAAAACAGGTATCCCAAAGGCTATGAAAGACTTAAATGGACTTCTGTGGAAATGTCAGATTTGAGGAGATTTAAGGAATCAATAATCTCATATGGTACGCCTTCACCTTTTGTGAAGTAGTTGTTAAACTCATTACCAACTTTTGACAGAATTAACCCCCCAAGACTGGAGAGACTTGGTTACAGTAGTATTGGAGCCTGGTCCTCAATTACAGTGGAGGATCTAGTGAAAGATGAGGCTAGGACCATCAAAATAGTGCTAGAGGTATTACAATCTCCCAAGACCAACTTCTTCCAGAGGGAGATTATGCTGATGTACAAAGACAGTCTATATATGGTAACCACACATACCTTAACTCTACACCAAGCAGTAGCTTTGAATACTTCCAACAGAATTGGAGAAGTGGGAAGGAAAATTGAGTCATTTTCTAAAGTTATGCAGGGCCCAAAGGAAGCCTTCATGGATTTCTTACAAAGACTGACTTCAGCAGTAAATAGAATGATACCAAATTCAGAAGCTAGACAAATAAGTGAATCTTTAGCTTTTGAAAATGCTAATTCACAATGCAAAAGAGTAATTAGGCCATCAAAAGCAAGATCAGCACCCTTGGAGGAATGGATCCAAGATGCAGTCAATATTGAATATCATGACCATGAAGATAAATGGATAGGAGAGGTGACTTCCAAAGGTTCCAAGAAAAATAAAAATGTCAAGTTTTTCTATTGTGGCAAACAACGTCACTTAAAATGAGATTGTAGGCAGGTGTTCCTAGAGATAATGTTTTTTCTAAGCAAAACTCAAGCTGAATGCCTCTCCCTTCTGAATTATGCAGAAAGGATGGCAAAGGCAGGCATTAAACAAATGACTGTAGGTCAACAAGGAATAGTCAAGGCAACCCTTTGTTGGCGGAAAATGCATTGAAGGACCTCTTGCAGGCCTCCATGCCTGCAGTCATTCCCTGTCACCATGGGGGAAACTCCTTCCCAGAGCAATTTAAAAAACTAATGCTTATTGTAAAATCCCATAGTGTTCTGGATAATAAAACAGCTTTAGAAGATAAAACAAAAAATTAAGGAGAAACAATACAGCAAATATTTTGGCAAACTTCTATAATGTTCAAAGACTAAAGTTAAAAATAGGAATAAATGTCATTGTGATTGAAGGTCTTATAGATACAGATGCAGATGTAACAATAATTGCACCAGAATTTTGGCATCTAAATTGATCTCTTCAGGAGGTAAATGTTCAGCTTTTAGGGAGTGGACTTTTATCTCAGGTAAAACAGAACATGAGATGGGTTGAGTCAAATGTATAGAGCTAGAAAGACAGAGGAAAATTAAAGCCATATGTGACTAACATAGCAAAGAATTTATAGGGACATGATTTGTTACAGCAATGAAATACCCAGATTAACATTCCTCCAATCCCAGAAACAAACCATAAATTAATGTATGTTTCTGGGAAAATATTAAAATGTATTATAAGGAACAATCAGAGAAAAAAGAACAATCAGGTTGTACAAGAACAGGGACACACAACAACAGCTGTTGCTCTTCCAAAGGTACCAACAGCCTTACCTTTAAAATGGCTAACAGACAAACCAAACAGATGCATTTGACATCAGAGAAATTACAGGCCTTGGAACAGGTGGTACAGAAGCACCTAAATGCTCAGCATACTGAAAAATCTACCAGGCCTTAGAATTCTCCTGTATTTGTTATTTAAAAAAAAATCTGGAAAATGGAGAATGGTAACAGATTTGAGAGCAATATATAAAGTAATTCAGCTGATGGGCTCTCTACAGCCTGGAATTCCTCTGCCTTCTCTATTACATAAAGAAAGGTTTATTATAGTTATTGATTTAAAAGACAGTTTCTTCTCTATACCTTTACAAGAAAAGGATAGAAAACAATTTGACTTCCCGGTACCTGCTTATAATGATTCTCTGTCTGTTAAGAGATATAAGTGGAAGTTTCTCCCACAAGAAATGTTAAACAGCCCTACTCTGTGACAATATTTTACACAACAGTTATTGAAAATGACAGATAAGCAGTTTCCTCAATATATAAAATAGTTTCCCATTATATGTATGATATTTTACTAGCTGATTCAAATGTAGATGCCTTGAAGAAAATGTTTGAAGAAGTAAAGAAAATTTTGCCTTGTGGGGGATTACAAATTGCTCCTGAAAAAATATGAAGAGGACATTCTATTGATTACCTAGGATATAAAATAGGTTTACAAAAAATTCAACCCCAAAATGTACAAATCAGGAGAGATCAATTATAGACTCTTACTGACTTTCAAAAATTACTGGGAGAAATTTCCTGTCTACAGATCACGATTGGAATAAAAACCAAAGAACTGAGTAATCTGTTTCAAACCTTAAAAGTTGACAAGGACTAAAATAATCCAAGAGAAATATCAGCTAAAGCTGGGAGACAATTGTCTTTGGTGAAAATAAATTACAGGATGTGCATGTGGATCAGAGCTTGATTGGATTCTGGTTATTTTACCCTCTATACATTCCCCTACAGGGATTTTAATGCAGAGGGAAGATAATATCTTAGAATGGATATTTTATCCACAGAAACAGAGTAAAAAATAAATACCTGTGTAGAAAAGATTAATGAGCTGATACTAAAAAGAATATTGATATTTTGTTAATTAGCAAGAATAGACCCTGCATAAATTGTAGTACTTTTACTAATGCTGACATTGACTCTTTATGGGCAGAAAATGAACATTGGTAAAGACCTTGCAGTAATTTTGGGGAGTGATTAACCATACATAACCCAAAATCAAGAGACCTCAATTCATAAAAAGAACCAGTTGGGTTCTTCCTCACATTGTACAGGTAACACCAATCTCTGGAGCCCCTACATACTATACTGATGTAAATAAACAAGGAAAGGCAGGCTACAAGTCATGAAGTTTAAGTAAAGTGTCTCAAAGCCCCTATGATTCTGTGCAAAAGTCAGAATTATATGCCATCCTCATGGTATTAGTGGATTTTATAGAACCTCTCAATATACTTACTAATGCTCAATGTGCAGAAAGTTGTTTTACACATTGAATCTACAGAGCTTTTCCTGATGATTCAGAATTAAATCCAATATTTATACAATTACAGGAAATAGACAAAAATGTGAATCATCCCAAAAATTTAATACACATCAGATCCCATATGAGTCTGCCAGGCCCTCTAGCACAAGGTAATGGTGAAATTGATCAGTTATTAGTAGGAAATGTGCTGGAGGCCTCAGAGTTTCTCTTTTTAAAAAACACCATGACAATAGCAAACTAAGCCAAGGAAATTATAAGGAAATGACCTACTTGCTCTTTATACAACCTAATTCCACTACCTGCAGAAAGTAATCCAAAGGGTACTCAAAGAAATGAAATTTGGCAGATGGATGTGTTCCATTTTGCAGAATTTGAAAAATTAAATATGTATTCCATACCATAGAGAGATAGTCAGGATTTCAATGGGCAACTGCTTTGAGTTCTGAAAAGGCTGATTCTGTAATCACACATTTGTTAGACGTTATGGACATCAGTAAGGGGAACATACCTCCATTGTTGGTAGGAATACAAACTTGTACAGCAACTTTGGAAATCAGTATGGAGATTTCTCAGAAAATTGGGAATCCATCTACCTCAAGACCCAGCAATACTACTCTTGGGCATATACCCCAAAGATAAACAAGGACATTTGCTCAGCTATGTTTATAGCAGCATTATTTGTAATAGTGAGAACCTGGAAACAACCCAGATGCCCATCAACCAAGGGATGGATAAAGAAAATGTGGTACATTTACACAATGGAATATTAGCAGTAAAACAAAACAAAACAACAATAACAAAAAACAATGACATCTTGAAATTTACAGACAAATGGATGGAACTAGAAAAAAAAAAAAACATCCTGAGTGAGGTAACCCAGACCTAGAAAGACAAAGATGGTGTGTGTTCACTCATAAGTGGATATTGGATGTAAAGCAAAGGATATCCAGGCTACAGACCATAATCACAGAGAGGCTAGGTAAAAAGGGAAAATAATAAGAGGGACACACAAGGTCCCAAGAAGGGAAAATAGTTAAGATCTCCCGGGTAAACTGGGAGAGGATGGGAGATGGGAACATGAGAAATCAAGAAGACCAAGTTGGGGGGAGGGATGGAAGGTTTGAGCAATGAAGGAGGTCTCTGATAGAGGGAGACATTATGGGGTTAGGGAGAAACCTGATCCTAGAGAAATTCTCAGGACTCCACAAGAATGAGCTCTTCTCTTCTCTTCTTCTCTCTTACTCTCTTGCTCTCTTACCTAATTTGTCTCTCTCTCTTACTGTTCTGCTAACCCTAACCCTAACCCTTGAAACATGGAGGAGGGGCTTGGTCCTGCCTTGATTTTTTATGCCAGACTTTGTTGACTCCCCAAGGAAGGGCTTACCCCCTCTGAGGAGGGAAGAGAAGGTAGGAAAGATTAGAAGTGAATGGTAGGAGAATGGGAGGGAGGGAAGGGGAACTAGGGTTGGTATGTAAAATGAGAACTACATTTAAAAACAGAAAGAAAGAAAATCTGGCTAGAAACAAGCCAAGATAAGACTGGGCATTTATAAGATATTCAGGATTTCAGTGGGCAACCGCTTTGAGTTCTGAATAGGCTGGTTCTATAATCACCCATTTGTTAGACATTGTGGCCATCATGGGTATACCTGTAAAAATGAAGACTGACAATTCTCCAGCATATGTCTCTAGTAAAATCCAAAATTTCTGTATCATGTCAGAAGAATGAGCTGATATAGGACAGAAGAAAGCCAAAATCAATGAACTATTCCACTGCTACCAATCTCAATTCTTTGACATTATTTCGTCTTTTAAATTTTTTCTTAAGGTATAAATATCTCAAATATTATAAGATTAATTATATATATATATATATACATATATATTTAAATTTTGTTATGATATTGATGGCCATATAGAGTACTAACTAGTTCTAGAAAAAGGCTTTATCTAGTTTCCTGTACATGATTTTGGGGTTGAGTCTCTATCAGGTAACTAGGAATCAAGTTTTTGTGCTCTGGACATACATAACAAATTATGGTTTTTTAACCTCTTTGAGATGTGCTGCATATGACATTTAAAATGTTCAAGTTTTCTTCAGTTGGAACCATGACTATGCCTAACAGTGACCTTTAAAACTTCCAAAGGAGGATGTGGCCCCACAATGATGATTCCACCTGGATTGTGGTAATGCCACTAAATTGACAAACACCACCTAAAGATCTGCTTTGAACTACACTCTGCTCAGGACAATTTCAGGTTGTTAGCTGAGATGGACCAGTCTTACAGACTACTATAGCTAGGACCTGAGATAAGCCCTGCATTTTCCCATTTTGCAGACACTGGACAACAAATGATATAGCTAGCTATCCCAATACTTGAAAATTAACCCAAATTATTTCTCAGGGTCCCCTAAAGATGCCACTGCCCCCAGACAGCAAGAAGCAAATTTAAGAACAAAACACCCACATTCAAGATACGGGGCAGGCAGCTTCTGGTCATTTGTGGGTTATGAATATTTGTCATTATTTAGTGGTGTTTGTTACAAATTGTTATTGGTAATGGCCAGGAAAAAGGCTGAACAAAGGAGATTAGATTCAGGGTATTGTTCTGAAAAGAAAAATGGGGTATATAGATATGATTTGATAAAAGGATAGATTATTGAATCTATTTTTAAACCAAAAAGGCAACTATTAGTACTAAATGTTTTATATTGACTTAGATTTTTTATATTGATACAAAACTGAGGCTATTTTTGGTAAACTGTATATTTATAAAAATAATACGATACAATGGTAGATTATTGAATCTACATTTAAAAAAGAAACTATTAGTTTTAAATATTTTACATTGACATGGATTTTTGTATATTGATACATATTTGAGGTTATTTTATTAGAAAATATTGTGCATACACTTATATTCTTGTCCAAGGTATTGTAGCTATACAGCTCATTTAGCAATGTAATGCAAATGTTTAGTCCTTGAAAGTTATTGTTACATACTATTTAGGGTAATAAATAAATGCAGGTAAATAGGTAGCTACCTATTACAATTTGTAGTCATGTTAGGTATATTTTCAAGGTCAAACAAATATATATTTTATGTAGGTGGTCTTCAAATACTTCTGAGATTTATAGAATATGGCATTTAAGATGTTTTAATATAATAGGTTCTTCTCTTTTTTATAACAAAAAGACATGTCTGTTCCTGGCAGCAACAATCTGCTTCAGAGAAGATGATGGACTTTGAAGAAATTTGGAGTTTACTTTCTTTATGGCAAAAGTTAGCCACTGGGCAAGGAAGTGCCCTTGCCTCAACTGCTGACAGTGTGCTGTCCAAATTGGACAAGCAGGACACAAAAGAAATTGACTGCTGAACTTTGCCAAGACAAGATAGGGCAGACCTTCAGAATATCCTGCTTCACAGAAAAGTCTGTCAGAAATGCTAGGCCTATCGGCTGAAGATGGCTGCCCCAATGTTACAGAGGAACCTTGGGTGACTCTCCAGGCAGCCAGCTATTTTTGTCATTTCTCATATTTTTTGGAAGTTGCTTACTTCCTGTTACTCAGGTAATATTATTTCCTTCTTGGGTCTCTGATGGAGTTGAAGACTAGATAGTTATCTAGTTTTTCTTGTTAACACATTCATATAGAAACCCACAAAAGAAGTGTAAAGTGTATAAGGTTGAGAGACATAAAAAGACAGTTTTGGGTTGATAATGCCAGTTAGGATAAAAAGTGAATTAGATACAACACTTTGAACTCACCAAGATAAGATAGATAATGGAGTATTTTCTCTGATTTTGTCAAATGATACTAGATTAGACATTGTTAATGAAATTATTGCCTGTATATACTCTATATAGTTGTTGTATTTATTGTATGTAGCTTTCTATGTCAGTTATAACCTCTTTTTATTTAGACAAAGGGAGAAATGTTGTGATATTTCATTTGTGGTCTGACAACTAAAACTTGCCTGGATATCAGAGGGTGGAGCTAGTCACTAGTTAACCTTATGGTCTAGAGGTCT
The DNA here is from genome assembly GCF_003668045.3 of Cricetulus griseus. Classification (NCBI taxonomy): domain Eukaryota; kingdom Metazoa; phylum Chordata; class Mammalia; order Rodentia; family Cricetidae; genus Cricetulus; species Cricetulus griseus. The sequence goes on along the minus strand of NC_048595.1, from coordinate 379,556,794 downwards.
GTACAGACAGGACACAGGGAGTGATAAGGCTGGGCATAGCCTGGATCTCCCCCTTTTGGCTAGAGGATTAGGAGAGGTAAGAAGTGACTGTGGCTGTACCTTTGCTTCTCTGATCTTGCAACATTTACCTTGATATCTGATTCTGGGTTTTTCTTTATAAGACCAATTAGGAACACGTTAAAGAAGTTCTCAGTGCTGGTTGTACCACTTGACATTTCTGTGAATATTGCACAAGGCTCTGCAAGCCTTGTCTCAAAAAACCATGCAAAAACAAAAGAAACATGTAAACAACAAAAAAGGAAATGTGAGTTTTCAACCTGTGTGTGTGTGTGTGTGTGTGTGTGTGTGTGTGTGTGTGTGTGTGTTTATTAACGAAATGCATAGAAAGATGCACGTGGAAGTCAGTGATTAATGTCAGGCATTTATTTTCCTCAATCATTATCCTTAGTGCTTTTAGACACAGGGCCACATTCTCAATCTGCTTCTCACCAATGTGACTAGACTGTCTGGGGAGCAAACTCCAGGGTGTTTCTGCCCCCTCAGGTCCAGTATTGGATTACAGGCATGAGCCACTGCTGGGTTCTGGGGGTCTGAACTCAGGTCTTCATATTCCTGTAGCAAGTTATTTACCAATTAAGCCATCTTTCTATGCCCAAACCTATCATTTTTGAAGCTTTTTGGCAGCCCTTGTGGTCTCTCCATATTCCATACAAATTTTAGGAAGTTTGGAACCTGATAGGAATTACATTGAATGTTTAGATCCCATTGAGTAATAGAGATGGAGTAACATATTTTTCCAGAATTTTCTTCCAGTCCATGAACAATAAAGCAAGCCTTCCTGCTTTAATGTTCTCTTTGAAGTTTTACTTCTTCAGTGCATTCAATTTATGTATCATTCAGTCACTTCTGATTATTTTTACAGTTTACTGTAGAAATATTTTATTTTGTGTGTGTGTGTGTGTGTGTGTGTGTGTGTGTGTGTGTGTGTGTGTACATGTTTGGTGTATGAGCACTTGAAAGTGGAACATGTATGCACATGTATGCACATCCGAATTTCCGTGCAGAAGCCAGAGGTCAAAGCTGAATGTCTTCTTCAATTCTTCTCCACCTTTTTATTGAGACAGTGTTTCTCTGATTTGGAGCCTACTCATTGAGCTAGACTGGCTGGCCAGCAACTGAGCACCCTGCCTTTTCTGCCTTCCTAGCACTGGGATTGCCCAAGTGGTTGGCGAGTCCAGATGATCAGGAATGAATGCATGTCCTCATGCTTACATGGCAAGCACCATGCTTGAGAGCCACTGCCCTGCCCTAAAATACTTAGTCTTTTGTTGCTATTTTATATATAATACTGCTTCTCATTTGATTCCCAGATGGTTCATGGTTAAAGAACAAACTGGTGGTTTTCTTGTGTTGATTTTGTATCTTTGCTGAATTTATTTGATGTTCTCATTTGGTATTGTGAAACCTTCCCTGTTTCCTACATGCACAATTAAGTAATCTATGATTAAAAGATTATGGTCCTTCTTCGTGACTGGGATGCATTGCCTCAAGTGAGCTGTGACCTTGTGTCTCACAGATGTCCTCACACTTCTACTACACTCAGAAACTAGAGCCTCCACTGTGCCCACCATATTCCATTTGAGTTCATGTTTTCATGAGACTGATGACCCTGCCCCACCTACATAGGAAACAGTGCAACAGGGAACCTGACTCAGTGGCTACTGGGCTTTACACTACACCCCACAGCCTTGGACTCTGTTCTTTGTGGCCAGAAACCACTGGCCTATCTAGGTCCAGAACAGTTTCAGTCCCTTGATAACTACCTCCACATCTTGGGAAGTTGAAATTTAGGTTGGTTAGGCAGTCTCCTTTGTTTCCATTTTTGTAATAAACATTTAACCAGGAATTATACATGAGGTTAATTCTCAGTATTTTTCATATGTCATGTCAAGCATAGGTTCTGTGGTTTGTGATTCCATAGGTAACATCCTATCATACCATGAGGGGTGAAGTAACCATCTGGGTATGAGAGCCTCACCAACACCAAACAATGCCAGGCCTTCCTTTAACAAAACTAAGCTTTCCCAAGGCAGCACTCTCAGAGTCATTGTCACCACAGTGAGTCACATTAGTCTTCCCAATCTAACTGGCTTTGCACTTCCCACCATGCCTAGTGAAAGAAAGCACAGACCTAGGAATGGCTCCAGACTCACTGTTGGTCTTCACTTCAAGGAACTCAGGCAGTTGAAGCCATGAAAGGTAAATGGCACACAGGACAGAGTCAAGGAGAGACATGCCCAGGTTCCATTTGTCCTCTTCCAATGGAGTCCAAAGGACAGTGATTATCTGTTGGCATGTGTACAGAGAATTGCAAATCTGGAAACACCCATGAGTCCTGATGACCAGGGACTCTGTTCCAGCTTGCTGTTGCAGACATGGCACACCTGTGCAGCTGACATGAATACCAAGACCCCAGTCCCCCAGGAAGCCACACTGATCCTGACAGGGCACAATTGTTCACACGGCTGAGGAAGCATGGACTGAGGATGAAGGCAAGCAAACAGTGACAACAAGCAGATGTTTACCAGAGCATCCCGGTCATCTCCCTAGAGCTGGTGAAAGACCAGGGAACACTTTACAACATACTCTATGTGAAGTCCCTCACCTGCTCTGTGCACTTACCTCTCAGGGCCTCACTTAGCCTGAAGCAGGAAAATCAGGCCTGAGTTTGCCCATCCTACACTGGGGGACGGCACCATTGCCTCTCTTTAATGATGTCATACATGACACACAGAAGAGAGGTGGAGAGGCAGAATGTGTGATAACTAACATCCAGGTTTAACCATCAGGCCTCAAAAGTTACCCTGGGAGGGTCCTGGAGCAAACCAAGCAAACCAAGAGTAAGCCACCAGCCTGAGCCAATCAGTGACCAGAACACAGTTGTCTCTGTCCCCACACTCCTGACCATGACCCATGCTGGTGTCCTGATTCCCATTCAGGGCTTCCTTCAGGCCAAGCTGGATCTAGAGAAAGACCCTTGTCTGTGCCCCAACCTCAGGTGCCATATTGTCCTAACTGGTTTGGGCAGGGCCAGGAGCCATAGACAAGAACAAGAAGATGACTTGTGGGCTTCAGGCCAGCAACAAGTATGGAGTCCCCACATGGAAGCCCAGCATGTGAAAAGTTCCTGACCCAAGTTAGTGGCCTCCCCAGGATTCTCAGACCATTTCACAGCTATCTCAGACGGGATCTCAGAAATCTCCTAGTTATGTGTCTGGCCTTCCTGATTAACTGGGTGACTTCAGACATGTACTGAAGATTAAATGGGCTTTGACTACCTTCCCCACTGCCCCTCAGTCACCCCCAGAGTCTCCACCTGCCTTCCCCATGACCCCTACTCACACACAGGTGCTCCAGCTGCCCCTCAGTCACCCCCAGAGGCTGGAGCCTCTTTTCCACCAACTGCAGGAGACACCTTTCCACTGCTCACACACTCATAGAAGCCACTGACTTGTGCTGTCAGCTCCTCTTGTCTTTCAAAAAAAAGTATTCCACAAAGCTTCAGGAGGTCTTATTCCTCTCTGAGACAGTGTCTTCAAGTCCTCAAAGCTTTGCATGAGTGGCTTCCCTGATGATTTTTCTATAGGTCATGATTATTCATTGTGAAGCAGGGATTCACTAGACATCTGCCTACCATGCCCAGGCCTGCACAACCACTCTTGTGAGGGAATGAAGGTCTCTGGCCACTTACTGCACTTGGCCAAACAAAACACAGAAACTAGGCAAAGGACAAAGGGCAACCTTGGCAGTCCTTTTTAAGGTGGCAGGTTCCAAGCTGTGGGACACTGATCCCAGGCGGCTGTAGTGAGTGTTGCTCATTGTCCCTGGGGAGCAGTGGGACAGCCATGGAGTTGCTGACTCGGCATGGCCTGTGGCCTGTGGCCATGCTCACAGTCATCTTTATATTGCTGTGGGGTCTGTTGCACCAGCGCCAGCGCTGGACCGCCCGCTACCCACCAGGCCCTGTGTCATTGCCTTTGCTGGGCAGCCTGCTGCAGGAGGACCTCAAGAACATGCCATACAGCTATACAAGGGGAGGGTTTACGTAGTGGATGGTAATAGTGGTTGCAATGTCTGTTGCATCCCATGGTGAGGATGGAGCCACAGGTTAGACAAGTAGGTGTGCACCTAGGAGGAGACAGACATAACAACTTCCTGGTGGCAGCCACTGCCAGGTCTGAGGACATTGAAAACTCTAGGGCAAAAGCTTTTGAGGGGCAAAATCCAGGAGGCGAGGCAGGGTGTGGCAGCAGAGTTCAGATCTGGTTGGTCCAGGCAGCAGTCATGAAGGCACTAAGTCCCTTATGATACTGTCACAGATGAGGTCTTATGTGGTGCAAGATTGGAGGTTCAGTGCAGCATGTCTGTCAGGAGACCAAGTGGAGAGAAAGGGCCTGTGGCTGCTCCAATCTTTTGCTGCTGTGTGGTCTCTAGCCTCAGTGCTTATCTCAAGGAACCAGAGTTTCTTCATGTGTCACGAGATGCTAATGGAACCCAGGACAGTTTGTGGGTGCTGGCAAGGTCACAGATCAGTGACAAAAATCTACTATTAGTCCTTTGCTGAACTTAAAATATGAGATGCCAAAGCCACAGGATGCCAGCTCTCAGGCTCAGGATGAAGCAGAGTGGAAGAGCATTTGCCCAACATATGTGATGACCAAGGTTCAAAAAATCAGCACACACACCAAACACATAAATACACAAGCATATGGACACACACACACACACACACACACACACACACACAGAGAGAGAGAGAGAGAGAGAGAGAGAGAGAGAGAGAGAGACAGAGACAGAGAGACAGAGAGACAGAGAGACTGCACTCAACATTTTTTCAATGACCCTGATTCTAAGACCTCAGGGGGACCTCTGATTTCTAAGTGCTCTGTCCCTCTAGTACAGCTTCAACAATGCTATGGTGACATATTCAGCCTGCAGATGGCCTGGAAACATATGGTCATGATCAATGGACAGAAGGCTGTATGGGAAGTGCTGGTGAACTATGGAGACTTTGAACATGGGAGTTTGGGACCCAAAGCAAAAGGCAAAAGGCCGAGTGGGGGCAGAGAGTGGTTCAGAGCTGACATGGGGGGACAGTGAGCACAAAAAGGGCAGGGCATGATAGAGGTGGTAATGCAGTTAAGTACTTCAACAAAGGTCACTGTCATCCATCAGGGAACCCACTGGGGTGGATATGGCTTTTGGGTGGGGGGGACATGGTGTGAAGTTATGGGTGACACTGATCCCACAGGAGAAGAGGAAAGACAAAAAGGGAACAGCACAGCCAGGTGTCCTTGCTTACACACAGATGTCCCTGCAGGTGTTATTCTTGCCCCCTATGGGCCTGAGTGGAGAAAGCAGCGAAGATTCTCTGTGTCCACCCTGCGCAACTTGGGCCTGGGCAAGAAATCACTGGAGCAGTGGGTGACAGATGAGGCTGGCCACCTCTGTGATGCCTTCACCAACCAGGCTGGTGGGTGATGGGTGAGGGATGCAGATGGGCACAGGGAGACATGAGCAGTACAGTGACTATCTTGTGTCTCCACTCCCAGGGTGTCCCTTCAATCCCAGCACCATGCTGGACAAAGCTATGTGCAATGTGATCTCATCTCTCATTTTTGCTCATCACTTCAAGTATGAAGACCCATACCTCATCAGAGTGCTGAAGCTACTGGAAGAAGTTTGACCAAACTCTCTGGCTTCATTCCTCAAGTAGGAGGCTCAAGGTGGCCTTCAGAGCCACTTCTATGCTGTCCATGGTCTCAGAGGAAACTGGGTGAAAGCCCATGAGGTAGGGGCTTTGAAGGCAGTGTTTAAATGACTCCACCACTAGTGCTGGATGCAGGGGAGTAGCAGGGAGTCAGGCATGGCCACTTGCTTCAGTGAGCTCACAGCAGGCAGCTAGCAGCTTTCCCTGGGCCAGAGTGGGATCCTCATAGCGTGATCATGCCCTGTCCTGCCTTTAATGTTCTGGCCACCTGGGCCTAAAATGTAAATGGAGTTCTTAATTGGTCTACAAAATAAAAAGCCAGAGTAACGTATAGAGGGAAATGCTGAGAGATCAGAGAGAAGAAGGAGCAAGCCACAGCACATTTTACCTCCTAAGCATCTCAGAAAAAAGAGAGTGATTTCCTGTTTCTCCTTGCTTTTATCCTGTTTCTACCCAGCCATGTCACTTCCTGTCTGTCTATAGAGACCTCCAAACCTCTATGGTTAGCTAGTGGCAAGCTTCATTCTCTGACCCCCAGAGAGGCTTTATTTGTGCAAGAAAGATATCACCACATATCCTCCATTATTCTTTCTTGATGAGTCCAGAGTCTTGTACCTAATTTACTTTCTATTCTAATTTGCATATCAAATTATCTTTTAATGTCTTTTAAACCTGTTACACTTAATACATCTATAGAGAGTTTCTTTGCTGATTCTGGTAAACAGGGAAAACTGTAAGTATACTAAATTTGGGGGGAAGTTCTCCTTGGCAAGTTATAGCTGATCAAATGAAAAATATTGCTAGTTTTATAGGTTAGTTTAGATTAAACAACCATGCTACTTGATGAACTATCATCTCTTCTAATTAAGAGGTATCTTGTTCAAAATGAATCTTTGTCAATTTTGATGGTATCCATATTTTTCCTTCACCTGTATAAACAAAAGCAAAACCTTTTCCCCAATGCAACACATGTTCTGGTTTCCATCTGAAGGTCAACACATCTTTGGAATACACTGGTTGGTTTAATTCCATAGTTTTTTCTATTATCCATTGTCTCCCTGCAGCTGTTTTTCCTTTCTCATTTGCATTCAGAAAACTCAAAGTTAATAAAGCACTATGCAGTCTATTTATAGGGTTCTTTGTTATCCCTTCCTGTTTATTAAGCATATCCTTTAGAGTTCTATTTGATCTTTCTATAACTGCCTGCCCTGTAGGGTTATTTGATATATCTGTAATATGCTTCATATTATAATAAGCAAAAAAATTGTCTGTTTTTATTTTGGGCAGGTATACCCATGATGACCATAACTTCTAGCAAACTTCTAGCACTATCTGAACTCAAAGCAGTTGCCCATTGAAAACCTGAATATGCGGTGGTGTACATATTTTAATTTTCCAAATTCTACAAAATGGAACACATCCATCTGCCAGATTTCATTCCTTTGTGTATCCTTTGGGCTACTTCCTGCATGCAGTGGAATTTGGTTGTATAAAGAATAAGTAAGGAGGTCTACTGATAAATATGGTTGATAAAAATATGCTATATTTTAAAAGTTGTGAGATAGTATACTTTAAGTGTTCTCAAAACAAAAATGATGAATATATGTGATATAACATGTTAATTGGTTTAATTTAGCCATGCCAATTTGAACATACTGTATTCTGTATCATAATTGTGCATGACTTTATTTATGAACTAAATAAATGAATGAAAAACAAGAATTTCTTCTAGATCTTGTCAAGTTGACAATTAAAAGTAAACATCACAATTCAAAAAAAAAAGAATAAGTAGGACTTTTCCTTATAATTTCCTTGGTTTGTTGCCAAGAGATGCAAAAGTCTTTTTTCAAATCTTTGCTATTGACATGATGTTTTTTATGAAATTCTGATGCTTTTAGCACATTTCCTATCAACAGTTGATCAATCTCATCATTACCTTGTGCTAGAAGGCCTGGCAGACCTGTATGGGATTAGATGTGTGTTTTATATATATGGGATGATTTCTGTCCCTAATTATGTCTTGTAACTGAAAAAATAATAAAGTCAATTCTATATCATCTGGTATAAATTCAGTGGTTTCAATATGTAAACAACTCTTTCTGCAGATTGTGAATCAGTAACTATGCTGAGAGGTCCTTCATAATCCATTAATACCGTGAGAATAGCATATAATTCTGACTATTGAACAAAATTATAAGGACTTAGATCCACTTTACTTAAATTTTCTGGTTTTTTTATCCTGCATTTCCGCATTAATTTGCATCAGTATAGAATGTAGGGGTCCCAGTTATTGGTGTTTCCCTTACAATGCTGGGAAGGATCCAGGTAGCCCTCTTTATCAGTTGAATTCTCTTGCTTTTAGGATAATTGTTGTTGACCTCTCCCAAAAATTACTACAAGCTCTTTTCCAGGGTTCACTTTCTACCCATAACTTTTCAATTCATCCTTAGTAAAAGTACAATTTCTGCTGGATCTATTCCTGCTAATTGATGAAGTCTCAATTTTCCTTTTTAGAATCAACTCAGAGATGTTTTCCACATAATTTTTAATTTCTTACTTGGTTTGTGTGGTAAAAATGATCCATTCTAAGATAATATCTTCCCTCTGCATTAAAATTCCTGTAGGGGAATGCTTAGAGGGTAATATGACTAGAATGTTCTTAAGCTTTGGATCTACACGATCCACATGTGCCATCTGCAATTTGTCTTCCACCAATGCCAATTCTTTCTCAGCTTCAGCTGTTAATTCCCTGGGACTATTTAAGTCCTTGTCTCCATCTAAGGTTTAGTGTAAATGAATCAGTTGATCAGGTTTTATCCCAATAATGTGCCATAGATGAGAAATGTCCCCTAGCAATTAATTAATAAAATCCCCGCTTTGTATTTTTTTTCAGGAGCAATTTGTAATCCCCAACAAGGCAAAATTTTCTTTACTTCTTCAAACATTCTAAATTATCTACTTTAATCAGATAATAAAATGTCATCCATGTAATGGTAAATTATAGATTGAGGAAACTGCTTATATGTTAGTTCCAACAGCTGCTGTCCAAAATATTGGCACAAGGTAGGGTTATTTAACATTCCCTGTGGGAGAACCTTCCACTGATATCTTTTAGCAGGTTGTGAATTATTGTAAGTAGGCAAAGTGAAGGCAAATTTTCCCTATCTTTTTATTGTAAAGGTAGAGTAAAGAAACAGTTTTTTAAGTCAATAACCATAATAGGCCAATCTTTAGGTAATAAAGAAGGCAACAACATTCCAGGCTGTAGAGTGCCCATTGACTGAATTACTTTATTAATGGCTCTCCATTTTCCTTATTTCTTTTTAATAACAAATACAGGAAAATCCCAAGGGCTGGTAGATTCTTCAATATGTCCAGCATTCCTGAACCAGTTGTTCTAGAGCCTCTAGCTTCTCTCTGAAGTCACAGGCTATTGCCCCACCCACAGAGGATTTTTGGTTAACCACTTTAAGGGTAGAGATTTTGGTCCCTCTATGAATTCAACATGGATGATTGGTGTCTGTTTTATATAGTACCTTATAACATTTTTCCATAAATATGAGTTGGTTTATGGTTCATTTTTGATACTGAAGGAATGTTAATTTGAGTATTATATTGTTTCAACAGATCATGGTCCCATAGATTTACTGCTATATTAACCACATGTGACCTCAGTCTTCCTCTTTGTCCTTCTGGCCCTATACATTCAACCCATCTAATGCTTTGTTTTACATGAGATAGGGTTCCAATCCCTAAGAACTGAGCATCTACCTCCAGAAGAGGCCAACTAGGATGCCAAAATTCTGGAGTGATAATGGTGATGTCGGCACCTGTGTCCAGTAATCCTTCAAGCATAACATTACTGATTTGTACTCTTAGTTTTGGTCTTTGGTCATTTATCTAAGTCTGCCAAAATAAACGTTTTCTGTTTCCTCCTTGAATTTTTGACTCATCTACAAAAGCTATTCTACCATCCAGAGCAGTACCATTTTTTTACCATAGGCACTGGATATCCTGGAGAGGATTGTCTTCCACAGTGACTGGGAATGACTGGACCACATTCAACATGGGGGCCTTTAAGAGCCCCCCAAGGAGTTTCCCAATGTTAAAGGGTTGCCTTGTTTGTCTCTTATCGATCTACATTCACTGGTCTAGTGTCAGCCTTTGCCACACCTTCTACATAATCCAGAAGGTTGGGGACTTCTATTTTGGTTATTCCCAAAAGAAGCATTATTTCTGGGTGTGCCATGTCTGCAATTTCTTCTCAGATGGCCTATCCTACCACAACTAAAACATTTGGTATTTTGATTTCTCCTCATGCCTTTGGAGATAGCTTCTCCTACCCAAGCCTCAATGTTATAATCAAAAGACTCAACACTGGCTATGTGCATGATCCACTCATCCATTGGTGCTGATCTGATCTTTAAGGCCCCAATCACTTTTTTTCATTCTATATTAGCATTTTCAAAAGCTATAGATTCAATGAGTACTCATCTAGCCTCTGGGTCTGCTACTCCTATTTGTACCGCTTTAGTCAATCTTTGCAAAAGGTCACTAAAAGGTTCTTTTGGGCTTTGTATAACCTTAATATACAACTAAACTCCTTTCCCTTGTTCTTGAATCTTGTCCCAAGCACTCAAGGATGCTGTATGGCATAAGGACAAGATGTGTTAATTGTATGTAGCTTGAGTATTTGCATCTGCATAAGGACCCTCACCAAGAATTTGATCTTGGGAACCTCATAATCTTTAATTCTGCCTTGATATTCAAGGGCTTTGGCCTCCTCTCTCCAATACGACTTCCACTGCAGCTGTGGACCAAGTTCTAGAATGGCTGAGATTAATTGAAGCCAGTCATTTGGAATTTTTCTAAGTCTTGTAACCCATGTCTTTACTCACTGCCTCACATATGGTGAATGCATGTCATAAGAAACTACTACTTCTTCAATGTCTTTTAAATATTTCATACCTGTAGGTTCCCATTTACATTCTGTAAATCCTTCTGGTTGTTCATCATTTGCTGGCTTTTGAGTAATAGTAGCAGGATAGACCATAGCAGGTGATGATGATACAAACTTTGGTAAGTCATCTCTGACTCTAAAATGTGCTGGTGTTGTTAGATCTTTTTTATTCTCTTTCGTTTGTATATAAGCTTCTGGTGTATCAGTTTTAAGAAGGTTTCCCATGGCCTGTAATCTATTCACCATTGTTCCTCAGAGCGTTTGAAATCCCTGGACAGTAAAAACTTCCAACAATTTTATTAAATCAGTCAGTTTCATTGTTCTCATCATTTACATATGTTTTAATATTCTCATCCTTTGAGATTATTTGAATGGCATGCAGATTGCATTCCAAAAACAATGTTCTATCTGCAAGCTTGCCAATACTCTTAGACATGGAAGGCATTTTTTTCTGTTAGGAGTTCATTACCATGTTTCATTTTGTGAATTCTGTCAAATTAAGATTGTAGGTCTGTAAAGTCTGTATCATGTCTATTAGTTCCTCATTCTTAGCCCTATTATCAAACCATATCTTTAATGATATGATGTGAATTACCAAACTAATAGCAAATATGGCTAAGAGTGTATACGTCCCAGGTACGTCATGTGCCTCTTTTAAAATTCCACGCATAGTAGAAGCAAAAAGATTTTAAAATTCATAGAGGGTAATATTTTCCACCATTGTTGTAGCAGAAGTTAACAAATTGTAAAAGAAACCTATTTTAATTAATTTATTTGCTAGCTTAAATTGCAAAATATCCAGTAACTTACCTCAAATTAAATCCTCAGAAAGTCTTCCTACCTCTTATGGTCTTAATTTTAAGTTGCAATGATGATGTTTGCCCAGCAGGTGTCGCAGGTATACACCAAAGCAAGTCCAAGGACACCGAAGCGCCAGTCTGACTTGCTCCAACGTTGTCCAACCTTTGAATACTAAGCAAAAACTCAAAGAAACCAAACCTAAAAGATTTTTGTTAAAGAGAAAAGGAAAAGAAAAAGAGCAACCTGTATGCACTAATTGCCAATCACCGATCAGGACTCAGCAGGCTGACCATGCTGGGTAAGTCCATGGCGGGTGCACGGTGGGTGCACGGCCATGAGCTGCATTGGATGTACCAGCTCTGGGAAGTCTCAAGGTCTGGGAGTGTGGCCCTTTGTCTAAATAAAAGCTAGATGGAACCACCAAATTCAGGGGGAAAAAAAGGTTTTAGGAGTGTATAAACCACTGGCGCTGGATGCAGGGGAGTAGCAGGGAGTCAGGCTTGTCTCAGTGAGCTCACAGCAGGCAGCTAGCAGCATTCTCAGGGCTGGACTGGGACCCTCATGGGGCGATCAGCCCCTGTCCTGCCTTTAATGTTCTGGCCACCTGGGCCCAAAATATAAATGGAGTTCTTAATTGGTCTAGATAATAAAAAGCCAGAGTCAGATATAGAGGGAAATGCTTAGAGATCAGAGAGGAGAAAGCCGCCTTACCTACTAAGTATTTCAGCTGAGAAGAGAGCTATTTCCTGTTTCTCCCTGCTTATATCCTGTTTCTGCCCAGCCTATCTGTTTATACAGATCTCCAGACTTCTATGGATAGCTAGAGGCAAGCTCCATTCTCTGACCGCCAGACAGGCTTTATTTGTGCAAGTAAGAAACCAACATACAGCTTGCAGGAGGAAAGGCCTGAAGTTGACTAAAATCAGGTAACAGGAGGGGAGAAGAGAATCAAATTTGAGGTTTCTAGAGAGAGAGGCAACCTGTGCCCTCTGTCTACATGGAAGCCACACTAGCCTGTGATTTCCAGGGTAGGATATTCTTTCTGTTCACCCAGCTGCAAGAGTCTAAAGGGTGGAACTGAGGAGGAGGCAGGTTATGGGTAGGGACAAACAGTCTCAGGGTCCATTGTGAAGGAGGCTGGTTTCTGAGACCGGTCCAGGAGGACCCTGAGCATAACCAGCACCAAGAGGCCAGCCATGTGGTTAGTGGGTAACGGACTGCCCAAGTAAGCCTGGGGACGTGAGTTTGATGCCAAGGACCCATGATAGACTTTACAAATTGTCCTGTTACTTGTTCACACATACCATGGTTCAAGAGCCCCATACACTATAAAGAATAATGAGTAATTAAAATTTTAAAAGAGGAAGCACTGAGACTTCCTCTGAGGTTGTCATAGATTCTGAACACATTCCCAGTGCTCCTGCATGTCCCAGGGTTGTTTGACAAGGTCTTCTCTGGGCAAAAGACCTTTATGGCCATGGTGGAGAACCTGTTGACTGAGCGCAGGAGGACCTGGGACCCTGAACAGCCACCCTGAGACCTCACTGATGCCTTCCTGGCAGAGATGGAAAAGGCAAGAGATAGCCATTAAGATCAGGGCAGAGGCTGTGTGACACAGCAGCTGAGCCGGCTGGGGACAATGGGAGGCCACTGTGGGAATTCCTCTCCCCAGTGAGCCCAGTTTCCCTGTCTGCCCCAGGCCAAGGGGAATCCTAAGAGCAGCTTCAATGATGAGAACCTGCACATGGTGGTGAATGACCTGTTCGCTGCAGAGACAGTGAGCACCTCATCCACCCTGTCCTGGGCCCTGCTGCTCACCATCCTGTACCCAGATGTGCAGAGTGAGCCTGGCTGGGGATGAGAGGGGAAAGAGACGCACACCCTCCTAGCTGACTCCAGACATGTATGGCTCCCAGCACTAACCTAACACAGACTCCCAACACTATGGGCATCTTTCTCACATGACCTCAGCGCTTAACATGGTTGTAAAGGAGGAATAGAGGGAAGACCCCTAGGAATGCTTCACTGAGGGGATGCTTTCCCTGCAGGCTGAGTGCAACAGGAAATTGATGCCATCATAGGGCAGAGGAGAAGCCCAGAGATGGCAGACCAGGCCCACATGCCCTTCACCAATGCTGCCATTCATGAGGTGCAGCACTTTGGAAATGTATCCCCATTGAATTTGCTATCCATCACATCTCGTGACATTGAAGTACAAGGATTCCTCATCCCCAAGGTAGGCATGGGCCCTCCTACTCTTACATCATGACACTAGCACACATGGGCGGGAAAGAACAAGACCAGCACACCCTGGATTTCCAACATGCTGACAGGACCAGCCTGGTGCAGGTACCCTGCAGCCACTGAGTGTCCTCAGTAAAGAGAAATGGCCAATGACAATGACCACAGAAGCTTTAAGAAGCACTGCACACAGGACAGGTTTGGGCACCCATGGAGACATGTACAGGGCACTCCAAGGGGCTGAGATGATTCTGGGGCTGAGGTTACATGAAAGGATCAAGTGTGGGAGGTAGAGACATGTGCATGTGGTCATGGTAACCAGGGTCATGTTAGCCCTATCCCAGTCCATGTTCACACATGTGTCTCCTGCCAGGGGACGACCCTCATCCCCAACCTGTCCTCAGTGCTGAAGGATGAGACTGTCTGGGAGAAGCCCCTCCACTTCCATCCTGAACACTTCCTGGATGCCCAGGGCCGCTTTGTGAAGCATGAGGCCTTCATGCCATTCTCAGCAGGTGCTGTGGGGTGCCTGGCTCCATGTCTCTTCCCAGGGTGCCTTGGGGGGGGTGGAGCATCAACCAGGCCCCAGACTGACTAAGCCTCTCTCCCACCCACAGGCCGCAGAGTATGCCTGGGGGAGCCCCTGGCCCGCATGGAGCTCTTCCTCTTCTTCACCTGCCTCCTGCAGCGCTTTAGATTCTCGGTGCCTGATGGACAGCCGCGGCCCAGCACCCAAAGCATCTTCACATTGCCAGCTACCCCAGTCCCCTACGAGCTCTGTGCAGTCATGCGCTAGCAAGGACAGCAGCTCCATCCTTCTCCCCAGCTTGTGCTGCATGATGTCCAATAAACCAGACCTGTGGCTGCCACTCAGATTCCTGGACCTCCCCCATCCTTGCGTCCATGCAATTTTGCAGTTCCCATTGCCCCCTCCGCCTACCAGCTCTGTGTTGTGCTGTGCCAGCAGGAACACTAATTCCAGTCCTGCTCTGTAGCTAGGACTGAACCATGCACAATAAACTAGTCTTGTGGCTGCCACCGTTTCCTACTTCCTCAATCCCTATATCTGCTGGGTCCTCAGACAACAGTCTCCAACCAACCTTTACCACTGGTCTCATCCCTTCCCAGGAGACAGCTAATGCTAAGAGAAAAGGGTGTGCTGAGCCTAGACATTGCCCCAGCTGCCAGGATAGCTGTGATCTATCAGCTGATATAAAACTTCAAAGTAGCTTTAAATTACACCAGGTACCTTGCTAATGTTTTTAAGATAAACTATTCCCAGAAAAGCAATCTTGTCTACAAGGACATATAGCCAGTTGTCTATTTTTTTTTTTTTTTTGAGTTAAGGTGAAAAATGGAGAGCAACCTAATTGCTGTGTGCAATTTCCTTGCTAGGTCTGGCTGATAACCTTGGACAATGGTTAACTCTCTGAACAAACTCCTAACCTCAGTTTTCTGATATGGCATGTACCCTGGAGATTCAACATTCAGCCAACTAATGTTTTGGGGGTTTTTTTGTTTAGTTTTGGTTTGGTTTGGTTTTTGGCTTTTTTGTTTTTGTTTTTTCTAGCTGGTCAGGGCTACAAAAAATAATTTGACTTCATAGTCCTGACAAAGAGTTACGAGTTTCCTTTTCATGGTCTAAAGTTACACACAGGACAGAAAATACATTTTAAGATTTAAAACGCTTTTAGTGTCACTGTTGCCTTGGAGAGTGCCAATTGAGCTAATACTAAAAGATTTATGGTAATTCTAAACCTAAACCAAATGACACACCTTTTTCTGTAAACACAATACTCAGTCCAAGAAAGCCCAGCTTTTATGACTGCAGATAACAAAATGTTAGTTCAAAATGTTTATACACTCAAGAGTATAGGTTATAGTACACAATTTTCTTATTTTCTTAGACTCCTCAGTAGTTTACGTTTATAACTCCTTTATAATCTTTTATAAGACTACCTCTCTAGATAGAAAACAAAATGACTGACTCTTTGCAGCTTCGAGATACATTCTACCAATTAGGGAGCTGACTGAGAGAAAAAAAATGCTCCTTGCTTTGTGACAAGTTATTTAGATTTTTTGCATGTGAGTTTTTGGGATGACCCTGTTTTTAATCATTTACTTAAGAAGTGGAATGTGATCTTCCAATGTAACTCCTATATTACCTGAATGATGCTGTGAAGAACAAAGATTGAACAACGTGAGAGAAGAAAGACGGGAATCCATCAAGAGAATGCCTGGGTGTCTTTTCCCTTAACCCTCCCAGATAAAAAAAAGTCTCAGGGTGATAACACTGTGGATTTTTTTTTCAATACCCTGGGCAATCTAGGAGCTGGCTCTCTCAAGATTAAGGTACTAGTTCCCTACACATAGTCAGATGTCACTCACAGATGCAATTGTTCTGAGAATTGCATTATCTCCACATTGCATTCTTGTGCAGACACTCGAATGCATTTACAGAAACTAAGAATGCTGTGCTGTCACACGGTGATATGATCTTATAGGATCATAAACATCTACCCCATCTGTCCTTGACTGACATCATCATGTACTGTGTGACTGTGCCTTTGTAATTTTTATATCTTCTTCCCACCCTAAACTTCTATCCACCTATTAGACTGAAACACAGCCACCTCGGTTTGGTTGCCTTTTTCATAGGACATTTTTTTCTGTTTCTAATTTCAACTTCTTTATTTCATTTTATCTGATGATGGCTCTCCTGAAACCAGCATGCACATGGATCTCGTTTCTTTTTTAAATTCTGTTATTTATTATTTATTAGCAACCTTGGAAAGGGATATTCTCATCAGAACTCATTGCAAAGCAGGGATCCAGAAATATCTCATTAGACTGTAAAGGGTATATATAACAAAGTTAAAAACCACACCAGAGCCGGGCGTTGGTGGCGCACGCCTTTAATCCCAGCACTCGGGAGGCAGAGGCAGGGGGATCTCTGTGAGTTCAAGGCCAGCTTGGTCTCCAGAGCGAGTGCCAGGATAGGCTCCAAAGTTACACAGAGAAACCCTGTCTTGAAACCAAACACACACACACACACACACACACACACACACACACACACACACACACACACACACTAGAATTGCTCCAACAGTAGCCACAGCCTAATCTGTCACATTGACTGGAAACTGGCTTCACTCCAAACACAGGCCTAGTTCCAGGGTCTTCATGGCTTCCTCCAGCGTTCTCATTCCTCTCTTCTGGCCCAGGTGGTACTTCTCAGCCATGGACTGAAGCATCCATTTGGCCGGAAGATTGTGGTCGTAAGAGCCATAAACTAAGACCTCAGAGAGTTCGGAAGATGGCCTGACTCACCTGTTCCATGTGAGGGATTTGAGATCCCTGTGGGCCAAACAGATATTTTAGCAGCAGTAGCTGGACTTGGAATACATCTGGATCTTTCAGATCTTCAGGAATTTTCACCATGGCAGGATAACTTTACTGGTTAGGTAGGTTCCCATCTCAGTTCCTTGAAAGCAACCAGCTTCCAGAAAAGACTAGTTCAGGCTTAACCTTGTCGGATCTCATTTCTTAACCAACTTGTCCATCTCTGTTTCCAATAAGAGGGTTTACTTCAATTAATTTTCAATTCAGATATACCTCAATTAGTCTTCAATTAATTACTGAGAGGAAATCCTTGCTCTCTCAGCTTTAGCTGTCAACTTGACACAGTCTAGGGTCACCTGAGAAAGGAGTCTTGATTGAGAGAAGCCTGGATCATATTGACCTGTGGGCATTTCTTTGCAGTTATCTTAATTGTTAATTGATATACGAAGGCCCAGACAATGTAGGTGGCATCACTTCCTGGGCAGGAAGTCCTGGGCTGGATCTAAAGCTAGCTAAACATAACCCTGTGTGTGAGCTAGTGTTCAGCATCCTCTATGGTCTGTTTCAGCTTCTGCCCCACCTCCTTAAGTGATGGACTGTGACCTGGAAGTGTAAACTGAAATCCACTCTTTCCTCCCCAGAGTCGCTTTTGGTCCAAGGGTTCATACCACACCAGTAGAAAGCAAGCCAGGAAGGACACTTGCCTCTTCTTCCACTTAACTTTTTTGTTTCTGCGTTCCTTTTGTCTTCTCCTTATCTCCCCACCTTTAACTTTTTGCACTTAGTTGGTATTCTTAGTGCTCCTGTGCTTATCTTTTCATGTTTGTACACTTTTCTTTCCCATCATTTACCTTGGGGACTAAGTCAACATCTTTTAAAACTTATTATTAGGCTGTGTGCATGGGGTGGGGGGAGGATATGCCCCCATAGAGGTCAGAGGATAACTTCTGGGATTTGGTTCTCATCTTCCACATTGCTAAAGCAAGGTCTTATCTGTTGCTTCTGCCATGAAACACACTCCAGGACTCAGGTCAGTGAGCTTCCAGGTGTAAATCAACACCTTAAACTCACTAAAATCTTATTTGAATATCAATTTACTATCTGTAGTACACAAACTCTGTGCATTTCAGCTCTGTCTCTCTCCCACTATACTATTATTGCCACAGATTGCATATTTATACATTTTATACTTGTGAACACAGATTGGCAATTATTGTTTTACGCCTGGTGTTTGTAGCCATACAGGCAAAAAAAAGAGAGGAATAACAACCCTGAGGCACACTAACAGTTTTATTCATGGTGTTATCACGGTGCCCCGTGCTCATTTCTTCTGTGGCTTTCACTTCTGGCATTACTTCATCTCAGCCTGGAGAACTCCCTCTACTGTGCAGTGTAAGGCACGCCCACTGATAATGATTCCTTCAGCTTTCATCTGGAAATGTCCTGCTTTCTACTTAATTCCTGAAGGATAATTTTTCTTGACAAAATTTGGATGACATTCTTCAGGATTTGCTTGTGTTACCCAGTGTCTTCTGGTCTCCACAGTCTCTGATGGGAAATTAACTGTTAATCTCATCATGGTTCCCTTGTGTGTAAAGGACGAATACTTCCCTATGCTGCTTTTTAAACTCTCGCTGCCGTTCCCTCTGTCTTCAGTGTCCCCAAGAACCATCTGTGGCCCACTGTAAGCCTGGACCCCTCTGGAAGCATAAGCTAATAAGTCCCAAGTGGGCTCTGGGTGCTCGGAGAGATTGCAAGGCTCTGACCTCAGACCTGTCAGGGTTGAGGTCTCTTCCTCAGAGCTCCCCATCCTCATTTCGGATTCCCTTCCCACAAGGCGAGCTTCAAACTCCTCCCCCTCATCCTCAGACCTTCGCTCCTCTCCAGAGAGTCCCCGCCTACCTGGAGAAGATCCTCCTCCTCAGAAAGTCCCTTCCTCCTCCACAGAGGATCCCCACCTCCTCCTCCAGTGCCCTCCTCTTCAGAGTTGCTGCTCCTCGCATTACCCCCTCCTCCTCAGAGTGGATCCTCCACAGAGCGGATCCTCCACAGAGCTCTTCCTCTGAGCTCCTCCTCCGGCTCCCGCGGGGCTCCAGACACCTCTTGCCTCTCCTCGGCTGGGCTTCAGAACGCACTGGTAAAGGCAGGGCTTGCAAGTCTGCGAGTCTGCTGCGGAAGGGATGCATGCCAGGCGGGCCCCACCCCACCCCTAAGCTGGAGCAACCTCGGCACTGGAGTGTGGCAGACCATCCCCTTTGGGCTGGGTGCTTCTCCCTATTGGAGTGGGCAGAGGGGAACCCCGGGGCCTCTTGTTCCTTGAGGGAGGATGGAGTAAGCAGTTTTCAATTGTCCCAGGCTGAAGCTAAGATGCCAGAACTACCCATGGCCTGATAAAGAGCAGGTTCCTGGGGCCCAGAAGTCACGGAACCCGGGAACCCGCGTGTAGCCAGGCCTCAGGGGAGGACCTCTGTTCTGCTCCGAGCAGGGTGGGAACCCGACCCTAGGCCTTTGCGTAACTTGCCCTTTGGAGTGTATTCTGGGCCTCATAGGCGCAGGCAGCACCTAAGCAAACCAGATCTGTCTCCACAGACCGTGCTTCTTGCCCTTTGGGGTTCACAGAAGGTGAGGAAGGGAGGGTGGGGCTGGTGAGGGGACCCGTGCCAGCTCTGCTTGCCCTGTCTGCAGCTGGAATGTTGTTGTCAATGACCGGCAGCCTTAGAGGACACACTCCCTTTTAATTAGGAAAAACTAAAAGAAACCTACACTGAGCCAAAATCCCAGCTCTCAGGAGGCAGGGGCAGGAGTATTTCTGCGAGTTCCAGAACAGCCTTGCCTACATGTCTACATAGGGAGTTCCAGGACAGCCAGAACGACATAGTGAGACCCTGTCTCAAAACAAGAAAAACAAAACAAGAAATTCTACACTGAACATACAAGGACTTTTACAGTAAACGACCACAGACCACCAACTAGAAAGCACAGTTAATATCCTGTTGTGTTTTATAATCGTTATCTCCACAAAAGCAGTCCATCCTGTTCTTGTTGGTGTGTGTGGAGATAGCAGCAGACACTGCTGAACTCCCCTCTGAAACAGCCAAGCGTATATCTCTGCATGCCCTCACTAGAGTCTTGGAATTCTTTCCTATGCCAAGTGACTGGAGTCCTGGAGATTTGGTTTCCTTTCTGGTTTTGTGTTTTTGAGACAGATCTCATACTGCGGCCCAGGCTGGCCTAGAAATCAATACAATCCTCCTGCCTCAGCCTCCCAAACACTGAGATTACAAGTAAGCTACTGTGTGTATATAGCCCTGATATTTTTAAAGTGTTTCTGCCTCCCAGCCCTGAGGATGTGAAGGGGTTTGAGGGTTTTTCTGTGGGGCTGTCTGTAGGATCTGGAAAGAGTTGTATTGCAGCTTGGAGAAGGATGTAAAAGCAGCTGTCCACCATTTAGCTTGATCCTAAGGACAGACATGGAGTATGCAAATAATGCTTCAAAGAACAAAATGTTTTGAAATAATTCTTATGGAACAAAATGTTTCAGGAGGGAGTGAATGGAATGTTTTCTGAAAGCCTCAGCGGACCATGTTGGCAGTGACTGAAGTGGGTCATTGGCCTGTGTGCTCTGTTAGGGCCTTTATACTGTTAGTTTGCCCTGTTTGAATCCACTAGCTCCATGTGTGATTTCTAAGCTCTAGGGCACAGTTGGCAAATTCATGCTGATGATGAATTAGAGGTTATGGCTTTGAGACCGTAGAGTCCAAGTACCTTCTTGCTCAGCTACAAACCACCGACCCCTATTCAGCTGTCTGAGAGGGAGAGAAGCGACATGCATGGCCTGTGAAATTTGTCTCCACTGTCAGAAATGCTGTTCAAGGGGCAGGGTCGTCTTTTTACTCATAGAAGGTACAGTTCGGGTGATGTGGCAACTAGCATCTTGACATTTAATGCAGCTGCCTGTGTCCTGAACATAGACTTGTGAAAAGGCAGCACCCGGGCGGTGCTCAGTGGAAGACTGTGGTCCTACTGTGGGGAGAAGAGGGCCTGTTCAGTGGTTGTGCTGGGAAATGTCTTGTGCTCCCACAGGGGTACTGGGAAATAAGACTACTAAAATGGAAACGCTCTGGTTTCTAGGACACCAAACAGGCTTCTGTCCCTCTCTCTGCCCAGTCAGAGTTCTCCCACATGTAGTCTCTTTGGGGGGTGGGGGTGGGGGGTACTGGAATATAGTACTGCACCGTGGAGAAGTGCCTGTGTCCCCTCTACTCCAGCAGGACACCTTACTCGGGGAAGACACTCATCCCACACCTGAGCCCGTGACCCTGCTGGGTCTTGTCATTGCCTATCCTGCTCTGTAATTCATCAGGCAACATTGTGGTGTTTAAAAGTAGGATCCCGGGACCATGCTGATTCAAGATTGACAGACCACACAGGAGGTCCCACTCTTGTCATTTTGAAGCTGGCTGACAAGGCAGGAGCCTTCCCGGAGCCTAGATAGTCACATCTGTGATAGGTGAAGAGCTACACTTAGTTCAAGTGAAGACCTGTGTCTGCTGTGTGCATTGTATCCATTTTCCCTTGGCTTTAGACATAGCAGCAGTAATTGGATACCATGTGACATGCAAAGAGAGTCAATGACATTCTGACCCTTCTCACGACAGCAGTTGTGATGCATTTTGGCAATATTGGATCATCTTCCCAAACACATTTCTTGTCGCCATCTTGGGGTTCCTTATCTGTGCTACGAGCCCTCTGTTTGGTCTACCTGTTGGATGGTACAGCATTGCTACTGCAAGGAGATATCATGAGTTTTTGGTCAAAATTGTGTGTGTGAAATAATGTATTCAAAAAATGTTAATCCCCTCTAACTCTAGACCTAGTTCCTGTGTTTGGATTTTTCCTTCAAAGAGAAAGAGGCCAGGATAGGTGACGCATCTAAACTAGAGTACAGGGGTCACCTTGATTGTTATTATTTCAGGGGGGCTTAGTGAATTAAGACAACAGCCTTACCATTTGCAGGGACAGACAGATTTGTGTGCAGTGTATATGTACTCTGTACCTACTTAGCCATGCCTTACTTGTCATCCAGGGAGATGACAGCACAGACATTGTTCTCGAAGCTAGGGAAGCAGCCACAGTTTCTAAGTGACTTCCTCGAGGTTGCCAGATAATGCAACTGTCTGGAAACAACAAGGCGGGGGGGGGGGGGGCAGGCGGAACAGGATGGGAAACTCTCTCCCTTGTGATTTCTGCTCAGTGATGTTGATTGTAATTCAACAAAGGGTGCTTTCTTCTTGTTTGGATCTTTGTCCACAAGCAGGCGTTTTCATAAAAGGCCAATGGGATGTATCCTGGTTGCAGACAGCCATAGTCTGGCTTAGAGGCTGTGAACTTTTTAGGTTTGTAGTATAGGAAGCTAATGTTAAACTCACTGATTTGCAAACTTATACAGATGGTACAGAGAAATATGATCTTCATTCTAATGGGTCTGGGTCACTAGGAAAAGCCCAGATTTTTCTCTAAATTTTGATGATTAAAAGAGATAGTGGGCCTGGGAGTTCTCTGCAGTGTGCAATTACTAGCATTTGCCAGCTGCTCAAGGTTTAAGGGGATGAGACGTCTGGACTGGCTTTTGGCCATCCAGTTTGATGAGTAGCATGTGGAAAACTGAAATAGGGCCTGTGGGATGGCAAGATACCACTCAGGAATCCAGCCAAGCTATGGTGCTTGTCCACTGGTTCAGTTCATAGTACCTGTGCTCCTTGATTCTTCAGAGAAACTGGCTCTAAATAATGTCACGAAAATCCATGCACTGAAGCTCTGACTGGGAGGCAAACCCTTAATCATGACTTTCTGAATCCCTACACCATCAGTGGCCATTGCCCTGGACCTACAGTTTTCTGTCATTACTCCCGAAGAGCTGTTGCATAACAGACTTTTCCTAGGGAGATGCAACTCCTCTCTCTCTCTCTCTCTCTCTCTCTCTCTCTCTCTCTCTCTCTCTCTCTCACACACACACACACACACACACACACACACACACACACACACACACACACACTTCTGTTTACCCCAGGAGTGGAATGTACAACAAACCAAAGTAATACCACCACCAGTGTTTTCACTGGAGTTACTAAGTCTGAGGAACAGGGATGAGTTAAAAGTCCACCCCAACAAAGTGGTTCATGTTTTCTGGCCCAGTCTTGAACTTGTCAACCAGTAGAGGGCGGGGTAGCTACTGTCCAGAAGGAAACACCTGCCAGGCTTCTATCTCAAGCTGCTAGGCCTTTATCTTGGGGTCAGGAGGATGAGACAGAAACCAGGAGTGTGCCAGCTTTACCATATGTTTCATGTCTGTCAGGAATCTGTCTGATTCCTAGTCCCTCACTTGCACATGTCTTAAGTTCAGGTAACACAGAAAACATACAGCTACAGAAAAATGCACACACACACACACACACACACACACACACACACACACACACACACACACTTTTTTTCCTCCCCAAGATACAAGGGGTATCTTGTACAGCAATCCTTTCTAAAACTGCCCAGTTCCCCATATTGGATCTGTCTTGCAAGCCCATGAACTTCTCTAGGGTCACTCAGTCCCCTCATATGGGGGATTTCGCGAATACCCATTCTAGAGTCAATCTCCCTATACCTGGAGGTTTCTTGTGACCACCTACCATCCCCAACCACAAAGCCTTACTGGGTTCCTTAATTGACTTTTCATTCTCTGGCCCGTATATGAGATTTCTTTGTTATCATGGTTAAAAGCAGAGGCAGGCAGATCTCTGTGAGTTCAAGGCCAGCCTAGTCTACAAATGGGGTTCTAGGACAGCCAGGACTATTACAGAAAGAAACCCTGTCTCAGGGGGGCCGGAGGACTTTCCTTCCTGAGGTTTACATATGAATATCTCCTCAAAGGCTACTGCATTGAAGTTGTGGTCCCTGGGTGGTGGTACTATTGAGAGGTGGCTGGCCCATGAGGGCTTCAGTCTAATCAATGGGTTAATCCAATGGTGAGTTCAGAGATGAATGGACTACTGAGAGGAAGGGCTGGGTTGGAAGTAGTCAGTTATTGGGGTTATGTCTTTGAAGGATGCATTTTGTCCCTCGTGCTTCCCCTCTCTCTTTCCCAGTTGTCATGAGATACACTTTGCTCTGCTACGTGCTCTCAATACTGTGTGTTCTGTCTAGCCGTAGCCCCACAGCAATGAAGCGGGTTGACACTGAGTGAGACACCTGAAACCATGCACCAAAATAAATCTTTTGGCCTTTTAAGTTTTTCTCTTAGCATCAGTCACAGAAACAAAAACCCAAGTAGCAATCTTGTCTTCGGGGTAACCACACGGTAGTACTTGAAATGTCCGGTTTTAAAATAATGAGACAGGCAAAAGAGCCAGAATGAATAGTCCATATATGGGAAAACAAGCAGTGAGTGCTAACCATCCCTGACACTGAAGTCACTGGACAAAGACTTTAAATCGCCT
This sequence comes from Cricetulus griseus, assembly GCF_003668045.3. Taxonomy (NCBI): domain Eukaryota; kingdom Metazoa; phylum Chordata; class Mammalia; order Rodentia; family Cricetidae; genus Cricetulus; species Cricetulus griseus. The sequence goes on along the minus strand of NC_048595.1, from coordinate 379,532,184 downwards.
CACTGAAATCTGTTAAAAATGCTAAAAGAAAATGTCCTCAAAAAGTAAAAGATTGGGGCTGGAGAGATGGCTCTGTATTTGAGAGCACTGGCTGTTCTTCTAGAAGATCCAGAATCAATTCCCAGAATCTGCATGGCAGCTCACAACCATCTGTTAACTCCAGTTCCAGGGGGATCCAATGTCCTGGTGCACAGACATACCTGCCACCATTCACTCATAATCATAAAAGCATTAAAGTATTAATAAATACCAGTAATGAGACAAACCAAGAGCAAACACCAAAAAGAATTCTGTAGTTGAAAATGACAGTAATCAAAATTAAAATCCCTTCAGAGCCTCAAGAGCAGATATGAGTAGTCAGAAGTAATAGTAAGCATAAAGACTGTTTCAACCAAGAGTTCATGCCCTGAGGAGCAGAAAGTAAGAATGAAGAGGAAAGGCAGTGATCCAGAAACCTTTGTGTACACTAACTTTCACGTAGTGCAGGCCCAGTTAAGAATTTGATGACGCAGCTGACAGTGGTGGCACACACCTCTAATCCCACCACTCAGGTGGCAGAGGCAGAAGCAGATGCATTTCTGTGAGTTCAAGGCCAAACCTAGTCTACAAAGCAAGTTCCAGGACAGCCAGACTGCAACACAGAGAAACCCTGTCTCAAAAACCCAAACAAACAAAAAATAATAATTTGTTGAAGCCATTAATCTGTGTGTATAAGAAGTTCAAGGAACTCAATGGTGGTAAATTTAAATTTTCAGTTTGAAATGTTCTGTAATCTGTTAGGATGCACCTCAGAGTGTTTCTCTGAGAAGTTTCCAGTGAGGTTTAACTAAGGCAAGAAGATCTACCCGAATGTTGTAGGTACCATACCATGGGCTGGAGCCACAGGCTGAATTCAGATGGGGAAAGCAGGAAGTGAGCAGGGCATCCGTATTCATCTCCTTCTGCTACCTGACTGTGTGAATCTCCTTCTGCTGACTGACTGTTGGAGACCAGCTGTCTCTTGCTCCTGCCACCAGGACTTTGAGGTGTCCCACCCCCAGGCTTTTTCCATCATGATGAACTATGCCCTCACACTGTGAGCCAAAATGAACCCCACTTCTCCTGTTGCCTCTCAATAGGTATTTCCTCACATATTTGAGAAAAGTAACTAAAAGAAACTCCTAGGATATCTTTCAGCAAAGCTATACAGTACAGTTTTAACCCAGCTATCAAAAAAACAGAAATCTAAAAGCAAGAAGGAAGCAATTCACCATGGGGAGGGTGATCAATAGCATTGGCGTCTAGTTTCTAATGGCAATTGGAGGCAAGAGTGACATTGTCCCTCCAGAAGTGACTAGAGATGTTGTAGACTAAAGTTTGTAGGAGGATCTTCTGGGTCCCACCAGCTTCTGCTTCCTGACATTCAAATGTGACTTGCTAGGACCAACTATGTGGAGCCGTGTGACCAGGAAACATGTTTATGGATCATCTGACCTTTCTGAACTGACTATTCACTGGTTACCTCTAACAATGGCCAACTGCAAGCCAAAAGGGAAACTTCAATCTACCATTCCTCCTCCTTTCTCTAAAATGTGTAAGAAGAGTTGTGACTCTGCCATGTGACCCTGATCTTACCTCCCACCGAGCTGCTGTCTGTGGCATTAATAACTCAATAAATTTCTTACCTAAAAGAACCCTCTTGCTCAGTGTCCCCCTTGAGCTAGAGTCTCTTTCCTTTACCTCAGACTGCACATGTGAGGCTCATTCACTGAAGTGCTTAATCACACAAGTCTACAATTGATACATTTGCACAGACCCACAGCCACTCACATGCGCAGACACATCCTAGACAGATCTACGAGATGCACAGCTGGCACCAAGAGCCCTGCTTCTGATGCCCAGATTGCCTCTCATCTAGAGGCAGCTCCCAGTGAGGCTAACTATAGACAGCCACTTCTGTTGGGGGTGTGCCATTTTGTAAAGTTCCATATTGGTTGAACTCTGACAACTCCAGTGACTGCAGTAATTTGGTTTTTAGAATTGAAGTAACTTGTTACTTTACAAAATGGCACACCGCCAACAGAAGTGGCTGTCTATAGTTTGCACTTGACTGAGTGGCCCCAAAGCTTGATGTGTTTGTTATCATGTAATCCCTACTGTGAGGTACTGAGAGGGAAACTTTACATCTATGGTAATTAAAGGTGGAAAAAGACTATTTGAAAAACAGCTTTAGATGAGACCATTAGGGTAGACCCTATTGTTGAGTTTAGGTGGTTTAGGAGAGGAACAGTGCCCACACACACATAGGCTTCATGTTTCTTGTCACGTAATGCATCACAGATACCACTGGGACTTGATCACCAGGTGGGAGGGAGCACTTGTGCTTCCAGAACCATAAACCAAAAAGTAAACCTAAGGTTTAATTACCTTGTAGGTGTGTGTACGTTCACGAACCCACGTACAGGTCAGAGAACAATTTATGGGAGTTGATTCTCTCTTTCCACTGTGTGGGTCCTGGGGTCAAACTCAGATTGGCAGGCTTAGAGGAAGGTGCCTTTACCCACTAAGCCACTTGCCAGCCCCCCTTTTCTTGATAAAATAGCATGCCTTAAGTATTTTTGTTACAGTACTTTTGTTGTAGTTTTATGAGTGTATTAATCCTCCTCAGCGGGCGGTGGTGGCTCATGCTTTTAATCCCAGCACTCAGGAGGCAGAGGCAGGTGGATCTCTGTGAGTTCAAGACTAGCCTGGTCTACAAGAGCTAGTTCCAGGACAGTCTCCAAAGGGAAACCCTGTCTCAAAAAAAACAAAAAAAAAAACAAAAAAAACCCCTCCTCATCCCATGTGCTTCCTGCCATGTGGTCCATAAGATTACTCCATAAGGCCCCCTGCAAGAGTGGATGACATATGGGTCAGATGAGGATCCGTCAGAGTTGGGCAAGTGAGTTGAGGGGAAACAAAGATACTGGGGACAGCCTGCACTATATTAAGGGTGTGAGCCAATAGGAAAAAGTCCCAGTTTTTTGTTGTTGTTTGAGGTTGGGGCGTCTCACACTGTAGCTCAGGCTAGACTCAAACAGCAATCCCCCTGCCTCAGCCACACAAATGCTGGGATTACAGATGTGAGTCACTACACCCAGCTCCAGACTATAGTTCTGTGGGGAGCTGGGGTGAGCTCAAGTGTATCAGAAAGATGGATAAGTTCTGTTACTTCACCACCCTACCCTGGGAAGTAGCTGGAGAAGAAAGAGGGGAAAGTCCAATGGAGCTGCCCCTGCCTCTGCCCTCCTACTCTGCCTGCTTCTTCTGGCTACACAGACAGCATAGCACCTTGGCTCATAGAGAGGACAGAGGGTGATCTCTGCTCCTTTAGAAGGGTGTAGTCTTGAATGTGATAAGTGTCCTACCTGCGCCAGGTATCTGGAGTATGGAAGGCTGAATGTGTGTCCTGGTGCCTAGGGTCAGCATGGCATCCATGGGGTAGGCTGCTGGTCAGGGAAACACTGGCTGTAGCCTGGCCTTGACCATCTTCCTGCACCTAGAGTACCTGATGCACTGATACCAGTGATCAGCGTCTGCCCTCCTCCCAGTGCCCCTCACTCACCTTCATAGTCCATTCAGGCACCTGGTCCCACAGCCCAGTGTCCTGCAGGGTCATTCAGACCCTCAATCATTGACAGCAAAGTCCTCCAATGAAGCCTCCAGCAAAGTCCCACTCCAGATTGAGGCAATACCCCTAAGCCCCTCTAAATTGTGCTGTCTGTATATCTCCTCTTGACCAAGTGCCTGAACAGGGGAGTGCATCTTTCATCTGCCCATGGAGCTCCCAGTACCCAGACAAGCACAACTAGTATGCTAAGCTCATATGGTTCCCCCAGGTTTCTGTCCCCTTCCCCTGTAAAGCTCCTGAGGACTTAGAGGGCAGGGGCCTCTAAGGCTACCATTGTCTCTGGCCTGCCTTGCCCCCTCTTGCACTCTGCACTGACAACAGCAGCTTGGCTTTAAGGCAGAGGGTAAAGGGCAGCATTGGCTCCTTTCTAAGAGATCAGCCTGGGCCAAATGAGTGCCTGGGGTGTGACAACACTGTTTTTCCTGGTCTTAGGTGGCTGGAGTGAGACCCAAGAGGTGTTTCCAGAGAAACCCAGAGAGCATCAGGACAGCCATGAGGCTGCTGACTGGGGCTGATCTGTGGTCTGTGGCCATATTCATGGCCATCTTCCTGCTGCTAGTGAACCTGATGCACCGTCGCCACCGCTGGACTGCCCGCTATCCGCCAGGCCCTATGCCATTGCCTGTACTTGGAAACCTGCTGCAGGTGGACTTCCAGAATATGCCAGCAGGTTTCCAGAAGGTACGGGAATTGTTGAGGTCAGGAGAGGCCATGGTGGACTCCCTTCAGAACACATGGGTAGTAGTGCAACTACATGCTGGACAGGAGAAAGCTAAGAGGCTACCTTCCCTTGGGGGGAAGTGGTGCAGGACCTGAGGACACCCCGAACTTCCCAAAGGCAATGGACAGAAGGTGGGCTGGGACCTAACAGCCAGTTTGAGATTCAGTTAGCAGGACAGAATATAGTGGGTGATGGTTGTGCTGGGGTTGCCTCCTAATTCCAACATTCCTATCGCTGGGAGGCTAAGGCAGTTGGGTTATAAATTCCAGGCCACCTTAAGATACATAATGAAACTATCTCTAAAACTGAAATTTGAGAGCCAGGTGTGGTGATGCACTCCAGTACTTGGGAGACAGAGGCAGGTATATTTATTTGAGTTCTAAGCCAACCTGGTCTATCATATTGAGTTCCAGGCTAGCCCGTGCTCATAAATGAGACTATTTCAAAAAACAAACTCTAAAATTTTTTAAAGGAAAAAAGCCCAGTACAGTAGTACAGACCTTTAATCCCAGAATTCAGAGGAGGCAAAAGCAAGTAAATCTCTGTGAACTCAATACCAGCTTGGTCTACATAGCTAGTTCCAAGCTTGCTCCAAAAAAAAAAAAAAAATCACACACACACTTATATAATAAAAATAAATGGGAAATCAATTTATATAGGCCTCACATTCCTTTTCATACAACTGGAGGGAATGTTTTGTGAATGTGGGGCAGGCCATGGTCCTGAATAAGTGTTTCTGTCAGGAAATCAACGTTGAAGGAGGAGCAGCGACTGCTGCTATCCTTTTGCTATTTCAGATTCTCAGACTCCCTACTTAATCCATGAGCCTTAGTTTCCTCATCTAGACATGAGAATGCTAGTGGAACCCATTGGCATTTGGAGATGTGTGACACTAGCAAGGCCATGGTTGAGTGACTGATTTCATCCTTCTTTGGGGCTCACTACTAGACCTCCCTGCCCAGGTCTAACCAGCACAGTTAAGCACCAGAATCCAGGCTTGCCAGTAATACGCTAACTCCTTGCCTACAGCTGCGAAGCCGCTTTGGGGACCTGTTCAGCCTACAGCTGGCCTCTGAGCCAGTGGTTGTACTAAATGGGCTAACAGCCCTGCGTGAGGCACTGGTGAGATACAGTGAGGACACCGCTGACCGGCCACTACTGCACACCAATGACCACTTGGGCTTTGGACCACGCTCTCAAGGCAAATGCAGAAAGTGACAGAAGTGGTGGGGAAATGGGGACTAGAGGAGGTTCAGAGGTTAGAGACAGTTTGGGACCTAATTTCGGGGGAGGTACAGGCACAGAGAAAAGACAGCAAAGGCTGATAGCTAAAGGGTGGACAAAGGATCTTACAGTAGTGATGGACTATAGCAGTGATAGAGAGACAGGAGCAACTAAGAGGACTGGGTCTCAGGCCTCAGTGTGATCCTCCAGGTGTGGTCCTAGCACAGTATGGGTCTGCCTGGCGTCAGCAGCGACGCTTCTCCGTGTCCACCTTTCGACACTTTGGCCTGGGCAAGAAGTCACTGGAGCAGTGGGTGACTGAGGAGGCCAGATGTCTCTGTGCTGCCTTCACTGACTATAATGGTAGGTGATGGACTGGTGGGTACAAGTGGGGATAGACAACAAACACCCTGATTGGCATTTTCATTCCCAGGACTCCCTTTCAGCCCTAATACCCTGTTGAACAAAGCAGTATGTAATGTGATCGCATCCCTCCTCTACGCCTGCCGATTTGAGTATGATGACCCTCGCTTCATCAGGCTACTGGACTTATTGAAAGATACTCTTGAGGAGGAATCTGGCTTCCTGCCAATGGTGTGGGGCTCAGGGGTGTCTGTACCCAGATAACTTCATTCAGTGGGGCCTCTAATGATCAACATTCAGGAGTGACAGAGAGAGGGCATTCTGGGAGGAGCTAGACAAACTTCAGTAGGAGGAGACAGGATAGACTGGGGTCAAGTGCTTAGAAATGGCTAGTGCCTGTGCAAGCCACACAAGTCTGAAATTTCCACTGCATGACAGCCCTTCTGGAAGCTCAGGGCAAAAAGGAAAGTTGGAGATTGGCATTTGGGAGGGACTACATCACTAGTCTACCCCGGAGGAGGCTAGGACCCAGGTCTATTCCAGGACAGCATTGCACAGGAAGCACCCAGGCCTCTCTATTGGTCCTTCTCTGTTGGTCACAGTTCTTGAATGTGTTCCCGGTGCTCCTGCACATCCCAGGGCTGCCCGGCAAAGTCTTCTCTGGAAAAAGAGCCTTCATGGTCATGCTGGATGAGCTGCTAACTGAGCACAAGATGACCCGGGACCCTACCCAGCCACCCCGAGACCTGACTGATGCCTTCCTGGCTGAGGTGGAAAAGGTGATTGGCAGGAGATGGGGCCAGGGTCTGTGGGCTGACATCCTGTATATCACCAAGTGACTCAGCACCTGAGCTGCCTGGGGACAATGGGAGGCTATTGAGGGACATATCCCCACTGAATCCACCCTTTCTGTCTGGCCTAGGCCAAGGGGAAACCTGAGAGCAGCTTCAATGATGAGAACCTGCGCATGGTGGTGGCTGACCTGTTCATGGCGGGGATGGTGACCTCTTCAACCACACTGTCCTGGGCCCTGCTGCTCATGATCCTGTACCCGGATGTGCAGAGTGAGCCTGGCTGGGGCTAAGAAGAAAGAAGAAGGAGGGGAGAGGCACACTCCTTAAGCTTGCTTGGGACACTTGTGGCTCCCAGCACTGGCCTGACCTAGACTCCAGCAAGGGATGATGGCCATCATTTTCCCATGGACCCAGCCCTTAACATAGAGGTAGTAGAGGGACCAGGGGCATCCACCTGGGGCTCCTTAACTAGGGAGATGCTGTCTCTCCAGGCCGTGTCCAAAAGGAAATTGATGAAGTCATAGGGCAGGAGCGGTGTCCAGAGATGGCAGACCAGGCCCACATGCCCTACACCAATGCTGTCATTCATGAGGTGCAGCGCTTTAGTGACATCCTCCCACTGGGTGTGCCTCACAAGACATCTCGAGACATTGAAGTACAGGGTTTTGTTATCCCTAAGGTAGGCCTTGGGTCCGCCAATGTCCAGTCAGTGTTACCAGCCAGCTAGTGGCCTAAGCTGCCCACTTGAGGACTGGGATCTAGACAGTCTAATTCTCAACAGTACCAACTTCTCCTGGTGAATATGGGAAGTGGAACAGTACTGTACACCAGAACCCCCAGCTAGAAAACTGAACAAGTCAAAACATGGCTGGGGTGGTTGTAGCAGTCACTATCTACAAGTACAGGTGACTATGTATACCTGTGTCACTTGTCACTTATCCCTGTCATAATATCAAAAAGAGGGCTGAGGAGATTCCAGGGCTGAGGTTACATGAAAGGATCAAGAGTGGGAGGTAGAGACTATGCATGTGATCATGGTGACCCTATCCCAGTCCATGCTCACACACGTGCCTCCTGCCAGGGGACGACCCTCATCACCAACCTGTCCTCGGTGCTGAAGGATGAGACTGTCTGGGAGAAGCCCCTCCTCTTCCATCCTGAACACTTCCTGGATGCCCAGGGCCGCTTTGTGAAGCATGAGGCCTTTATGCCATTCTCAGCAGGTGCTGTGGGGTGCCTGGCTCCATGTCCCTTCCCAGGGTGCCTTGGGGGGTGGAGCATCAACCAGACCCCAGACTGACTGAGCCCCTCTCCCACCCACAGGCCGCAGAGCATGCCTGGGGGAGCCCCTGGCCCGCATGGAGCTCTTCCTCTTTTTCACCTGCCTCCTGCAGCGCTTTATATTCTCAGTGCCTGATGGACAGCCGCGGCCCAGCGACCAGGGGGTGTTTGGTGCTCTAACAACTCCATCCCCCTACCAGCTCTGTGCTTTTTCCCGCTAAGAGGAGGTACAAAATCTCACTCATTGCCCTGCTGGGGTTCTAACGTGCAATAAATCATCCCCATGAGATCTCTAGGCTATAATGGGACCTCAGTAGCCTCCCCTTGGACCTTCACAACCCCCTAGTTATTCTTACCTGACCATTTGACCATTTGAGAATACAGCTACCCTCAGAGAATCCCCCCCCCCCGCCCCGCCTTCTCTTTTCTCATCCCATTGATGACATTTGTGCATAGATGCCAACATCCAAAAGGAAGGTCAGAAAGGACTGCTGATAGGTAACAGTTAGTTACATAGGATAGATGGGCAGGATTCCTACCAGAAGCCCCCATTTCCACCTGCTACACAGCTGAGGCTAACTATTCAGCAAGCATCATCACATCTATTGCCTAACTTCTGTGACATTCCAGTGATGTAGAGAAGTCAGGGAGGCTGGAAATGATATTCCAGGTTAAGTGTCCAAGGTTAGACATCAGGTACCCGGCACTTCCCTAAAAATCTTTATGGGAGTCCAGAAGGGGGTTACCTCCCAAGCTACTTAGTTGCCAATAATTCTATGACCCATCAGGGTTACCGGTGTCCAAGCCCCTGCACAGTGAAAAGGTACTCTGAGACCCGACTTGGTAGAATTGGCAAGCTTGGTGTTGTAACAGGCCCTCAGACCTTAGCAGAATCTTCTCCAAGATGGAAGTACCATTCAGACAATAAAACTCAGCACACTCACAGCACCTCTTGCCATAATGAAAATAAAGGCCCAATCCATCCATCAAAGTCCATAGTTCTGGGAAAGTCTCTAAATGTACTGACCTTGCTTTTTGGCTTCTGTAGTTCTACTTCTGGCTAACTGTTCTTGTTAACTGTATGTCAACCCAGGATATGGTTTTTGTGCTAAAAAGCTCGCCCTGAGAAAGGCTTGGGGCTACACTGGGATCCTAAACAATCGGTGTAGTAACCAGCGAGCGGGTTAATAAAGACTATCTATTAACGTAAACCTGTGTCTGAGTAGTCTTCTCTGGTGGATACCCACAGTATTTCTGGAGGTTCCACCAAGATCCCCAGAGCCCAGACCTTGAGACACTGGTAGTCTCAGATCCCCTTGGAGCAGAGAAGAGTGCAGTGATCAAGGAACTCCTAGGGAGCACTTGACTATGAGGAGCTGAGCCTTATTCAGGTTCACATGAGAGAGTCAGCCTCCAGGCCCTACCTGTGGTAGTTCCTCAGAAATCTCATAATCCAGAATGGTTTTCCCCACAGACTCTGGATAGCAACACAGTTTCCTGCAGGTTGATGAGAAAGACTAGTTAAATCTTTGAAAGAGTCATGTCCCTACCTTATCTTCAAGTGCCATTATTTTATTATAGTCTTTTAAACTGTCATTGTTTTATCTTATTTACTTCTGTTTTGTTACCGTTTTTTAAGGGAGTGGGTTTTTTGTTTGTTTTTGTTTTTGAGACAGGGTCTCACTGTGTAGCTTGGGCTGGCCTAGAACTCATTATATATTTCAGACTGGCCCTGAACTCACAGAGATTCACCATTTGTTTTTTGAGGCAGGGTCTCACTTTATAGCCCAGCTGGTGGAATTCACTGTGTAAATTAGGCTACACAGGTAAGTTAGGCTGCCTTAGGTTCTTGAGTGCTAGGATTACAGATGTATACCACTACACTCAGAAAAAATACTCTTGGAAATCATTCAAACTTATGTGAAAATATTAAGTATTACTTAGATGTCTGAATAGAGGTATAGATTTTCAAATGAATGCAAGCAAAAATCTAAATCCCACCATTGTTGGGCATTATTGGGTTGTATAGGGTTTAGTTGGTTTGTGTTTTGGGTTATGGGGTAACAGGAACTTTAGAGTAAAACAGGTTCCAATTCATTTCACTATGAGTCCAGAGGGAAGAAATCAATAGAGAGGCAGCCTTGGCCTTGAAAAAGGAATCAGTCCCTCCTGGGAATCAGGTACAAGGCAACCTTGGAAGGGGTCTATAGGGACCTGGTGGGCAAGCTGATAGGTGGGAATCAGTTCCAACCCAACCCAGCACCCAGACCCTTACCTGTGAAAATGAAGATGTGTGCTATTGAAAGACCCCTACGGGGTAAGACCCCCCCACTCCCCCACCCCCGCCCCCGCCCCGGGATGGCCCCTCGGGAGTGTCGACTCCAGTCACCAGGTAGAGGTGAGAACTTGATGCAAACAGCGAGAGGCTTTATTTTTCAGCAACCAGCACGCCAGGGCCCAGAATGTTACTCACACAGGAGCAGAGGAGCTGGACCCCCGAGCTCAGGTCTAGGAGCTTCTTAAAGGCAAAAACTACAAACAGATGGGGTCTGGGGTGAGCGAGGGTAACAGTTCTGATTGGAGCGTTCCAAGTGGCCTATGGCAATCTCTGAGTGTAATCTCCAGGCTCATGGGTCGTTTAGGGCGGTTACATTTCTATCTCTGGGAACCATTTGTTAGGGTGGGATTCTTTAACTTTAGCAGCTCTTTCCTGTTAAAGTCATAAATTCAGGTTCTCATATATCTGTAAAGAAAACATCTTAGGCTGGGGTCCTTCAGGATCTCATTGCATAGCAGGCAAATGAGATACCATCCAGTCAAAAAGAGAAGCTTTTAAAAAGGGCAGACTGAAGGGACCAGCTTCCCTTTTGGCAGCCATAACGGCCGAACACGTGCTCTATGACCTTGTCTTAGTCACTAGAAAGTCAGATGCCTGCCTCGTGACAAGGAACCAATCAGAAGTTAGTGTCACTAGAAAGTCAGATGCCTGCCTCGTGACAAGGAACCAATCAGAAGTTAGTGTCACTAGAAAGTCAGATGCCTGCCTCGTGACAAGGAACCAATCAGAAGTTAGCTGGTGGCGCTATGCTTTATGACCCTGGGTGTGCTTTACCGACAAGCGCACAGCAATGACCCACAAAGCATAGCAACCACCCTGGGAGGGCCTATGGGCCATCACAACCAGTTGACCAATCAACACAGGGCAAGCTCTCCAAGCCTGGAGGCACACCAATCGTGAGCCTGTGCATACCCCTAGACACCCCCCTTATGCTGTCCTATAAGATCTCTCAGGAGGCCCTAGGAGCTAGCTGTCTTTTGCTAGCCATCCGCCATGGCCGGTGGGTGAAAGACCCGAGCTAACATGGGGTTAGCTCGTTAAATTACAATAAAGCCTCATGCAGTTTGCAGCAAGCTCTCGAATCTGCCTGGTGATTGGGGTGACCGAAGTCATGGCCTGGGCCCCCGGATACCTGAGTTTTCCGGGTGTCTAACAAGACCATAAGGTTGGAGGCCATAAACTACAGAGTTTCCATGGTTTCTTAAGGTCATACAAAGTATAGTTAGTAACTAAACAATTTAAGGGAGATACATTTGACTGAGATAAGACAGGGCATGGGGATGGGGGGTGGTTTACAGTGCCTGTTAATTATCCCTGGGCTGGGGGAATCTTTACAACCAGCAGGGCACCTTTACAACCAACAATTAGCAAAGGAATGCTAAGAGCAGTGATGGATAGTCACCTCTGCTTCTCTGGGAGCAGGGCTCAGGCGCCAGCCATGACATTCCCAGCCATTAGAAGTTTCCCCTCTTTTTTTTCTTCTTTTTAGAGCCCAAGTTTTTTAACTTTTATTAATTTTTGATCCTTCACTATGTACAGGGACTTGTGCAGTCTGGAAGAGAAGCACTGCTGAGTGAGGCTATGATCGCTCTGGCCTTACTTGTGGAAACAGCTGTTGATCCTCACCCTTTTCAGGCTGCAGCAGTTTGAATGTAGTTGCCCCCCATAAGCTCATAGGGACTGGCACTATTAGGAGTTGTGGCTTTGTTAGAGTGGGTATGGCCTTGTTGGAGGAAATGTGTTAGTGTTGGGTGGGAATTGAGGTTTCCTATGTTCAAGATAATGCCCAGTGTCTCAGTCGACTTCCTGTTGCCTACAAAATCTAAGACTCTGAATTAGCAGTGAAGGGACCACCTCCCCATTTCAGGAGCCATAACAGCCTAGCACGTGCTTGCCTGACCTTGCCTTGGTCACTAGGAGGTCAGATGCCTGCCTCGTGGCAAGGAGCCAATCAGAAGTTAGCTGGTAGTGCTATGCTTTACGGCTCTGGGTGTGCTTTACAGACAAGTGCACAGCAATGACGCACAGAGCATAGCAACCGCCATGGGAGAACCTATGGGCCATAAAAACCAGTTGTCCAATCAACACAGGGCAAACCCTCCAAGCCTGGAGGCACACCAATCCTGAGCCTGTGCGTACCCCTAGACACTCCCCTTACGCTGCCCTATAAGATCTCTATGCCATGGCTTCGCGGTGTCTTTCCCAGCCATCCGCCACAGTGGATAGATGAAAGGCCCGAGCTAACATGGGGTTAGCTTGTTAAACAACTGCAATAAAACCTCTTGTTTGCATCAAGCTTTCGACTCCGCCTGGTGATTGGGGTCGTCGAGGTCCTGGGCAGAGATCCTGGGGGCCTGAGCCTCCGGGAGTCTTTCACCAGAACCACTGTCTGCCTTCATAACACCATGTTCTTTGTCATGATGATCATGGACTGAACCTCTGAAACAGTAAGCTGCCACCCCAATTAAATGTTTTCTTTATAAGACTTGCTGTGGTCATGTTGTCTTTCCACAGCAATAAAAACCCTAACTAAGACACAGGCCTACTCCACCATGATATATGCAGTCAAAATCTATGGATGAACATATCTCAGCTGCAATAGAGCTCAGGCTGCCTGCCATGCATGACTCTACCTCTACCTAGTCATTCCAAACTTACCAGACTTGCAGTGTGGAGCACACTCCTGCATCCCTCTCTGTCGTGGCCTGGCATTCTCAGCCCCAAACCACAGAAGCCACGAGGTCTGGCCTGAGTGGGGGAGCGTGGACTTGGGAATTCCTAGTAACCCAAGGGCGATAAAGACCAGACACAGGCATCTTGTCATCTTTAGAGAGCTCTTGGTTCCATGCTGTAAAACTGGAGTCTCTCCTTTATTCAGCATCTTCCTGGTGAAAGACCCCCAAAGAGGTACTTTCGTAGGAGGAGACCCCCGTACTCAGGAACCAGCGAGACCACGATCTTGGATGCAAATTGCAAGAGGCTTTATTGAGGATACGGGTACCCGGGCGACTTAGCTTTTCTGAGGCCAAGCGCGCCGAGCCAAGGGAGAGGTGCCTTTTTATAGAAAAAAACGCAAGCGAGGAACAGGGATTCTATTGGATGGTTCAAATGAGGCACAGAGCCATTCCAGATCAGCATATTCTCAAGGTCTGGTGTCTGGTACAACAGACTTGATTCCTCCCTCCGTGCCCAGGTGGCTGACCTTGGGACGAAGGTTCCCCATCGGGGGGTGGGGGGGCGCCCTCTCCCCGCTCGGCCCCAGCCCCGGGGCGTGGCGCCAGGCGGGTGGGCCTGGGTGAACCGGCTTGGGAGGGAAGACGGCAGCCGGGCGTGCGGCGGCGGGGGAAGTGGAGGCCGGCGGGGGCAGGGACAGCGGGATGAAGGGGAAGCAGGGCGGCTCCACGGCCCCGTGTCCTTGGCCTTGGTGGCTCCCTGCTCGCAGCTCGCAGCTCCCGGACAAGCAGCATCGCCCGCGCTGCACTCTCCAGCCCCTGGCCGCACCCTGGCCCTGCCCTGCTCAGTCCCCGCCGCGCTGCCCTCGGTCAACTGCTCCTCTCGCCCCCATCCTTCCCAGCTCATCCCGGCTGCTCCAGAGAGAACACCCAGCACCGGCAGGGGAGACAGAGAGGCAGCGGGCCTTTCACTGGCTGTAATCTAATCATTCTTCCCTGACCCCGAGACTGTTTCTCTTCCATATTCCTAGACCCTATCAGCAGATCTCTCAACTGTCTCTCCTCCAGTGGACCTCTCTGCAGGCCCCCATACCTCCTCTCTATCCCCTCACTGTCAGTAAATCTAGCCCTCTGCCCCGGTGCAGGCCTATTCAAATGCTTAGTTCTGTAGAGATGCAAAACTAGGGGACATTCTCCACTGAGGCTGTGCCATTCAACAGCAAATCAGCTAGCTTCTGCAATACAAAGCAGACCAGAGCTCCAGAGGTTTGGACCCTGAGAAATCCCCTAATGGAAATTTACTCGGCTCCAACACCTCTCTTTCCATTATTGTTTATCAGGGTCCATTTGGCTGAGAGGGCAAGCCCAGTTGGGAGGGAAGAAATAGATTGTGACCTTGGCTGGGCAGCCATGATTGCTCATTTCATGTTGATTTGCGCTTTTTCCTCCACTCCTCCAGGGTGCTCTGGACTGACAGACCAAGACAGGAAATGACATCTCAGAGGTAGCCTGCTCTTCTGGGACAGACAGAGAGTGTATATACATCTCCACCCCAGTTCCCGGGGGTTTGAGCTTCCATGTTGCTCTCTCTCACTTCTGCTTCCTTCCTTCCTGAACCCTGACTCTGAATCCCAGGGAGACTACATTACAAAAGGCGGGGGGGGGGGGGGGGGGGGCGGGGGGGAAGAGACCACAAAATTTTCCTTTCTTCCTAGGTTAAAGTAGGAGACTCTTTTTGTCACATGGGGAAGGCCATCAGGTGCACATAAACTTAACTTTTTTCTGGCAGCATAGTCCAAATGCCATTTTGTGGCTGGCAAGATTACAGGTGGCACAAGGCAAGAACCTACACAGAGATCAGGCAGGCATGGCCTACAGGTCACAGCTACAGAAAAACTTGCCAAGAATTTCTCCATGGGCCTCAGAACCTGCCTCACCATCAGAGAAAATGCTAGTTTCAATCTCCCAGAGTTTGGGGTGTAGATCATATAGCAAATTAAGATAGGAAAAGGGGGTTATATAGACCTTTAAGAAGGTACAGGTCTGCTGGGCAGTGGTGGTACACTCCTTTAATCCCAGTGTTTGGGAGGCAGATGCAGGCAGATCTCTGTGAGTTCAAGGCCAGCCTGGTCAACAGAGCAAATTCCAGGACAGCCAAGGCTACTACACAGAGAAACCCTGTCTTGAAAACCCAAAAAAGAAAAAGAAAGGAAGGAAGGAAGGAAGGAAGGAAGGAAGGAAGGAAGGAAGGGAGATGTGCTAGATGGACACAGTGCTATGTTTTTTGAAGAAAAAGAGAAAAAGAGGCGAATGAGACATATTGACTAGTTTATTATATGGGCCCGGCAGAGTAGGGAGACTAAGAGAGAAGAGGAACAGGGGTAATGGCTGACCGCCATGGCCGGTCGCCATAGAGAGGCAGGGAGAGCGTGTAGGTGAGAGACAGAGTAGAGAGGAAGCAGAGAGTGTAAATGGGCAGGGATCTATCCTTTTTTTTTTTTTTAGACTTTATTTATTATGTATACAATATTCTGCTTCCATGTACTTCTGCACACCAGAAGAGGGCACCAGATCTTATAATGGATGGTTGTGAGCCACCATGTGGTTTCTGGGAATTGACTCAGCATCTCTGGAAGAGCAGTCGGTGCTCTTAACCGCTGAGCAATCTCTCCAGCCCCCGATCTGTCTTTTTTTAAAAAAAAGATTTTATTTATTTATTATGTATACAACATTCTGCTTCCATGTATATCTGCACACCAGAAGAGGGCACCAGATCTCATAATGGATGGTTGTGAGCCACCATATGGTTGCTGAACTCAGGACCTCTGGAAGAGCAGTCAGTGCTCTTAACCTCTGAGCCATCTCTCCAGCCCCGGGGATCTGTCTTTTAAAAGAGGTCCTCTGCACCTGCGTGCAGACTTAGTTGCCATAGAACCTTGGGCTGACCAGGGTACTGCCTGTTCCACCAGGTAACAGGGGCAGGCCAGCATAATGCATGTCTCATCTTAAATCTTTCTCTTTTCCTTTTTTTAAAGAAAAACATAACATTGGCGCCTGACTTGGTTTAGGCTCTCTCCGTAAACTCTTTCGATGCTTGCTGGTGGGATAGTGAAGGGACCAGCTCCCCATTTCGGCAGCCATGACAGTAACTCGTGCTTGCCATGACCTTGTCCTAGTCACTAGAAGTCAGATGCCTGCCTCGTGGCAAGGAACCAATCAGAAGTTAGCTGGCGGTGCTATGCTTTATGGCTCTGGGTGTGCTTTACAGACAAGTGCACAGCAATGATGCACAGAGCATAGCAACCACCCTGGAAGGGCCTATGGGCCATAACAACCAGTTGACCAATCAATACAGGGCAAGCCCTCCAAGCCTGGTGGCACACCAATCCTGAGCCTGTGCGTACCCCTAGACACTCCCCTATGCTGCCCTACAAAATCTCTCGGCAGCCGGTTCGAGCTGTCTTTGCTAGCCATCCGCCATGGCCGGTGGGTGAAAGACCCGAGCTCACATGGGGTTAAACTACAATAAAGCCTCATGCAGTTTGCAGCAAGCTTTCGAGTCCACCTGGTGATTGGGGTGACCGAGGTCCTGGGCTAAGACCCCGGAGGCCTGAGTTTTCTGGGGGTCTAACAATAGGCTTTCTAACTTCTCCTGTCAGGTGCACAGGAAATTCCGGGGATACTAAAATCTGAACTCATAACCCACTTCCATCTCGGCTTTTCCTGGCACTTCCTCCTGCCTGCAGCAGCCTGAGATGCCAGAACTCTGTACACTTCAACTCGCCGCTTTTCCAACTAAGGATCTCTGGAACTCACTCATCTGCCTGTTCGCTACAATCCGGTAAGATACCCATAACTTTTCCCATGGGGCAGACCCAGCACTGCATTTTGGAGTTCACTCTGGGTACATTTTTTTCGGTTTCGGACTGCTGAGCCTCTTTTGGGCTTTCTGCCTGGTGCTCTCAAAAAGAACAATCTGTGCCATTTTTGGCCTTGCCCACGGGAAATACATTTTATGGGATCTTTCAGTTACTGCCAGCGAGTAGGTAAATGAGCGGAGTTTTCTTTCACCTGGGAATGTCCCTCATCTTTTTGTCTATCTCTGACTGTGTTTCTTCTTGGCAGTGTCTGCTTGAGACGCTCTGAGAGTTTTGTTTGTTTGTTTGTTACTGCCTCACTCATGGAGAAAAAACTTCTTCCGGCAATTGAGAATGTGCTTAAGGGGTTCGCCATCTCAGCCATGTGCGCTAACCTGGGGGCCGCCATCTTGGTCATGTGCCATCCTAACCAGGTGACCTAGCTTAGGCCTGCCCACTCAGTTCAGTGACTTGCATAGGCAAGCACTGCCACCAGACATCTTGCTTTTTATTTCTTCTTTCACTTGAGTTCATTTCCTGAGGGTCAGGCATGGGATCCCGCTCCAGGAGCGGTGCTTTTTGCTTTTTCAGTTTGGACTACTGGGTCCTTTTTCGGTTTCGGGGACAGCTGTGTCCCCTTCGGGGCCAGGCCCCTGGCAACTCCCACGGGCAGACGTGCATCTGTAGAGGAGCTTTTTGCCAGTTTTCCACTTGCCTCACCCATGGGAAATGCATAGAGGAACCTTTCTGGTTGCAGCCAACAAGCAGATAAACAGACAAAACAGTGGCTTATGGTCGCCGCCATCTTGTTCATGTGACCTACCTGTAGGCACGCCCACTCCAGCGGCCTATGCCACCAAACCTGTCTGCTGGATTTTTGACTTTTGCCAGATCTTTTTGCTTTTTATTTTATTTTATTTTTGGTCTGTGATTTCTTCTTTCAATGGCTCTGTTGTTCATGGCTTGTTTACTAAATACTGTGCCTTTCCAGGTCCCTCTGTTTAAGTCTACTCTGTCCCTTTAAATCTCCTGTCTATTTGCTACAATGTACGGATCAGAGATTGCATTCTGGTTCCCCCTTTACTGTTATCCAGTCCTGCTTGTCTCTACACCTGTAATTTAACTGTATACTTATCTAGCTCTATATGCAACTTAAATTAAACTGTACTAAGTCTCATATTTCTAAATTGCTATGTATCTTGAAATGATGGTAAATATTTAAAGTCATAAAGGTCTAATTTAACTATACTTAAAATATAAGCTAAGTCCATACAACTTAAATTTAACTTGTGTATCTTTAAATGATGAAAGTTTAAAATCATAAAGGTCTATTTCAAACTAACAAAATATTTATACCACTCAGTCTATCCTGTAAGCCGTTTACAAAGGTACAGCTTTTATTACAAAAAGGCATTTTTCTCTAACTAAAGGCAAACCTAACTGCTGAGATACTAAACAGACAGCCCTCATATGCTCAGAGATCTAGAGAATATGGCATTTAAAATGTTTTGTTAAAAGGCTTTTTATAACAGAGAGATAGGCCAGCTGCTGGCTCCACACCATTTCCTCCATGAAGACTGATGGGCACTGAAGAAACTTCATCTCAAGTCAGTGACAACACTAGTCACTGAGCAACCCTGCCCTTCACCTCAACTGCTACAAAGTACTCCAGACCGTGGACAAGAGGACAGTGAAATCGACTTTCCCCGAGTTGCTTGGGCCAACAGTAGGCGAGTCTTCCTATAGTCTGTAATGCACAGGTCACATGCTATCAGCAAGAAGGCAGGTGTCCTGCAGCCCGATACTATGGATGGAGGACCTTGGGGATGGCTGTCCATGCAGCCTGCTGGCAAGTCTCTGTTATTCTTTAATCATTGATTCAGGTAAAATTTTATCCTTCTCAAGAACTCAGATGCTTTTGACGACTGGTAGTCTTGCCAGCTTAAAGCAAAACAGATTCTAGGAACAGGTATTTTAGGGTTTTATCTATGTGAAGATAGGAAAGTGTAGATGTATGAAGGTCTGAGAATGTAGTTAATGAATGTCTGAGGATGGAAGGTCTAACACGGTGGATAAATGCAAGTTATGAAGGTCTGAGAATGGAATGTCTAAGATGGTAATGTAAAGTGTATGAATTAAAGTTATGAAGGTCTGGGGTTAAAAAGGCTTAAGTGATGATAAAGTGAGTTGAGACATTAAAAAGAATGAAATATGTTCCTGATTTCTCTATTTCTCATCCTACTGTTCATAGTAAAGTTCCACAATACCACTATACAATCATAACTACAAGATCAAGATTAAGATACTTTTCATTATCCTAAAAAAAAATCTGTCAATTTTAAAATGTTAATGCTTTCAGCCAAGTTGCTTCTAACATGAATATGCTGCTAATGTGTCTAATACTTATGTTTCCACAAACTAAGGATTCTTGTAAGTTCCAGGAAGCTGAATTGGATCCAGACAAACAGGTCAGATTCACTCCAGTTATTCAATCTTTCCCTGGTCCCAGGACTCCCTTCCTCTTGTTGGGATTCCTCGGGAACCCCTCCCTCATCTTACAATCTTCCCCTCAAGTGACAGGACCTAAGAAAACAATTTTTTTTCTAAATTTAACCTTGTCCTCTGCTCTGTCAACATCTTGCCAGGTCTAAGAAGCGCCAGGGAGTTCCATACAGCCTGGACTGCGATGAAACAACCAAATAACCCAGGACATGGCAGCACCCCAACCTTCTCAGGTCCCCCAAAGATGGTCAACGCCCCCCACATCAGCAGGAAGCAGTCTTGAGAATTCGACGCCCTTATTCCTTACCCTGCCATGTCTAACACCCCACCTTTTTTTAAATAATAAGTAGAGGTGGGAATGAAAGGTTCAGGCTTTTGATGCTGATCAGCTCTAACTCTTTAAGAGACAGACCCTGCCCCCTGACAATACTCAGGTCATGCACAAGAAAACGTGCTACGTCATTGCCCCGTCACCCGTGATGACTCTGGACATGCGTGGAACCTCAGTGCGCATGCACAGTCTTCCCTTTAAAAGCTCCAACTCCTCTCTCTGCTTCCTCTCTACTCTGTCTCTCACCTACACGCTCTCCCTGCCTCTCTATGGCTACTTAGCTTATATTTTAAGTATAGTTAAATTAGACCTTTATGACTTTAAGTCTTCACCATCATTTAAAGATACATAGCAATTTAGAAATATGACACTTAGCACAGTTTAATTTAAGTTGTATATAGGGTTAGATAAGTATAAAGTTAAATTTAAATTACATGTACAGAGACAAGCAGGACTGGATAGCAGTAAAGGGGGAACCAGAATGCAATCTCTGATCCGTACATGGTAGCAAACAGACAAGAGATTTAAAGGGACAGAGTAGACTTAAACAGAGGGACCTGGAAAGACACAGTATTCTGTAAACAAGCCATGAGCAACAGAGCCAGTGAAAGAAGAAATCACAGACAAAAAAAATAAAAAGCAAAAAAGAATCTGACAGAAAGCAAAAGTCCAGCAGCCAGGTTTACTGGCAAAGGCTGTTGGAGTGGGTGTGCCTACAGGTAGGTCCCATGACCAAGATGGCGACCCCCATGTCAGTCCATATGGCCAAGATGGTGGCAACTATAAGCCCCTTTTTTGTCTGTTTACCCACTTGTTGGCTGCAACCAGAAAGGTTCCTTATGCATTCCCCATGGGTGAGGCAAACAAAAATGTCAAAATCCACTTTCCCAAAGCTCATCATCCGGGAAGTGGTGCCAGGGCCATGCCCAAAAGACACAGGAGTCTGATAAGGATCTCAGCAGCTCCTATACCAAGGAGGACCCAGCAGTCCAAAACAAAACACACCACTCCCGGAGCAGGGTGCTAGACCTGACTATAGTAGGAAATTACCAATACGGAGTCAGGTAGAAATATAAGGGTATTTAATAGGGAAAAGCCTTACTTACAGAGCGAACCAGCCAGCCGGTGGTAGTCTGTACAGCAAGAAGCAAAGAGAAACCGAAACCGAAAACGCAGTCCCCCTACTCACTCTGACCACGCCCTCACAAACCCTCAGGTACTCCTGTAGCCAGCCCCTAAGAAGGCGTGGCTACAGCTTCCCCTACACCTGACCTATGGGAGATGCACCCAACAAGTGAAAGAAATCAGAGATATTGCCGATCAACATTAAAGCCTGAAGCTTTCACACAGTACAGCCTATCAAGCTTCTATTTCCTCCATCAGCTGCATACTCTCTATAGGAACAATTTCAGATTCTTTCTGTAAACCTTCAGCCTATCTCTGCTCCAGGTTTTCTGCGTAGCTGAGAACACAAGTGCCATCAGGGAGCATTTACCTTGACTTTCCCACAGGCCCTCACCTCTTCTGATGGGAGAAGTGGCCCACTCTTCTCCAAGGCTCCTATACCCCATTCTCTTTGGCCTTCTCACTACCTAACATTTGGGGAGTCCTTCTCTCCCCTGCATATTCTGCTTTTCCCTCTCTCCTGGCTCATTCCCATCATCACTGAAACATACCAGGCATCCCTCCCAAGAAAAACTAAAGACTATTCTTAAACACGAGACCCTTTCCAGGTGCTGCCCTTACCGTGCTCTGCACATACCAGCTTCCTCCCAGAACAGTCTGCAGTGGATGTCTGCATTGCTCCACCGTTTTCCCACTACACAACCCACTTGAATGTGGTTTGAGCTCATGAAGCCCCTGAAACTTGAAGTTATCATTCTCACTCCCATCACAGATACACTCCCAATCACCACCCCAGTGTGCCAGCCACCATCCCGGTGGGCTCCCTCGCCATGCCATGCACTCTGGTTCTCCCTCCTCCTTGAGTCACCTCTTCTGGCGGTTGGCATCTCATATTCTGGATTTCCTCCCACTCCTCTCTTTTCTTCCCGGTTGGCCTAAAAGTGGGCACTGTATCAGATCACTCTGGGCCTTCCTGTCTGAAGGAACCAGCTTCCCTTTTGGCAGCCATAACAGCCGAACACGTGCTTGCCATAAACCTGCCTTGGTCACTTAGAGGTCAGATGCCTGTCTCGTGACAAGGAACCCATCAGAAGTTAGTCACTAGAAAGTCAGATGCCTGTCTCGTGACAAGGAGCCAATCAGAAGTTAGCTGGTGGCGCTATGCTTTACGACCCTGGGTGTGCTTTACGGACAAGCGCACGACAATGACATAGAGAGCATAGCAACCACCCTGGGAGGGCCTATGGGCCATAACAACCAGTTGACCAATCAACACAGGGCAAGCCCTCCAAGCCTGGAGGCACACCAATCGTAAGCCTGTGCGTACCCCTAGACACTCCCCTTACACTGCCCTATAAGATCTTTTGGGAGCCCCTAGGAGCCGTCTTTTCTGGCCATCCACCATGGCCGGTGGGTGAAAGACCCGAGCTAACATGGGGTTAGCTCGTTAAATTACAATAAAGCCTCGTGCAGTTTGCAGCAAGCTCTCGAATCTGCCTGGTGATTGGGGTGACCGCGAACGTGGCCTGGGACCCCGGATACTTGAGTTTTCGGGGGTCTAACACTGTCCTCTATTTTAATATTTATTTACTTATTTAGACAGTCTCAATATGTAGCCTAGGCTAGCCTAAAACTCACTATATTGCCTCAAACTCAAGGTCCTCTTTCCATTACCTACCTATAATCTGCTTTCATAGTGTTTGCAAAATGCTTACTGTCCTGACTTCCTTAGTGCTACTGTCCCCCAAATAAGGCGTCCTCTCATTAGAGAAGCCATTGTCAGTGCCTAGTAATTAGCCTCGTGCCTGAGACAGAACGGGAGCTCAATGACGTCATGACTGATTGCATGGTTCTGAGGTTCATGCCTGCTGCCTGCACACCTGGTTAGCATTTCAAAGCAAAGCTACTGCATCTTCCTCAGAATGCTCTACCATCGCTCTGAGTTCTATTAGTCATTTATAATTCAGGGTCAATGAAACTACCAAGCTCATTCTGCAACAAAGCTAAGAAGACAAAAGGAAAGAGAAGCAGTTGTAAGGAAGAAGATAAGAGGCAGAAGGGCATAGCCAAGAAGGAAAGCAAGCAGAAAGGGCAAGGCTGGGCCCTAAAGCTCCTGTTCACTAGGTTGGGTGCGTTAACGAGAACACCTCCCAAGCCTCCTTACCAAACATGCCCATCTGGATGATGGTCAGTGATCTGTAGATTTCTTTGTATCTGTCCAGGCAGCCAGGACAAAGCCTGAGAAGAGTGCTAGTGGCCTGGGAGTCTGATATACAGGCCCTCCTTTTGCAGGGAGGATGAGGCATCTAATGATGGGGGATGTCCTTCTGTATATATGTTTCTCTTATTGGTTGATGAATAAAAATAGCCAGTAGAGGCAGGAAGACAGGCAGGGCTAGGAGACAAGGAGAATGCTGGGGAGAGAGGCAGAGAGGCACCACATGGAGAGATGATGTAGCCGCCAAAGGAAATACAGGTCTGGGCTTTCTCTAGTAAGCCAAGACCACGTGGAAATACATAGATTAATAGAAATGGGTTAAAAATTTAGACAGAGTTAGCCAATAAGAAGCCCTAGCCATTGGACAACAGTTTAATAATTAATACAAGTCCTTGTGTATTTATTTGGGGCTGAGAAGGGTGTCGGGACCTGGCAGGACAGAAAAATCAAGCAACCATCTAAGTGTGATATCATGGTATAGACGGCTTCGTGACAGACAACCCCTCCATACTTAGGAAGAGCTTCATGCCAATTGCCTCAAGGTGGTTTTAAGTCTGCCCCCCCAGTCAGATATAGCACCCTTATTGGTATTCCCTTGGTTCAATTCAATGCCATCAATGACAAGTGAGGAAGAACAACACGTGAGCTTCATGTGAAGTCCTGAAGGAACACAAAGACATGGAAATGCTTAAGACCCAAGCAGCCTATCTTCTGGACAGAACCTAACAGCGTCTTAGAGCCGTCTATTTATCCAACCACATGAGCTTCCATGTTGGGCAAATCAAGGTGCTAAGGAGATAGAAAGGACACAGATGCTGCCCTTGAGGTGCTCAGTGGTCTCAGGTGGGTGGACATGATCCATGACAGTATTTTCTGCCTCCTCCAAACCCCATAAAGGTAGCTGAATCATAATTATGTACCTATAGATGGCTAAAACCAAAGGATGTCTTGGTTTATATGCACAAGGAATACTTATCAAGACAGCAGAGACTATATTTTTGGACCTTAAAGCAAGTCTTGGTAATTTTTTTTCTTTTTTATTCATTCTTTTCTCATATATTACATCCCAACCACAGTTTCCCCTCCCTCCTCACCTCCTAGTCCCTTCCCCAACTCCCCTCTTCCCTAGATCCACTCCTCCTTTCCCTTCAGAAAAATCAACCAAACATGGCATATTAAGTTCTAATAAGACTAGGCACATCCTTAAATATTAAGACTGGATGAGGCAGCCCAGGAAGAGGAAAAGGGCCCCAAAAGCAGGCAAAAGAGTCAGAGACAGCCCGAATTCCCACTGCTAGTGGTTCCACAAGAACACCAAGCTACACAACTATAACATATATGCAGAGTACCTAGGTCAGATCCATTACAGGCTTCAGTCTCTATGAGCCCCTATGAGCCCCAATTAGTTGATTCTATGGGACATTTTCTTGTGGTGTCATTGACCCCTCTAGCTCCTACAATCCTTCCTAGCTCTCTTCAGCAGGATTTCCTGAGCTTCACCTAATATTTGGCTGTAGGTCTCTGCATCTGCTTCCATTAGTTGCTGGATGAACCTCTCTGAGGAAAAGCATGCTAGACTCTAGTCTATAAGTATAGCAGAGTATCATTAGGAATCATTACATTGATTTTTTTTTTTTTTTTTTTGCTTGTTGTGTTTGGTTCTATCCTAGATCTCTGGGCTAAGACTCTGGTTCCTGGTCCTTCCGTCATGGCATGGCTCTCAAGTTTGACTAGTCATTGGTTGGTCATTCCCACTAGTTCTGTGCCACCTTTACCCCAGCACACCTTGCAGGGTGGAAGGTTTTGCGGCTGGATTGTTGTTGCAATCCTTCCATTGGAAATCTTTCCTGGTTAAAGAAGATGGCCAGTTCAGGCTCTGTATCCCCCATTACTAGGAGTCTTTCCTAGGATCACCCTCATGGATTCCTGGAGTTTCCATTGCACTAGGCTTCTACCTCATCCTTGAAATGCCCCCAATTCCAGTTGTCACTCCCAGTACTCTCTCCCTTCACCACCCCCCACCTAATCCCTCCTGTTGGATCCCCACCTGCCCCCAGTCCACCCTCGAAATCTATTCTATTTCTCCTTCCCCGGGAGATCCATGTGTCCCTCCTTGAGCCTTCCTTGTTATTTATTTAGTATCTCTGGGTCTGTGTATTATAACATGATTATCCTTTATAATTTCTGAGGTCACTTTTGTAAAAATATAAAATGCTTCAGAAACTTGTGTATCATCCTTGTGCAGTGACCATGTTAGTATTCTCTGCATCATTCCAATTTTACCTTATGAGCTGCCAAGGCAAGCACAATTGATAAATTTTAAAGACTGTGTGTGTGTGTGTGTGTGTGTGTGTGTGTGTGTGTGTGTGTGTGTGTGTGTGTGCGCGCGCGCGCGTGCCACATATGCTCAGATGCTAAATAGAGACCAGAAAAGGGTGCTGGATCCCCTAGAGTTAGAATTGAGTTACAGTGGTTTGTGAACCATCCAAAATGGGACTATTCAGAAAGTTACAAGTTAGCCAGGTTAAAAAATAAAGGAGGAGAGAGAAAAGAAAAAATTATAAAACAAACACCATCAGCAATGTTGTGGCTTGGCCCCATAGGCTCACATATTTGAATGCTAGGTCCTTAGTTGGTAGAACTGTTCTGGGAAGGATTAGGAAGTGTGGCCTTGTTGGAGTAGATGTGACCCTTGTTGGAAAAGATGTGCCACTAAAGGTAGGTTTTGAGGTTTCAAAATCCCAGGCCAGACCCAGTCTCTCCCTGCCTCCAACTTGCAGATAAGATATAAGCTCTCGGGCCGGAGAGATGGCTCAGAGGTTAAGAGCCCCGGCTGCTCTTCCAGAGGTCCTGAGTTCAATTCCCAGCAACCACATGGTGGCTCACAACCATCTGTTATGAGATCTGGTGCCCTCTTCTGGTGTGCAGATATACATGGAAGCAGAATGTTGTATACATAATAAATAAAATCTTTTAAATAAATAAATAAATAAATAAATATATATATATATATATAAGCTCTCAGCTACTGCTTCAACACCATGCCAGTCTGTCTACCTACTGCCATGCTCCCTGCCATGATGGCCATGAACTTAACTCCCTAAAATTGTATGTAAGCCACCCTATTAAATGCTTTCTTGGTCATGGTGTCCTCACAGCAACAGAACTGTAACTAGGACAATTAGTGAATATACAAAACAATAATTATTAAATGCTGTGTGCTGAGCATAATTGGGCATGTTGTACTTTGACTGGAAGTACTATAAGTTTGTTTACATCACCACAAAGACATCCATAATGCATGGTGCAGTTACTCTATTATAATGCCATTAGGCAATAATTCTTCAGCTCTATTATAAAGCATAGAATTACAGTTGTATATATAGAACATTGCTGTATAATTTTGTGTATGTTTGTGTAAATGAGGGTATGCATGAAGGCAAAGGTCAATCTCTGATGTCCTTCCTTGGGAGCCATCCACCTTTTTTTAAGGCACCATCAACCTTTTTTTGAAATAGGATCCCTCACTGGGACCTAAGACTTCTTGATTTGGCTACAATCAAACCCCCACGGATCAAATCAGATCCTCATGCTTGCAAAGTGTACTAGCTGGTTTTATATCAGCTTGACACAAGCTAGTCATCAGAGCAGAAGGAGCCTCAATTGAGAAAATGCCTCCATGAGATCCACTTGCAAGGTATTTTTTATTCATCTATTTATTTTACATCCTGGTCAATAAGGCATTTTTAAAATTAGTGATCAATGAGAGAGAGCCCAGCCCATGGTGTGTGGAGGCATCCCTTGGCTGGTGGTCCTGGATTCTATATGAAAGCAAGCCAGTAAACAGCACTCCTCCCTGGCATCTGCACCAGCTCTTGCCTCCAGGTTTCTGTCCTGCTTGAGGTCCTGTCCTGACTTTCTTTGGTGATAAACAGCAATTAGAAGTGTAAGCTGAATAAACCCTTTCCTCACAACTTGCCTTTTGGTCATGGTGTTTCATTGCAGCAATAGAAACCCTAACTGAGACACATAACAAGCCCTCTGCTGACTGAACTATCTCTTCCAGTTCCTGTATGTAACGATTGTATACCCATGAAAATATACAAATACAGGCTGATAGGATAACTCTATGGGTAAAGGTATTTGCCACCAAGCCTGATGACCTGAATTCAATCCCTGGGACCACATGGAAAACTCTTGAAAGTTGTCTTCTGACACACACACACACACACACACACACACACACACACACACACACACACACACTATATATATATATATATATATATATATATATATATATATATAATACAAATGTGTTTCCAAAATATTAAATGGGAAAATATCTACTAACCCTTGACAGGATAAAGACCAAGTGATATAGGGCCATCCCTACACCAACTGGAGTCACACAGCAAGGTCAGCACTCATCTACTCAATCATTGTCCCTTGTCCCTTCCTCGATACTTTCAAAGTCCCTGTCAACTGAACTTCAGGAAAAGACAGTGGCTTCTAGTCAGGAATCAGGCAGAGAGATGATCTAATGTGGCAAGTGACTGAGATTCTGTACTGTTTCCTTGCCTGGAAAATAGGAATGCAAACAATACCTACCTATGCTATGAGGTTAAACTACATTAAGCATTTAGGACACTGCTTGTCATGGTAGCAGTTTTTTTTTTTTTTCTTTACACGTGGATACCCAGTGATAACCTTAGTGCCAGAGTACTCAGGGGCCTTCCAGCTTCCACCGTTTGGGATGGAAAATTGCTTGTCTAAATCGGAGATGATTAGGTTAGGTGTAATGGCACCCACCACTAAGGAGGTTGAGGCAGCAGGAATCAGGAGTGTAAGCCAACCTGGCTACATAGAGAGTTCCTGTTTCAAAACTGTACCCACAGGGGCTAGAGAGATGATGGCTCAGCGGTTAAGCACTCTAGCTGCTCTTCAAGAGGATCTGGGTTTAATTCCCAACTCCATAAAATATCTCACAACTGTGACGTTCCAGGGGAATACATCACCTTCTTCTGGCCTCCGCCGGCACCAAAAACACACAGACATAACAGCATGCAAAACACTCGTACATATTTTTTAAAAAGTTTTAAAAGAGAAAAGCGGGGGGGGGGGGGCGGGGAACCACAGCCAGGTGCAGTGAGCAGAGGCAGAGAAGTCACTGCAAGCTCTGAGACCAGCTGGTCTATATAGCGAGTTCCAATCAGACAACAATGAAAAGCAATAACAATAAGTAAATTTTTAAAAATAGAAAAATAAAGAGAAATGGAGGTATTACGATAATCTGCCTCCCGGGGCTGAGAAACCCCAGAAAGGGGAAGCCAGATGGAGCTTTTGCTGTCTGGAAGAAACGGTTTTTCGGAAACACATACACAATATACACAGCAGTATATACTGTCACTGCGGAAAGAAAGGCCGCATTATCTGCCTCGGTGGTCCTCTCCTCCCAGCCTGCCGCCCTCGGGGCTGAAGGAACAACTTTTTTTTTTTTTTTTTTTTTTTTTTGGTTTTCCGAGACAGGGTTTCTCTGTGTGGCTTTGGAGCCTATCCTGGCACTCGCTCTGTAGACCAGGCTGGCCTCGAACTCATAGAGATCCACCTGCCTCTGCCTCCCAAGTGCTGGGATTAAAGGTGTGCGCCACCAACGCCCGTCAAGAACAAACTTTTGACAAGGCGCGGTGGTCGCGCTTTAGACAGAAGCCTCAACGCTGCGCCCCCTAGTGGCTCCGTGAGACCCTCGGCGCCACCACAGAACTCCCCAACCACTGGTCTGCGTTTCCGCGGAGGAGCATGCGCTTCTCAAAGCCGGTCTTTCGTAGCGGCTTCCAGCCAATCCGAGAGCTCCGTCCAGCCAATCCGCCCACTCGTACCGCAGAAGGCGGGGAGTCGCGTCAGCGGCACGGCGCGCGCGCGCTGAGGGGGCGGGGTTTCCTCGGCAAGATGGCGGCCAGCGGCTTGCGGCAGGCTGCTGCGGCAGGCAGCACCTCGGTGAAGCCCATTTTCAGTCGCGACCTGAACGAGGCCAAGCGGAGGGTGCGCGAGCTCTACCGCGCTTGGTATCGGGAGGTGCCGAACACTGGTGAGAAGCAGAGATGCATCCGGGGCCCTGAGGCCCCTGCCCAAGGTCTCACGGCCGAGCTGAGGTCACCAGCTAGGGCAGAAACGACTCCTGGGCTTCGGGGGAAGAGGGTCATACGAGGCAGAAGTACCTCACACCAGGACAGAGCTTCCGAGCGACCTTTTGTTTCTGTATTTGTTACCAAGCCCCTAGGAGGGGAGAGCAGGGACTGTGAGTGACTCTTAACTTGTTGTAGCTGAGGACACCGAGAGGAGAATTGACGCATCCGGAGTCCAGAGCTAGACCCGGGAGCTTCTGGAACCCAGGGTCAACTTCCAGTTCCAGAAAATGTTCCAGGTCCCCATTGGATTTTGTAACCAAACTGGCGAAGGACTTGCAGTTATCCATTCCCCATTCTGGAAAAACAAACGACCATAGAAGTGAACGACTTGGCCAAGGTCATCCAGTAGCTTCCTGGTGCCTTTTGAAGGCTCCAGGTGAAATGGCCTCTCAAGTCTCCCCAGCTTTGCTCTCTAAGCCCCCTTGCTCTAGTATTTTGAAGTCTAATCCCTGTGACACACAACACTTCTTTACCCTTAGATGGCGGAGAATCTAATCTGTTCACGTGATGTTGGTCCTTGAATGCAGACTGTTGCCTTGACATCTCCCTCAGTGCTGCCACTGTACTGGATTTTAAACGGGGGTGAAAGACAGTTGTTGCTTTATTTAACTTGGACCATCCCGGCTGATCTGAAGGGGAAGGCATTTTCCAGTGGGTGACAGACAGCACCATGGCCCACCTCAGAGCTGTTGAGAGGCAGCAGCACTTTCCTAAGGTTCTGCCCTTTATTAGCTGTGTGAACTTGGGTAAGATTTTCCATTTGTGCTGTTTGCTCTTCTTTGAAATGAGCATAATACTGCCTTCTTCAGGGAGTTACTATGTTAAATAGGTTACTATGGTAATTGATGTAAATTGGGGAAGGCACTGATTGAGGGGCAGGATGGGGAATCCCTCATAGTTCTTAGAACAGACTAGAGTGAAACACCAAAAACACTCTCAGGTCCACGTTTACCTGAGAGCAGCTATACAACATTGAGTGCCTCAGTGTCTCTAGGTCTGATGCTTCACAAGTTGTAAGATTCTAAAATCCAGGTTCTGTTATCACTGTGTATTTGTTTTGGTGTCTTTGCATTCTCACAGTCCCTTTTTTTGTTCTTTTCTGAAATCCCTATGCATATACTGACCAGCTCTCTGAACATCTAAATTTGTAGTGTTTATCATTTCTATGATCACTTGAGTTTAATGAAACTCAAACTTGATTTAAGCACAACGTGACCCTAATTAATGGTTTCCAGAGATTGTTTTGAGGTGTTATTTTGGGGGGTTTTGGGGTTTTGTGACTTTTTGTTGTTTTTTTCTGAAACAGGGTCTCACTTTGTAGCCTTGGCTGGCCTGGAACTTGCTAATGTAGACCAGGCAAGCTTTACACCCACAGAGATCCATCTGCCTCTGTGAGCCACCACACTGGCCTTGTTTTTGTTTTTGTTAGGATTTTGCCTCAAACCTTTGATCCATCAGCCTGAGTTCCCAATGCTGGGATTACAGGCATGTGCCACCATTGCTGGCTGGTTGAGGCAGTTCTATAGATCAGAGTGGACATGTCACAAGAATGGCCAAAGCACAGGGTATCCTCAATCAACTGAATGTACTGATCTCCTTAGCCATAATGTCTGTAAACCCTTGGTAGTCTGTTTCTAACCTTGTATACCTCGATCACCCTGCCCTTCTATCTAACACCAATCCTTTTGTATTCTTGATGACATCAGCAAATCTAAAGACTTCGTGTCAGGGGATGAAAGCGGCTAAAACCTGATTTTCTTGTGAATCAAGATCTGTGTATCTCTGGTACCAGATAGGCCTAGGCTAACCTCCAACTTGAAGGCTGGGTTTACAGGCATGTTACCACTCAGTAAGTCCAGTTTACCGGCACATTAAGTTCAGTCACCATGACAAGATGGGTTGCTGAGTGTTGTGATAAATTTTATGTATGTTTCTATGTCTGTGTGCATGGGTACAGGTAAATGCAAGTGTTGGCAGAGGCCACAGGCATGGATTCCCTGAAGCTGGAGTTACAGGTGTTTTTGAGTTGACTGATGTGGGTGCTTGGAATTGGAACTCAAAGCAGTATATGCTCTTAACAGCTGGGTCACCTCTCCAGGTGACCCCCCCCCTCCACCACCCCATCCCCCCTTTTAAGGGAAAGGTTTATTTTGCCATTTCAGTCCATTATATGGGGGGGGGGGGTCATGGCTCCATGGTGTCAGCAGTTTATGGCAAAGCTGAATATCTCATTTACAGTCATAGATGACTGTCTCAAGTCTCTCCTTCCAGATAGTCCAATTATTTGAATAAAAATTTCCCTCCCTGCACAAACCCTTAGCAATATCTCTTGGCTCTCAAATTCATGTACTACTTAAAAACTACACTACATTGTTTGATAAAAATTTCAGCTCTGGCATCTTATTTTGTCGGTTATTCCATATAAAAATAATACAGAAGGGATATTCCTCAGTGATAGGGCCCTTGCCTAACATGGGAAAGGCCCTAGATTCTGTCCCAATCCCTCCCATACATACAAAAAGCACACAGGCACACCTGTACTCCCAGCTTCTCCAGAGGCTGAGTCAAGAGCATTGAGCTCCAGACTGGGCGATTTAGCATAACCCGTGTCTCCAGACTGAGGGTTGGACTATGTGGGAGCCATTTGTACATGTTCAGTGAAATTCCACTGATAAGCACCTAAAAACATGTCTAAATGGTCTTAATTTCTACAGAATTATCATGTTTTCTCTTTAGTGCACTTATTCCAGCTGGACATCACCGTGAAACAGGGACGGGATAAAGTCCGAGAAATGTTCATGAAGAATGCTCATGTCACAGACCCCAGAGTAGTTGATCTCCTGGTCATTAAGGTAACTGATCCTCTCTGATGAACTTAAAAAAAGATCCGCCAACTTGTCTCGTGCTTCTAAGTCTTCAAGTGAATACCGCTTCCATTAAAAAAAACAGCTGCTGCTGGGCATTGGTGGCACACACCTTTAACCCCAGCACTCGAGAGGCAGAAGCAGGCAATCTCTGAGTTTAGGGCCAGCCTGGTCTACAGAGTGAAGTCCAGGACAGCTAGGGCTACACAAAGAAACCCTGTCTCAAACCTTCTCCAAAACAAACAAACAAAAAAAAGACAGCTGCTGACTTAGCAGCTGTTGCTGGTTCCTAGTTCAACTGGAGGTCACCATTTATGTGTAAAGCCAGGGTCTTACTATGTAGCTCTGGCTGGCCCTGAGATGTGCCTTCCTCTGCCTCCCCAGTGCCAGAACTAAAGGCATGGGGACCTCCACTTTTGAGAGATATACACACTCGTTATGTAGCCTGGGCTAGAATCAGACAGCCTCTTGCCTCAGCCCCCAAATAAGCTTATGATATTGCTGGAGGGGAAATCCACCAGGGCCTTGCATTTTGTGACTTTAACAATGGGAAGCAGGAAGGATGCCACCCCTGCAAGTTGCAAGCCACTGTCTCACCTGTATGCCAACCACCAGAAGAGGAAGGTGGGATGGCTTTGGGTGTGGTACAAATGAGGACAGATTGTGGCCAGTCATGTTCCATCAGTAGTAGCTTCATGGCAGACCAGTCAATACCACTGAACTGTCACATAAAAACATGAAGTTAGGGGCTGGAGAGATGGCTCAGAGGTTAAGAGCACTGACTGCTCTTCCAGAGGTCCTGAGTTCAATTCCCAGCAACCACATGGTGGCTCACAACCATCCATTATGAGATCTGGTGCCCTCTTCTGGTGTGCAGATATACATGGAAGCAGAATGTTGTATACATAATAAATAAAAATATTTAAAAAAAAAAACATGAACCAATCGTGTTGCACAGTCCTGGGGCCCTGGAGTCTCCTCCTGGAACCTGTTAGTTACCTCTGTTTGAAAGGCCTCAGGTCACTGAGTCCCACTGCCCTCCAAATGCAGAAATATTACCCAAGGTCATTAACTAGTCCACACCAAGTAAGAGAACTGAACTTTAGTGCTGTGCTCTTCATTTGGTGGCTTGAACTGACTACCTTCCCTTCACATGCACAGGGAAAGATGGAGCTCCAGGAAACCATCCATGTGTGGAAGCAGCGGACACACATTATGCGGTTCTTCCATGAAACAGAAACACCGAGGCCAAAGGACTTCCTGTCCAAGTTCTATGTTGGGCATGACCCATGAGGTCACCCAATGGGAAGGTGCATGTTAATATTTAATTATTTTAGAGTACAAATAAACTCATTATTTGATGGTTGCTTTGTGATAAACTTGCACTGGTGAACCCATTTCCTGTGGTCTCTCACTTCTTGCCTAACTATGTGGGGCCTTAGTGTACATACCATGTTTATTCCTTTTTCCTGGAATATGGTGCTTGCTGTCAACTGTATCAGATCCTTACCTGATACAGGTAAGGGAAAAGGCTTCTTACCTGTCCACAGTCTGTCACAGTAGATAAGAAGCTGGGTGACTTTTTGTAGTTGTACTTATTATGTACTTACTTACGTTATTGTAGTTGTATTTCCAAGATTGGGCATCTTGGTGTCAAGCTCTTCCTATCAGGAAACAGAGCCACTCTGGGCATAGCAGTAGGACAGACAAGATGATCTATTTCCCCCTAAAAAATGGCTGTTCCAAGGCCTAGACCTTCTACTTAGAAGCACTGGTCCTTAAAATGAAATCAACTCCCTACTCATTGTGCAGGGGCACAACCATTCAATGCAAACAGAAAACAGAATCATCCTACTACTTCGGTACTTTTTTTTCAAACAGGATCTCATGTAGCCAAGGATAGCCCCATACTCACGCTATAGCCAGGGATGACCTTGAACTACCAATGTTCTTGCTTCTGCCTCCTTCCCTGCACAGTCCTGAATGCTGGAAAAAGGTACTCAGTCTTTACATATAATTACTGAGTGACCCCTAATCATCAGAGATCCCCCCAGGAGCCCAAGTTTCACAAAGTATTTAACTACTAAGCAATAACAAAACCCCACATATTTGGCACATGGCAACCCCTCCAGGCTTAAGGCTTCAATTAGCCTAAGTGGCTTTGAGGGAACTTTCTGCTGGACTTTTATAAAGCAAAAAATAAAATAAAGTCTCAGAATGGACAGACTATCCATGGTTAAGAGCACTCACTGCTGTTCTTGCAGAGGACCAGAATTGGTTCACAACACCCACATGAGGCAAGGAGGGTCATATATACCTTTGGCCTCCAAGAACACCCACAAACAGATACACAATTAGAAATAATTAGAAGAACAAAGCTCTCACTCCCCCTTGACGATGTCTGTGGTTGTGTAACAGCCTGGATGTCCTGGCTCTTAATAAGATGCTTCAGAATGACAACAAAGTGCAGCTGAGGCTGCTGGGAGTGAGAAATAGAAACAGCCTTTCAGTCACACACAGCTCATATTTATTATGTTACTCATAGTTTGCTTGCTTGCTTGTTATTTCCAGTGCTCTGTGGACAGGATATTTGAGGGAACCTCCCAAAGCACAGGATTCTGGGCTGTTGTCACAAACCATGAGGAGATGAGGCTGAGGGCTTTCCCTGACCCTTCTGCCAATAGGGACAGAGCTAAGGGTGCCACCACTTCATCCATTAGTGCTTTCTCCTTTCTGTTCTTCCTCCATGACCTGTAAGAAAGGCAAGCATCAGTCAGCGTGTGTGACCACCTGTATTGTAGGCCCTGTCTTCATCAGTGACTGGAGACAAAGTAAAGCAGGGAGCCAGAAGCCCCAGGATCCCAGATTAAAAACTCCACCCCGCCCTCAGGGCCTGTGACCAGCTCCGGAGAGCAGAGGGGGGTTCCACTTCTCATTTGGTGTTGGTGCTTTTCCCTTTGGCTTTTTCACCACCATGTTCAATGCCCATATGCTTTTCAGAAGGGGTGCAGGTGTGGATCTGGGACAGGGTCACCTGACCTCCAACTGGCAAGACTCCCTCTTCCTGTTTCTCCCCATCTTCTTTTTCTGGCTGCTCAGTATTTGAACTGTGTCTCCCCCTGCCCACCTCTATCTAGAGGAGAATCAGTATTGGGGGCCCCTGCTGGTCCCTCCTTGCTTTTGGACCACCCCCTCACTCCCATGACCTATGTCTGTTAGCTAAGGCCTCCTTCAGGAGGTCATGGGAAGGAGTGACCAGTGACCAGTCTGCCTCCGATGGGAGTGCCTGGTGCTCTGTGCTGCTGGCCCAGTAGCAGTCATTCCCCCCCCTGAAGGAGAACAGACTAAAGACAGGTGCCCAGTTTTCCTTTGCCCCATCCTTTGCTCCCCCTCCCCCCACCCAGATTTCTTGATTCGATGTTTAAAGGTGGGCTTTCCCTGACTCCTCCACTTACTGATTTAATTTAATTTTCCCCTCCCCACTGTCTAATGAGTTTTGACTCTAAATGTCTCCTTTCCACCCCTTGCTACCTCCTTTATTACAAATTTAATAAAAAATGAAATATAAATAAATAAATAAATAAATAAATAAATAAATAAATAAAAGAATGAGGACAGCTCAAATGACTCCAGGGCTGGAGAGATGGCTCATATGCTCAGAGCACATACTGATCTGGCAGAAGACCAGAGTTCAGTTCCACAAGAAATGGTTCACAGCTACCTGTAACTCCAGCTCCAAGGGACCTTAGTCTCCTGGCCTCTATAAGTATTGTATTCATACACATAGACACATAAGTTGTGTTAAAATATTAGTAATAAAATAAAATGATGACTCCTGCAGAGAGCCCACTCTGGCATGGCCACAGAAGACATGGCCCTCTTAAGGTTACTTCCTCCTATGGATGGGAATATGGAAGATAAAAATGGCCTAAGGGGTATGACCAGATCACAAGAGGAATGCCAGGCAGAGAACAGGAGTGTCTTTGCCTGTGATAGTCTAGTCACATGGCACACATTACAACACAGGAAATCAACACAGGAGAGCTGAATGGGAAGAGCACTGGGAGCCCTGCAGCAAAAGGTTGTGAGCAGGACACTGGATCAGATAGATCGTGCACTAGTCAAACAGCGACAGAACCCAGGCAGCTGGTGGTAGTGTTACGAACTTCCTTCCATGTAAACTTCACAAAAGCTTAAAAGGGGATTTTAGCAGCAAAAGAACAGAGACAAGCATGACTTCTTATTAGCATTTTCTCGGGTGGTCTCTGTTTTGCTAGAGACAAGCAGAGACTCGGTTCCTTTAAGAGAGGTTTTCTGACTCAGCCTAAGTGAAAAAAACCGCAGGGCTCCCTTTTAAGAGGCCTGGTTAGCTCAGTCGGTAGAGCATGAGACTTTTGATGTGGGTTCGTGCCCCATGCAGCTGCCGGTGGCAGTGACCACATCTCCAAGCCGGCAGCATGCTCCTTGGAAGACATTGGCTAAGAAAGCCACCACTTTAATTTTGGCGGTATTAACAGTTAAAAGACTGGTGGCCAGAAAAAGGTAAAGATTTACAGTAAAGACAGATCCAGATAAAGAAAAACCTCTAAAGGTTTACAATGTATTTAAAAATATATGTAGGCTTGTGAGAGAAAAAGAGGAAGGAAAAAATATAGTAGCTGGGTGTGGTGGTGCACGCCTTTAATCCCAGCACTCGGGAGGCAGAGGCAGGCGGATCTCTGAGTTCGAGGCCAGCCTGGTTTCCAGAGTGAGTGCCAGGATAGGCTCCAAAGCTACACAGAGAAACCCTGTCTCGAAAAACCAAAAAAAAAAAAAAAAAAAAAAAAAAAAAAGGCAGAGGCAGACAGATTTCCACAGAGAAACACTGTCTCAGGAAAAATGAAACAAAAGGAAGTAAAAGAAATAGAATAATATAAAGTCAAGTAAAGATGAAAAATACAGAGTCTGGATTATATGTTATATTGTCTTTAAATTGTTTGATTGCTGAGGAAAGAGTTACTACTGCTGCTAAAATACATTTGATTATAAGTGCTGCTGAATTGATCTAACTTATACATTTTAAAAATGCTTTGACTTCAAAATTTAAGTATAAGGACAGGTTACTTTGGAAAAGAGATTTTGTGTTTCTATAGACAATAAAAAGCTGTGGATTCCTTTCAGACTAATATGGTTTGATCAAGCAAGACGCCCTGAAGCAATGGCCCAACTGATCCTATATCCAAAACAGCTGAGATGACAGCAGTCATAGACCACTACAGTCAGGATTTCTGGGTTTTCTCAGGATCCTCATAACATCGCCTCCAACCAGCAGGAAGCAGTTTGGAATGAAGGATGCCCAAATTCCCAAATATTGTTTATAAATATTTGTTTTCATTTAAATGGGGTTAGTTATAAATGGTAATGATCACAGTCAATCTCTTTTAAAGGAAAAAAAAGGGAATAGGATATGGAGATGAATACTTTACATTGGTATGGATTTTCATTTATTGATACAACTTTAAGGTCAATTTTGTGATATGTATATGTCTTCTCTTGTTTAGGTGCTGTGTTTATACAGGTCTTTTAAAATGATATGCATAATTAAATACAGATTATATAGTTACCTATAATACTCAAAAATTATAACTAGGTTAGCTAGGTTTTCTAGATATACAGAGATATATTTGAGATGGATAGATAGCCTTCAAACCTTTCAAAGACTTACAGAATATATGACATTTAAATGGTTTAGGGTTTTTCTTGACAGTGAGACACAACTGCTCCTGGCACACCAATTCCATCAGAAAGGAGGATGGGCATGGAAGAAACTCATTATGAAGTTTGCCTTCAACATGGCAAAATTAGCCATTTGGGCAAGAAACTAATATTGCCTGGACTTTTGTTTGTTTGCTGTATAAACTGGACAAGCAAGACCCATAAGAAAGTGACTGCTGAACTTACAAAACAAGATTAACAGTACTGAAGGGTTCCTGCTGAAATGGAGAAGTGTGCCAAACACACTATGGCCTATGGGCTGAAGATGGATGCCCAACATTACAGAGGAACTTTGGATGACTGTCCAGGTAGCAAGATGTCTCTGTCAATTCTAGACTTTATATATTATCCTTCTGTAGTCTTTGATGGAGTTGAAGACAGATAGTTATGGTTATAGTTTTCTTCAGTTATTATAAAAGATAAGTTACCCTTCTTTTTATTTAGACAGAAAAGAAGAGATGATAGGGGAAGTGCTTCTGTATATGTGTTTGTCTTATTGGATGATTAATAAAGTACTGTTTGACCAATCAGGCAGCATGTTAGGCGGGACCAGGAGTCAAGGAGGATTCTGGGAAATGTAGTAAAGAAGTGGTAATCCAGGCAGGAAGTGACATAGCAGGGAGACTCATTAGAGCGAGGACAAGAAGGAAGTCGCTCCCCTTTCACCCTTCCTCCTGCTCTCTGCTCTGAGCCACCATGTGATCCCTGGATGAGGACGCCAGCGGAAGGCGTCTTCCAGGAGATAAGTCTTATTGCCTAGCATTTGTACCTGATATAAGTCTCTGTATGTTACTTGGTACCTTAACACAGCAGTGGGCAGAACTCAGGTGGCCTGGCAGAAAGCCCCCACATGGTGGCAGGGCTCAGGTGGCTTTGGAGGAAAGACTTATTGTAACAGTACACAATTTAATAAGAACTAACAGCAGTAACAGCATGCACTCTTAGCACTCATAAAGTCTGTGAGTTTGAAGCCAGCCTGGTCTACATAGTGAGTTCTAGGACAGAGCTAAATAGTGAGCTATCCAAACAAACAAAACAAACCTGACAACAGTGAG
Source organism: Cricetulus griseus (assembly GCF_003668045.3). Taxonomy (NCBI): domain Eukaryota; kingdom Metazoa; phylum Chordata; class Mammalia; order Rodentia; family Cricetidae; genus Cricetulus; species Cricetulus griseus. The sequence continues at coordinate 379,493,248 of NC_048595.1, read as the reverse complement.
GATTTGCTAGTCATCTTTTTTTTTTTTTAATATTTTATTTATTTATTATGTATACAACATTCTGCTTCCATGTATATCTACACACCAGAAGAGGGCACCAGATCTCATCAAGGATGGTTGTGAGCCACCATGTGGTTGCTGGGAATTGAATTCAGGACCTCTGGAAGAGCAGTCAGTGCTCTTAACCTCTGAGCCATCTCTCCAACCCCGCTAGTCGCCTTTAAAAAATACTTATATTTATATGTGTATTTGCCATGTGTGTGGGTGCCCACAGAAGCTAGAAGAGGAGAGGATGTTGGATCCCCTGGAGCTGAAGTTACAGGTGTTGTGAGCTGCCCAAAGTAGGTGTTGGGAATAGAATCCAAGTCCTCTGCAAAGGCTAACAGCTGAGCCATCTCTCCGAACCCCTTGCCAGTTTTTAAATTTCAGTATGAAGCTGCTGACCTCACTAACCTGGTCAAGAACCCTGGATGCCAAGACCTAACTTCACTGTCAACTTCAGACACCAATTTCACAGGCCTGTCCTGATTCATTTGTAAAAATCCTACTGCCAGATTCCCTGCAGCCTTTAATCCCAGCACTTGGGAGGCAGAGGCAGGAGGATCTCTGTGAGTTAGAGGCCAGCCTGGTCTGCAAAGCTACACAGAGAAACCGTGTCTCGAAAAACCAAAAGGTAAAAAAAAAAAAAAAAAAAAGAAGTGTAAAGCACATTAAATCATCAAGAAAATGTCAGTTGACTGAATGAAGGTAAGTCAAGGGCAACTAAGCTAGGATCTTAACCTAGTTGAAAGAGGTAACAGGGAAGCTGTCAGTCAAGTTACCCCCATCCAACATAGGAGAAAGACAAGAAGTCTCAAGTGGGTGAACTCACTGAGTCTTCTGCCCTGGGCATCCAAATGCTGCAGGTCAGACTGAATCAGATGCTCCACCCTACTTCTTGTCCCTGTCCACTTAGAGGAAAGGCAAGTCTTACCTGCTAATCGTCATCGTCGTCATCCTCTGGAACAAAAATGTCATGTTCCTCAAGTAGAGCGGCAAAGTTCTTGCTAATGAGTGTCCCAACATAGAGAAAGGGGACCACAATGGAGAACACACGGAGAAGACCAAAGGACATCTGCAGAGAGAGACGTGCTATGAGCGCAGGGGACCAGTGGCTGGATCTCAAGCACTGGCCTCGGGCATTTCCTCCAATGATCCCAGATCCAGACACCAACTGATTTTTAAAGTCTTTGGAAAAACTCAGAGCAACAAAGAAACAAAGTTAAGTTTGGTGGCCATCAAAATGGATAACAGAATGAAAAGCATAAAGCTAAACTAAATTTGGGGAAATAAGCAACTAAAAACTAGGGCACAACCAGCTAATTCTTTGCAAAAACCATAACAATTGGGTGAGTGCACTAGGATAGCTAGACTATGATCAGCTCTACAGATATGAACATGAGTTTCAGGGGCTGGAGAGACGGCTCAGTGGTTAAGAGCACTAGCTGTTCTTCCAGAAGACCTAGGTTTGAGTCTCAGCCCCCACATGAATTCTCACAAGGAAATAGCTTCAGTTCCATAACACCACACCCTCTTCTGGTCTCTGTGGGCATCTGGCACTTAAGTGCTGCACAGACATACGTGCAGGCAAAACATCCATACACATAAAAAACGAGTTACAAAACAGTGTGCAGTGAAGGGTTTTTTCCATACAGTTCCTTTTTATGTAACTGGTTCCTGCTGCCTGAGAAACTATATCACATTAAACTTTAAAAACATGAAAAGACAGTATGAGCTAGAGAGAGGCAGGTGACATTTCACTGGTATTTGCTTTCTGGTTTCCCTAGCTGTGCCTTTTTATAAAGCAACTGCACCTTCTGCTTCTTCCTGTGAACTGCGGCCAGCTGTTAGTACAGGTCAGACTACCTCTAAAAGATTTCGTTTTCCCTTTAGATCTACGCAGCCTGGCACTCAAAGCACACCCCTTTGGTACAAGAGACTTTCCATTTTCCTTAGGGGCACTGAGGTCGAGTGACAGCGTTCAGCGTTGGAAAAAAAAAAAAAAAAAAAAAAACAGGACGTGGTCCCTGGTTGTCAAGACCAGCTTCGGATGCCGGCTCTGCCCTGATTCATCTGTAAAACCCCTTTTGCAAGGTTCCCTGCACACTTCTCAGGATAAGAGGACCTGCTCCGCGTCCCTCCATATTTTTTCATTTCCTTTTTTACTAAGTGTATTACTTCCGCATTCCGGTCTCACTTCTTCAGGGTTGTTTTATCCCATCACCTCTGAGGCAGAGATTGAATGACATATATATCGACACAAAGCTCTTCTTCTGGCCCTAGAGGACGGGTCATTGCGTCCCTCAAGACAAGACAGTGCACGTTCCGCTGCTGCCTTCCAGCTTAACACTGGGCTTTATGCTCGCATTTTCCTCCCCCTGTCAAAGTCAACAGCCCCACTGCGCAAATTGTGTTCTAGGTCCACAACCCAGTCTATGCCAATACTGTGTGTGATTGGCCTCCGCGCCTGTCAATCAGCACGCATTCCCCCAGTGCCTGGCCTCGATCCCTTCGCCCCGCCTCCAGTCAGACACTCACTTTCACCGGCTTGGGCAAAATGGCGCCGCTGCGAGTGACGATGACTGACCTCGACGGTACCAGGCTGCGACCTGAGCTGCCCGGTACGACGGAGAAATCGCCACCTCTCTTCCCCCCCAGCCCGCTCCAGACAGCCCCTGGTCGGACTGCTCTCCAGGCCCGCCGGCAAGCCGCCGCGGACGCCATCTCCAGCTCCGCCCCTTGCAGCGATCCAAACCCCGCACGTCCAGTGCGGCCCTCCCACAGAAAAACCCGCCTCTAAGCCTCGCGAGACTCTCGACATACACGCCTGCGCAGTACCCGCGCTTCTGCCGCGGTGGGAAAGCCCTCTGTGCGGTTCGATGCGGTGACGTCAGGAGGACAGCGACGCTCCGCCCGGGCTCCGTCTGGGATACCCTAAAGGTGATGTGACCTTCACCTCCCAAAGACGTGATTTAATTAAGGAACCGAAATGTGTAATGAAAATCTTTATTTGGTATTTAAATTTATAAAAAAAGCCTGTAACAACAAAAAGTTAACAAGAGCCCATGGTGTCCGTGAACATTCGAAAACCAGGTGCAGCGGGCAGCAAGCTTCCCATACAGGACGAGAGAGCAAGCAAGTAGTGGATCTGGCCTGGTGGAGGTTGTACCAGGCAGACAGGTTCCTGGACTCACCCAGTTACTAGCCTCGGGCACCAGCTTCTCACCTCTAACTCCCGACTCTTCATTTGTAAACACCGATTCTAATAACCAAAATGAATAATTTTCTGAGAGTCTCTCGAGTGTAGCCCAGTCTAGTCAAAAAACCACTGTGTAGTCAAGGATGCCCTTGAATTCCTGATCCTCCTCTGCCTCCCTTGCCGCCACACCCTGCAAACTTTTCTGTTCTGATTATAAGGAAAAACAAAACAAAACTGAAGCCAGATGTCCTAGCACAAGGGGCTGAGCTGGCAGGCCTTCCCACCAGGTCCTGCTAAAAAACAACAAAAACAATCCCAGCACTTGCAAAACTAAGAATCCGTACCAGGCCTGTATGGGCTACAAAGTGAGGCCTGGTCTCCAAAACCAAACTATTTAAAGAATGAACACTAACTACTGTAACAAGAAAGTTAGCAAAAGGGTAGTACCTGTGTGTACAGTCAAGGGCTTTGGCCTGAAAAACATGGTTGGCATCACAGGAACTGGCCCTGGCCAAGGAAGGAGACCATGAAACTCAGTCTCTTGGAGGCCAAAATTTGGCCTTTAGGCCTGGATGGATTTTGGCCAAGCTGCCCCAAGGCCCCAGATAGAAAAAGAAGGGAGGTCAGAAAGAGGCAGATTTTGTTTGGGAAGGGGGTATGGCTCTGTCAAGCCCAGCATTTTCCCAGTCACTAACACTGCACCTATATAAAGGGGACAGATGAGTCTGACTTCTGACTCTGTAGATCCAGCCTCTTAGAATAATAAAAAATGATATTTGGCATGATACAGGAGAAAGTAGCCATAAGGATTCTTGGCAGACAAGCCTTGGGAACAAGCGATAGATGACAGGGTCCCCAGGAGTGACCATGGAGGACAGATCAGGAAGGGTTGCTCCTGTATAAAGGCTGCCCCCCTTTCCCAGGGCAATGTCCAGCATTATATATTGACAAGGTAGCAGGGGAGAGAAATCCCCCTTTAGCACCTGAAGACCCTCTCCTGCAGAGAGCCCTGCCCAAACCATGTCAATGTCAGTACTCAAGCCACTTCTGCTGTCACCTCTGGCATTTAGATGCCCAAGGCTTGATGTGCTAGAAATTATGGCTAGAGTGTCCTGAAGGGGTGGAGGAGCACAGCCCTCTTCCTGCATTATGGTATGTTCCCATCAGCCACCTGGCCTTTCTAGGCCTTAGAAAATAGGTTGGAAGTCATGATTCCTCAGTTTACTCCAGGCAGAGGGGAGGACTGGAAGTTAGAGAAAGTCTACAGAGCAGGAGGGACGGACACACACACACACACACCAACCAATCTGGGAAATGAGTAAACATTTAACTCTTGAAGTAGTGACCCTGACATCCCAACCAGCAGGACAGGGCCACTGCTCAGAGGGCCCTAGTTCAGGGCCTACTCTGTTGCTTGCTCTCTGGCTGGCTCCCCTTGGCCCTTTGCTGCCATCCTCGCCTCAGCTCCGTGATCTCTTTCCCATACCAGTCATGCAAGGTGGAGAAACAGGAGGTCTCAGGGGACACAGGGCTCTGTCCCCTGCTTAGAAGGAGGCTGGCAGGACCCTGTAACCCCCACTCAGTCAAATCCCGACCTACTGGCCTGCTCCCCCTTTCTTCCACAGAACCATTGGAGTTTCGGTCCCTGGGGAAAAGGTGGCCATTCTCAGGGCCTGGAGCCCGTCGGTCAGGAGCCTGAGGCTTATTGCATCCAGTAACAGATTTCTGGAACACACAGCGATGCAAGGCCAGGCTCTGACGGGCATCCTGCAACTGGCTCTCCAGTTCTCGTACCACAAGTCGCATGTAGCCAAAGCTGGCTCGGGACAGTGCCTTCACCCAGGCCTCCTGGGCAACTTGCCCATCTGCTGCCAGCAGGTGTGGGCGAACTCCAGGGGCATCAAAGCGAATGGCAAAGGCAAATTCCTCAGGCACAGGAGCCTCAGCCAGCTCTACCGTGCAGCCCTCCAGTACCACCAGGCTCAGAGGGGCCCGACTTTCTTTACTTTCAAAAGAGAATAGCAGGTTGCCCTTGAGAACAAACCAGTATCTTCGGCCAGCACCACTGGGAGTAGGTGGGGTCCCTGGTCCTCCCCAAGTACGAAGGAAGCCAGTGTGGTCCGCTGGAGAATCACTCAGAGCATAGTGGGCCACACTTCTCTTGTTCAGCTTCATGGCTCCCACAAGAACACTGAGCTAGAGAGATGGTAGCACCTGGAGGAAAGAACCCAGGCTCAGAAGACATGCAGCCTCATCCTGTGGCTCCTATTAACTGTGTCCCTGAAGCTCTCAGACTTCATCTGTGATAGACTGACTCGTCTTCCTTGCTGGTCATCTCAAAGGTCATGTAAGGGTCACCAAAAACAAAAAACAAAAACCACTGGATATCACAAATCTGTAACAGAAAAGACAATACTTGTGTCAGAAGAATAAGTATGGCAGGACATTTAGCCAGGCCATTATGTGCACGCCTTTAATCCCAGCACTTGGGAAGCAGAGGCAGGTGGATCTCTGAGTTCCAGGCCAGCCTGGTCTATAGATTGAATTCCAAAAGGCTACACAGAGAAACCCAGTCTCAAAAAAAAAAAAAAAAAAAATGGCAGGACATTGACAGGGAGGTTTTTGTTTGTTTGCTTGTTTTAAAACAGGGTCTCATGTAGTCCAGGCTGCTTTCTAACTCACTATGTATCCAAAGATGCTCTTGAGCTGATCCTACTGTCCTCTGCCTCCCCAGTCCTGGGACTGCAGGCCTGCAGCCATGCTCAGGATCCCATGGTCTCCCTGGGCCCCTACCAGCCTCTCAGTGGTGACCAGCCCACCTTAAAAAGAACCTGTGATTTCAGAGTCAGATGGAAGCAAGGGAAGGGCCAGCCAGTGAGGGGTCAAAGGAGACCTGCCCTGTAAACTCCAGTGGCACTGGGAGCACTGAAGACATACCCACCAAATTATGGTGTTCCAATCCTGTAGGGCGGCTGCACCAGCAAGGATGACATAGTGAAGGAGAAGCAGCTCTCACGCATTCTAGGTAGGGCCTTGTTAGTGACACACTTATCAGAAGAGCCTACAGAGTGGGCAGAGTGGCCTCTTATCTAACCACACAGAACAGACAGAGGGTTCCCAGGAAGCCTGCAAAACAGTTCTCAAAGAATGTGAGAAATGCTGTTGTAACTTTAAGGCCCAGTGAAAGGGCAGCCTCCTGCAGGAAGCTCTGCCACGGTTTTAATGCCCCACTCACCCCCAGGGCAACTGAACTTCCCTCTGAGTCTTGGCCCACTGTCTCTCCATTGTAACTATGGGCCCTAGGTAGGTCAGATAAGGGCCAGCCAAGGCTTTCCCTTGTAGCACTTGTTAACACAGTATCTCAGAAACCTCTCCTGATCACTGTTGTACCCAAAGTGGTTTGTTCTAAGGTCAACTGGCCAGCAGTCCTCCATTTCTGACTATGTCCCTTTTGTTCCCCACCCCACCCCACCCCCGCCATGTTTCATTTGTCACTGTCCCCATTTGCAGGATGCCTAGGGTAGCTTAAGCTTGATTGCCCAGTAACCTCCAATAATCAGCCCTGTGCAGATTTGCTGAATTCGTGGGAATACATCAGTGCGCAAAACTAGGTCCCTGTCCTTCTGAAGTCTACTTCACAGCAGGAGAGACACGCAGTAAGCAAATACAATTAAATAAATAAATAATCAAGTAGTGAGTGATGAAATCGGAGCCAGTATGCTAGAGGGGAAGAGAAGGGCTCCAAAGAGAAGGAAGCAGGCCCTGAATAGAGGAAGACCGTTCTAGCCACAGCCCTTCGTGGGCCCCACCGAGGGGCCGAGAGCCTGGAATTGAGGCCTCTTCCCTGGGGCCGCCCTGCGGGTGTCTGGATCCCGGGATCCCTCCCGGGCTCTCCAGCCACGTCCACAGCCACGCCCTCCGGGTCACCTCCTCCCGGAGCCTGCACTCACCTCCAGAACCCGAGCCTGGTTCGTCGGGTGTGATGCGATCGCCCCCTGCTCCGGACCCACACCTCCGCCCGGGCCGCGAACGTGGCTGCGGGAGTCGGGAGACCCCGCCCGGGAGGCTCGTGTTACCGCCCCGGCCTCTCCCCGCCCAGTACCCACCAGGCCTTGGGATCTGCAAAGTTGCCTCGGCACGCACATCGGAGGGAAACTGAGGCCCTCTGGTTGGGGACCTGACTGAGCTGCAGGACTTGTCGATGAAGGGTGGCCTCGAACCCCGATCCCAACCTAGACTACGCACAGGCCTCCAGCTCACCACCGAAGGAGAATTCGATGTTCTTTTTTTTTCCCAAAAAGTTCCCCCTTACCACCCAGCCAGTCCCACCTCACCTGGCAGAGCCAAGCCAGGCAATCCATCGGATAAGGCACTTCCTAGGGCAAACTCCTACAAAACCTTCCAAGCTTCTCAACCAAGAGATGGGTCATCCCCATCTCTGCCTCTAGAAAGTGGCCATTACAGCTTCTATCACAAGCCAGTGCGGGTCTGCAGTCCACTTGTGGTCCCAAGGCTCTACCTGGAGTTTGCCCATCCAAAGGCTTGCAGGGAAGACTGCAAGAAAGCACTAAGGTGGGATTCCCAGAAGCCCTGAACCCAAATGCATTCAAATGCCTGCCCAGAATTTGTGGGTTCCCACCTCAACCTCTGCTTTGCAGTTTCTGAAACCCAGAAGGCCCTTCCTTCTCACCCTACCCCCACCACTAGCCTCAGAGCTCCTTGACATTTAGGTCTTAGCTGTGAGGTTCCCTCCCTGACCTCACAATAACGAAAAAGAAGCATACCCTACACCCTGCTTTGACCGCTGGATTTTTTTTTTGTGGGGTGTGGTGGATGTTTGTTATTGTTGTTGTTAACTAACTTTTTTTCAGTTAATAGTATCATCTAGAGTGAATATGTTACAAGGTGAAGATCCCTGGGAAATAGAGCATGGGTTTCTGAGGGTGGGGAGTTTGGGGTTTGAATAGAATGGTAGAATAGACCTCACTTGGACAAATAATTAAGGGAAATGAGGGTGTCAGCATTCCAGGCAGAGAGGAGAGCTAGTCCAAAGGCCAACAGAGGGCTGCTGTGTTTGAAGAACTCCAAGGAGGGCAATGAGGAAGGTGACAGCAGGAGATGGGGCCAAAAGGTAGAGGGTGCAGTTTAGGAAAGCCATTTCTCCAAACTAAGAGAGTAGACAAACATAGGCTTGAGAGAGGAGTGACCAGGGCTGGGTTGGTTGGGTTCTCTGTAGGTTATTTTATGTGAATGAGTGTTTTGCCTGCATGTATGTATGTATGCACCATGTGCGTGCCTGGTGGCCTCAGAGTTCAGAAGAGAGTGTCAGATCCCCTGGAACTGGAGTAGGAATGGTTGTGAGCCACCATGTGAGTCTAGACACCCGAACCCCTGTCCTCTGCAAAAGCAACCAGTGTTCTTAATCACTGAGTCATCTCTCCACAGAGTTGGGTTTTCAAGGTTTGCCTTGGCTGCTGTGGAGAAAGTAACCTTAGATGGAAGCAGGCCATTGGGGGTTCTGTGAATCATCCAGAGCCCAGCCTTGCAGTGTGAGGTGAGGGGTGAAGTTTGAAAGTTGAGACCACAGGATTTTTGGAGAATTGCTTGTGAAGGCTGAGGAAAAGAGAGGGTAGAATGTACTGAGCATAGTCTGGCGTTGGTGGCGCATGCCTTTAATCCCAGCACTCGGGAGGCAGAGGCAGGAGGATCTCTGTGAGTTCAAGGCCAGCCTGGTCTCCAGAGCGAGTGCCAGGATAGGCTCCAAAGCTACACAGAGAAAACCAAAAAAATAAATAAATAAAAAATAAAAAATGTACTGAGCATTGGGCTGTGGCATAGAGAAGTTTGCCATTATCTGAGATGTGGAAAATTCCGTTACGGGCCGGTTATGATTACTACCATAAGTGTGAAGGCATCCAGAAATAGCATTTGGCACCAGCATATGTTCAATAAATAATTGAATGTGTGAATGAATGAATTTGGGGAGTGGGTGGTTGAAGAACCCCTTGGATGACATATGGAGGAGGGGACAGTCTCCTAACCTTTCAAGGTCTGAAATCCTACCTAGCCTCTTCACTATAGTTTTGGGGTTTTTTTTGAGCAGTTAAGGGCAGGTTTCTGGGCTGTCCCTTTCGCCCTCAGTAGGGCGAAATTCACTGCACTGCCACTTAGTGAATGCAAGTATTGCGGGCCACCACCCGCGCCCCCTGGGTCGGAGCACAGGGGAGGACACCTGCCAGACTCCCGCTGCGTAGCCGAGCACAGGGTCCCAGAGCCGATTCCCACGGGGTCGCGCCTCGGGAGCGCGCAGAACGCTACTTTTAAATGGGCGGAGCTTATGGAGGCTGGGCGCTGGGGCATAGAGGGAGGGCACGGCGTTGCTAGGGGATTCTGATTGGTTGCTCCGGAAGGGTTGCCCCGCGATGCCCCGCCTCCCGGGTCGCAATAGGTACTCGCAGCAGCGGCTGGGGGCTCCCGAAGGTAAACGCACGGGGCACTGAGCGAGCGAGAGAGTAAGGATCAAGGAGAACCCTGGACCTGGGATCTTTGAGGGTCGAAGCCGAGAACCCGGATTCCACACGGGGATCCGGAGCCTGGTAGGGCCCAACGCCTCCCTTCTTCCTGGACTTCCTGGAACCAGTTGCTGCCGCTTTCGGGCACTGGTCTGGCAAAAAGACGACGTCCTAGACCTCCTGTAGTTCTAAAGGAAGAGCCCAGACTCCGGGAATTGATGGTCGGGGCGGGGGGGGGGGGGGGAGTGACAACAATGAAAGCGACTTGGTACCACAACTGTCCTAAAACTCACTATGTAGACAAGGTTATTCTTCAACTGAGTGCTGGGATTAAAGGTGTGTGCCATACCATCCCCTTTTTTAGGCAGGGTCTTCCTATGTAACCCTGGTTGGCCTGAAACTCAAAGAAATCCCCCTGCCTTTACCTCCCGAGTGCCAGGATTAAAGGCGGGCGCCACTATGCCAGGTGAGATATTTAGCATTTTGTCTTCCACAGTTCAACATAAAAAGCTGATTAGAGCAAAGAAGATTCGGTTGGGTCCTGCTAATCGACTCCAAGGCAATGCTGCGGAAGACAGGTACTCTCAACCTACTGGGGGTGGCTTTCGAAGGAGAACTGTAGAGGGGAAAGCTCCAGGCCTCTGATACTTACTCTTCCTCCTTGATGTGGGTATGTGAGGGAGAAGTGTTCCTCTCCTCTTCTTGGAGCTGGGCCAGGAAAAGCAAGGAGATGTTCCCCACCCAAGAACCGGTTCTGCTCCAAAGAAGAGCACTTACTTTCTCAGCCCTTTTCCAGTGTAGAGGCCCTATCTTATGGGTTACCAGCCTGCCATAGCAGACCTGTAAAGTGGGTACAGTAACTTACATGGAAGGAAACTGAAGTCCAAGAGGGAAGGACTCACATAGGTGAGCAGCTGGGTATGAGTCTGAGGTTTTAAGAGCCCCAATGCCTCAGAAACCGAGTCTGTGCACAATGTACTGTTACCCTGTGTAGGGAGAGAAGGAGGCATCTGGACTCACATATATCACATGACTTCAGGGGTCAGTTCTGTTGATTCTCAGCCTGTGACAACAGCAAGTGGGTAGCCTAGCTTTTTAAACAGGTTACCTTGCACATGAAGGCTGAGATGACTCTAACCTGAACTGGGTAGTTTTGGTTCCCCCCGGGCTATGCAGGGTGAAGTAATCACTAAGAGGGCCTTCAAGGGTGCCTTGATGACAAGAGCCACTTACCGACAAGCCACTGTCCACCTCCCCCTCAGTGTTCTTACTGGTCCTGGTGGCCCAGGTGCTGATGCTGGAGAATGGGCTCCTTCGAACACCACCCATGGGCTGGCTGGCCTGGGAACGTTTCCGCTGTAACATTAATTGTGACCAGGACCCAAAGAACTGTATCAGGTGAGTAACATCTGCACACACAGGGCAATAGAATGAGGGCAGGGAGTGCAAGGTCAGAATTGCCAAGCCTAGAGAGACTGCAAGCTGTTCCCTGACCTATGTGGGGCCTCAATGGGTAGGGACCTTGAGGTGGACCTGGCCCCTGAGGTAACTGAAAAGAGATAAAAGGCCAGATAGGCCCCACATGCTTCTTCCCTTGGCCTAGTCCTGCCCTTTGGCCTAGGGGCCAGAACTACCCCTTTCATCCCACCCTGATGCAATCTTGGAATGTCATTTTCTCTTTTTGTTTGACCTAGCCCTCAGCAGATAACAGAGGCATGATTTTATTTTTCTTTTTGTTGTTTTGAGACAGGGTTTCTCGTTGTAGCCATGGCTGCACTAGACCTAGCTCTGTAGACCAGGCTGGCCTCGAACTAACGGGAAATCTGACTGCCTCTGCCTCCTGAGTGCTGGGACTAAAAACATGCACCACAACCCATCCAGCTAGAGGCACAATTTTTATAGCCAGAGTTCATACTCAGAGCAGAGGAAAGAGCAGTAGTGAGGGTCAGCCTGGGCTACTAAGCAACCATCCTCCTATCCCTTGCTAGTGAACGGCTCTTCATGGAAATGGCTGACCGACTAGCCCAGGATGGATGGCGAGACCTGGGTTATGTGTACCTCAACATCGATGACTGCTGGATTGGTGGGCGTGATTCCAAAGGCCGCCTGGTGCCTGATCCCAAGCGCTTCCCTCATGGGATTGCCTTCCTAGCTGACTATGTGAGTCCCCCTCCAGCCCCCACCCTGTAGTATGATGGCCACACCTCTCCCTCCTATGTGCCTGAGGCTATTAGCAGTCTCCAGTGAGAACTGAGTATAATGGTGGAAACTGAAAAATGAACACCTACTTTTGCTCTAATGAGGTGGGAGTCAGAAAGGAGCATTAGCAAAAAGAAAGATCCCCTGGGGTAGGCATTAGGTTGAATTGATCCAAGAGTTAAGGCAGTAAAAGGCCTCAAGGCAAGAGATAGCTGGAGGAAAATGGCCACAGCTGACCTGTCTTTCAGTCAGTGGGAGCCACTGAGGGTTTCTGTTTTATTTCATTGAGACAGAGTCTTGTGTAGCCCAGGATGACCTCCAATACTCTGTACCTGAAGATAACTTTAAACTTCTGGTGCTAGCTGGATGTAGTGGTGTATGCCTTTAGTCCTATGCTCCAGAGGCAGGCAGTTCTCTGAGTTCAAAGTCAGCCTAGTCTACAGAGTTTCCAAGACAGCCAGGGCTACACACAGAGATCTTGTCTCAAACAAACAAAAATGTTTGATGCTCTGGTGTTTAGGTGCATGCCACGATGCACAGTTTATGCAGTGCTTAGGACTAGAACCCAGGGTTTCGTGCATGTTAGGCAAGCACTCTGCCAGCTGAGCAATACCCACAGCCCTGGGCCATTGAAAGTTTTAATGGGTCCTGTCAAGATATGCCTATGAAGAGGGTCTCACTGGAGCTACATATGTCTCTTCAACCCCCACAGGCTCATTCCCTAGGTCTGAAGCTAGGCATCTATGAGGACATGGGCAAAATGACCTGCATGGGTTACCCCGGCACCACTCTAGACAAAATAGAGCTGGATGCTGGAACCTTTGCTGAATGGAAGGTGGACATGCTGAAGCTGGATGGCTGTTTCTCCACTTCCAAAGAGCGTGCAGTGGGTGAGTTCATGCCTGGCTGGACTGTCAAATGGAGAGAAGGCAGCAGCTGTGGAGCTCAGTTTGCCTGTACCCAGCGGTGGTAGTTTTCCCAAATCCCTCACCCCTGCTTGCGGCTCCTAAGCAAGCAATGGCACCATAGCTACATAGGCTTGGCACCCAGAAAGTAAATCTTTAGGTACAGGGAGGCGAACTTCCTAGACTGTCCTGTGTGCCTGCTCAGTCACCAAATTGGGGTTTCTGCAGGGTATCCCAAGATGGCTGCTGCCCTGAATGCCACAGGCCGTCCCATCGCCTTTTCTTGCAGCTGGCCAGCCTATGAAGGGGGCCTACCCCCCAAGGTAAGCCATTCTGTGTACCTGCCTGCCACAGCTTCTCACTCCCAGGCCCCATCACCTCCTATGCGCCAGGCCAAAGGCAGACTGCCACCATAGCCAGAGTTGCTCTCATCATAGTTAGCCAACATACCCATTTGTAAGTGTCTAGAGACCAGGTCATTGAACCATAGAGGAGGCATCATCCAGCTCATCAGGTATGTAATTGGTGTTAGCATCCAAGACAGGCAAGCAAGGCACAGACACAATGTTCAGCAAGTGATCAGAATCCTGGATGGTTCCACATGGGTCAGAAGACCCAGAAGGATGCTGAGGCCAGGCAGAGCTTAGACCTCCAAACCTGAAGGAGGCAAGTGGTAGCACTGTCACCAAAGAAATGCACATCATGCCTGTGGCACATCGTGGAAAGGGTGTTGTGTACATGGAGGGAAGGCTTGGGCAGCCCCTGAATGGAGCCACCTTCCGAGACTACACACCCCTGAAGACCCATTCTCTGCCTCATTCCAAGCCTCCATCTGCTAGCATCCCCAGCTGGTAGGTGGCCCCTGGGTGTCAGGGTAACTGGTGCTGGCTCCTGCCTTTCCCAACATCCAGGTGAACTACACTCTGATTGCCAACATCTGTAATCTCTGGCGCAACTTCGACGATATTCAGGACTCCTGGAGGAGTGTGCTCTCCATTGTGGACTGGTTTGTGAAATACCAGGACATATTGCAGCCAGTGGCGGGTCCTGGACACTGGAACGACCCAGACATGGTACCAACATGGAAGGGGAGGTCTCTAGCCCCGCCCTCTGTACCACCCGTGCAAGCCCTACAACCCACCACTCTGTGCTCTCTTCCTTATAGGATAGTGGTCCTCAACCTTCCTAATGTTTCGACCCTTTAATACAGTTCCTCATGTTGTGGTGAGCCCCAACCATAAAATTATTTTGTTGCTACTTCATAACTAATTTTGCTACTGTTATGAATTGTAAATATCTGATATGTGACCCCTGGGGTCAGGACCCACAGATTGAGAACCATTGTTCTAGGTAGGGCCTAGAACAACACAACTGTGTGCCTGGACTGGTTGTGTTGGGGTTTTCTAGGCCCCTCCCTGCCCCCCCTCTTACATCAGAATGTTCAAGAGCATAGTCCGGAAATGCCCATTGTTAAGCACCTCCCAGGACATTCTGAAGCCTCAAAGAGCTCTGAGAGCCCATCTATAGCATGCAGCCAGCTTTCCCTCTCTGCTTCTGGCTCCTTTGATGCTGTACCCTCTCACCCTGCAAAGCCTCCAGTCCTGCCCCACCCCTTCTCCTGTCACTGCTGGGCCCCCACCTTGCTTCTAGTCCTTGTCCTTTGTTTTTTTGTTTTTTTTTTTTCTTTGTTTGTTTTTCGAGACAGGGTTTCTCTGTGGCTTTTGGAGGCTGTCTTGCAACTAGGTCTTGTAGACCAGGCTGTTCTCGAACTCACAGAGATCTGCCTACCTCTGCCTCCCGAGTGCTGAGATTAAAGGGGTGCGCCACCACTGCCCGGTAGTCCTTGTCCTTTGGATCTCAGCCATAGCCCTGGTGACTTACACAAACAATGACAATGAAGAGGCAGGAGGAGGGCCAGCCTGGAGAGCAGAGCTCACCTGCCTTGGAACTCCTGCCCCAGCTCTCAACTTCATCTGGCCAGTTCCTTATGCGCTCGCTCGTTCTCTCTCTCTCTCTCTCTCTCTCTCTCTCTCTCTCTCTCTCTCTCTCTCTCTCCTTAGCAAGCACTCTACACTGAGCTATATACTCACCCTTTCTATATTGTTTCCTTGTATTAACCTGCATCCCCCCACTCACAAGACTGTCACCCCTTCTGCACAGGGGAAGCTGATGCTAGATGGGATATGACTTGCTGCCACAGTACCCCTGGGCTGTGCTAAGCTAGATCCCCACATGTACAGGCCTTCACCCCAATTCCTGTCTGCTCTTGCCTTGGCCACGTTTGGCAAAGGCCCTGAGGAGGCCCTCACTGATTGCTCCTTTCCTCTGTCCCCAGCTACTCATCGGGAACTACGGCCTCAGCTTTGAGGAGTCCAGGGCACAGATGGCCCTTTGGACAGTGCTAGCAGCCCCCCTCTTCATGTCCACAGACCTTCGTACCATCTCCCCCCAGAACATAGACATTCTTCAGAATCCACTTATGATCAAGATCAATCAGGATCGATTAGGCATCCAGGGACGCAGGATCTTCAAGGTACTGGAATGGAGTGAGGAGAAGAGGAGGCTTAAGGAACTGGGCTCCCCTGAGAACAGTGGAGCTGGGACTGGGTCTCCCTCCTGGTGGCATGGGTTTAGGGATGCTGCTTTGAGCTGCTGGCTTCTTGCCTGGGTCAGAACAGGACAGCTGAGTCAGAGTGGGGATGCATGACAGGAGCACAGGGGATCAGTGAGTCACAGTGGCTGCATGCAGGTGATGTCTTGCAGAAAATGAGTACTTTTCTCCAGAGTTTTTTCCAGATTGTTTTAGCCAAAGACACTGTTGCTACTGCCGGTATCTACTATACACTGTTGGTACTGCGGGTGTCTACAGTATAGTATGACTACTGCCAGTATCTACTGTACACTGTTGCTACTGCTAGTGTCTACTGTATACTGCTGCTACTGCTAGTGTCTACTGTATACTGTTGCTACTGGGAGTGTCTACTGTATACTGTTGCTACCGACAGTGTCTTCTGTTTATTGAGCACCACTTGCCTCTTCCAGGGCACTCAGGGTTCAATTCCCAGAATGCATGTGGTGTGCTTAACTCCAATTCCAGTAATCTGACACCCTGCATTGTACCCGTGCAGTAAATTTACATACATGCAGACAAAACACTCTATATACATATAAGTATAATAATAATCTTTAAAAAAGAAGCTAGGTGGTGGTGGTGCATGCTTTTAATACCAGCACTCAGGAGGCAAAGGCAGGCATAGATCTCTGAATTCAAGGCCAGCCTGGATTACAGAGCGAGTTCCAGGACAGCCAGGACTGTTATATAGACAAACCTTGTCT
Organism: Cricetulus griseus; assembly: GCF_003668045.3. Taxonomy (NCBI): domain Eukaryota; kingdom Metazoa; phylum Chordata; class Mammalia; order Rodentia; family Cricetidae; genus Cricetulus; species Cricetulus griseus. The sequence goes on along the minus strand of NC_048595.1, from coordinate 379,477,058 downwards.
GGGAAAAACAAAAACAAAACAAAAAGCCAGAAGGCATTTGCTGAATTAGTGATGTCCCAAGGAGATAGTCCCTGCCAGAGATGCCAATGGTGGGGCTGGGCCTGAGGATTGCTCTGTACAATGAAGCATTCTCACTACATTGAGGCCAGCTGCATGCCTTCCCCCATGAGTGTTGGTTGTTCCCTCTTAATAGTGTCCCCAACTGCAGCCCTGGAATTGTCTTGGCAGCGCTCATATGGTGTGCCCCCAGTTCTTTGTGTCTGTACCTCTTGTCATCCTGTGCAGGGCCTGGCACAGAATTAAGTTAGCATCTGCTGAGTCAGGAACGAAAGGAGAGAAAAGTGTAGATGCTAGATGGCTCAAGTCTGCGACAGAGCAGTGGGCTGGAGATAAGGACAGAGCTTGTGGGGAGGGTATGGAAGGCAGGGAAGTCAGGGCCAAACTGAACATGGGACTCCATCCAGTGGTTCTCTCTTGTGCCTAGAGTAAATCCCAAATTGAGGTGTTCAAGCGGCATCTGTCTAATGGGGCGAGTGCCCTGGTCTACTTCAGCCGCAGGACAGACATGCCTTACCACTTCCATTGCTCCCTCTTGGAACTGAACTATCCCAAATCCAGAGTGTATGAGGTAAGTGCCCTGTCACCTGCAGTCCCTGGCCCAGCCTTCTGGCATCCGGATGGCCCTGGCTCACACATGGTTTCCCCTATGCCTTTGAGCCCTAGAAAGTGCCCGCAAGGGATAGAGGTGCAGTGGGAGGTACCAAGCAAGGGCTGGTGCTATTCTCTGCACTGTTGTTTCCAGCCATGTGGATAGAGCTGCTGGGTATGAATGAGCACCCTTGACGTCCCAAGCTGGTCCTCACTCACTGGTCAGCTTTTGCGCCATTGTCCTTACAGTTGTCCACAGGGTGGGGCTTTTTCTGTTGTCTGAACATCTGTCAACCTTGCTAATAAGTGATTGGGACACTCTTACTGGGGTGTACTGGAGGCCTAGCACAGGCAGGCTCAAGTATAGGCTTCTTCTAGGCCTTCTGAGGAGTGGGTCTCTGTAGAGCTGTTCTCGTGTTAGCCTTGACAGTGATGTGCACCTACCTCCCCAATACAGGGCCAGAATGTCTTCACGGGGGATGTCATCAGTGGCCTCAAGAGTGAAAGCAACTTCACCGTGATCATCAATCCTTCGGGGGTTGTGATGTGGTACCTATATCCTATCAAGAACCAGGGGTTTTCCAAACAGATGTCCCAGTTGTGAGGACCCAAGAATGACAGGCTATGACAGCCCCACTGAGCCTGGACCACAGAAGCCTTGGCATGCCAAGGATGTGGTAGGGCTCTGTCCTTCCCAGGCTGCTCGGTGATGTGACCCCATCATACCCAAAGTGCATTTGCAGGGCCAGTTTTCATGCCCTGCCGGAGCAGGGGCTCTCTTTGGAAACTAATCTTGGCAGTTTGCTGTGGCCTTCAGGCCTCTGCCTCCACAGCTCTGCAGATACTGATGAACAACTTGGCAGCCTCCTGAGCCCCCACAGGCAGGGCACTGATGCCTATCAGACTCTAGCCTCTGACTTTGCTGACTTAGTAATCAGGATTTAGAATTCTTTTTGAATTAAAAGTAGAGATCTGACTCCGTGCCAGGAGCTCTCACAAATCATGTGATTGGCCTTCCTACTGGAGAAGGCCTTTGCAGTTGACACCCTGGGGAATGAGGGATGGATTGGAGACCTTAGCTCCCTTAGGTCACCAATAAAGCTGTTTTTTAATTGTTCTCTAATTAAGAAGTGGTATTATGGACTTGGGGCCAAGGAGTTGGGTGGGGGTTGGGTGAGGGACTTTGGGTGGCACTACCCAGATGCTGGCTTTGAGTCTCATCCCACATGGAAGATGTATAGCACCTTCTGGTCCTTCCCGTTTTCCAGATTCTTTTTCCTGCATTTTCTACTTCCTGGAGATGCCAGGCTTGCCTGCAAACAGATCCGTCCCTGGTGTGCCTAACACTGGTGTGGCGGTGGCAGCGTAGTCAGGTGGACTGGCAATGTGCTGACGCCCTACAGCATAAGCTCTGCCCAGCACTGTCCCTTTGTCCCCCTAATCCCCAACCCGGTGGCTCTGCCACCCCCACTTTTTTATCTCCCAGTCTAGCAGCAGAAGAGATTCAGATTTTCCTGCTATGTTCACAAGTCTGGGAGTTCTTTCATGTCCTGGGGTCTTTTGCCTCTTCAACTAAGGAGAGCTGCAGCAGTCAAAAATGGAAGCTCTGGACTGCCTGTTACTGGTTCTGATTTCCAAGCCCCATATCTTTAGTTAGCTCAGAATATGGGACACCTCTTTAACCTGGTGGCTCTGGCTCTTTGCCATTCACAGTGCTGGTGACAGAGCCGGCTAGCTAGGTCCTTCTCGTGTCTTAAATTCAGGGGTGCTCTGTGCTTCAGGCCTTTATCAGTCCTGCCAGTGAGATGATTTCTGGGTAGAGCTATCCTCCACCTTCAGGGTCTTGAGTTCCTTGAGTCTACAGTAAGGTGCAAAAAACCTAGAACAACATGTTTGATGGTGCCATGTGTTGGTGAGAGACGGAGGGAGGGAGGGAGGTAGAGAGAGTGGGTGTTAAAATGATCTATTAAGATATTAAGAGCCGGGCAGTGGTGGCACACACCTTTTATCCCAGAACTTGGGAGGCAGAGGCAGGCAGATCTCTGTGAATTCAAGGCCAGCTTGGTCTACAAAGTGAGTTTCAAGTCTACACAGGATTTATTAATAAAAAAAGGATTAATTAAATTGATTTAGGAAATGTCAAAATGGTCCCAACAGCAGCTGTTTCACACCTGGAATATCAAGAACCCACAGTTGCTAGGTTCTTGAGGCCGAAAGCCTCAACAGGCTTAGTCCAACAATGGCTGTCTCACACCCAGAGGCTGTCAGCCCTGTAGTTGCTCAGTTCTCGAGGTTGAGTATGTGGGCAATCCCAGTCTGTGTTGAAAGCCCAAAAAAGCTGGTCTGCTATCAAAGGACCCAGCAGTAAATTAACTCAGCAGTGATAGGAAAAGCCAGTAATCTTCTGGCCCTGTCCTTTTATATCTGGGCTGCCTCCATAAGGTACTGCCCAAATTTTGGTTGAGTTTTCCCATATGGATTAAAGCAATTGTTATAGTTAGAGTTTCTATTGCTATGAGGAGATCACAGCAATTTTTGTTTTGTTTTGTTTTTTGACATTGTTTCTCTGTCACTTTGGTGTCTGTCCTGGAACTCACTCTGTAGACCAGGTTGGCCTCAAACTCACAGAGATCTCCCTGCCTCTGTCTCCCAAGTGAGGCAATTAAAGGCATGTGTCACCACCACCTAGCAAACACAGCAGTTCTTTTTGTTTGTTTGTTTGTTTTTTGGGTTTTCGAGACAGAGTTTCTCTGTGTAGCTCTGGAGCCTATCCTGGAACTCGCTCTGGAGACCAGGCTGGCCTCTAACTCACAGAGATCTGCCTGCCTCTGCCTCCTGAGTGATGGGATTAAAGGTGTGTGCCACCAACGCCTGGCTTCACAGCAGTTCTTATAAAGGGAGTAGCTTATAGTTTCAGAGGTTTAGTCCTGGCAGCCTTCAGGCAAACATGGTTCTGGAGAAGGAACTGGAAGTTCTGCATCCAGACAGTAGGCAGCAAGAAAAGAAAACCAACACACTAGGTGTGGCTTGAGCTTCTGAGATCTCAAAGCCCACTCCCTAGTGACACAGCTCCTCCAACAAAGCCACACCTACTCTAACAAGGTCACATCTCCTAATAGTGCCACTCCCTATGGCCAAGCATTCAAACACATGAGTCTTTGGGGGCCAGCTGAACACATGCTTGTTTGGCCTTGTCCTAGTCACTAGAAAGTCAGATCCCTGCCTTGTGGCAAGGAACCAATCAGAAGTTAGCTGGTGGCGCTATGCTTTACAACTCTGGGTGTGCTTTACGGGCAAGCGCACAGCAATGACGAGCAGAGCATAGCAACCACCCTGGGAGGGCCTATGGGCCATAACAACCAGTTGGCCAATCAACACAGGGCAAGCCATCCAAGCCTGGAGGCACACCAATCGTGAGCCTGTGCGTACCCCTAGACACTCCCCTTATGCTGCCCTACAAGATCTCTCGGCAGCCGGTTCCAGCTGTCTTTTGTAGCCAGCCGCCATGGTGGGTGGACAAAAGACCTGAGCTAACATGGGGTTAGCTCGTTAAATTACAATAAAGCCTCATGCAGTTTGCAGCAAGCTCTCGAATCTGCCTGGTGATTGGGGTTACTGGGGTCGTTGCCCGGGACCCTGGATACCTGAGTTTTCCGGGGAATCTAACATAAACAACCCCTCAATTTGAGACCAGATGAGATGATTCCAGGTTGTGACAAGCTGCTGTTTAAAATGAACACATCATGTTAAGATAACTGAAACTCCGCTGGTGAGGCCACCACTTCTGGCCTGTCTGGCCTCTGAGTCACCAGAGGAAGCTGTCCTTTCCCCAAGGGCTCTACCAAGGACCAATTCAATTTTCATTGTCTGAGAAAACATGTCTCCTTTGTTTCAAGGACAATTTCACTGAGTATGGCATTTTAGCTACTTTATTGAACTCTGTGAGTGGTACATCCTGAGGAGCAGATGCCTCTTTTTTCTGTGAGGGTCTCTTTCCTCCTGGTACTCCTGTTATACATATCCTACATCTTTTGTGACTTGCACAGTTTATCTGTTGCTTGCTCTTCACCTTTTACTCTTGGATGGATGGATGTGTGCACACTTTGTTAATCCCACCAGTTGAGAATATTTTAAGTTTATGAAATGTTTTATGTTATACCTTCATCAATATGTAATTTTAAAAAATAGCTAGGCAGTGATGGCACGTGCCTTTAATCCCAGCACTAAAACAGAGGCAAGCAGTTCTCTTTAAGTTCAAGGCCAGCCTTATCTACAAAGTGAGTTTCAAGACAGCTGGGACTATTACACAGAGAAACGCTGTCTTTAAAAAATCAAATAAATAAATAAATGGTTCAAGAGTTGGGGGCATAGCTATGAGCACCAAACACTGAACACCAGAAACTAGAATATTCCTATTTTATGATGAAGCAACACAATGAAACTGAGCAGTCTGGCAAAGAACCTATACAATGTCTCTCCTTACCTAAGGTGTACTCAAGTTGACAGAAACTGACACAGAGATATGTGTCTAACTACTTATGTTCAACACCAGGCTTCTAGAAAACTTTAAATAAGGAACAATATAGATATTTATGATAAATAGAGTTTATAAATTCTTTTTTTTTATTTTTTGAGACAGTTTGTCTTGTTAGACCCCCCAGAAAACTCAGGCCTCCTGGGTCCCAGCCCAGGACCTCGGTAACCCCAATCACCAGGTGGATTCGAAAGCTTGCTGCAAACTGCATGAGGCTTTATTGTTGTTTAACGAGCTAACCCCATGTTAGCTCGGGTCTTTCACCCACCTGCCATGGTTTTCTGAACCTTTGAGTTGGGTTTCTTCACCTTCTATACCTCTATTATTCTTAGGTTTGGTCCTTTCATAGTGTCCTATATTTCCTGGATATTTTGTGTTAGGGATTTGTTGGACTTAAGATTTTCTTTGGTTGATGCAAAGTTCAAGCAAAGACAGCTTGAACCGGCTGCTGAGAGATCTTGTAGGGCAGCGTAAGGGGAGTGTCTAGGGGTACGCACAGGCTCACGATTGGTGTGCCTCCAGGCTTGGAGGGCTTGCCCTGTGTTGATTGGTCAACTGGTTGTTATGGCCCATAGGCCCTCCCAGGGTGGTTGCTATGCTCTGCGCGTCATTGCTGTGTGCTTGTCCTTAAAGCACACCCAGAGCCATAAAGCATAGCACCACCAGCTAACTTCTGATTGGTTCCTTGCCACGAGGCAGGCATCTGAATTCTAGTGACTAGGACAAGGTCATGGCAAGCACATGTTACTGTCATGGCTGCTGAAATGGGGAGCTGGTCCCTTCAGTCTGTGTGGCTCTGGCTGTCCTGGAACTCGATTTTTAGACCAGGCTGGCCTCAAACTCAGAGATCCTCCTGCCTCTGTCTCCTGAGTGCTGGGATTAAAGGTGTGTGCCACCACCAACTGGATAAGTTTATAAATTCTTAAGGTCTACTCATGTTCTTAGTAATATTGAAGGGACCAGCTCCCCATTTCGGCAGCCATAACAGCCGAACACGTGCTTGTCCTACCTTGTCTTAGTCACTAAGGTCAGATGCCTGCCCCTTTCGGCAGCCATAACAGCGGAACATGTGTTTGTCTGACCTTGCCTTGGTCACTAAGAGGTCAGATGCCTGCCTCGTGGCAAGGAACCAATCAGAAGATACACTAGCAGAAATAGATTCATCAACCAAAGAAAATCTTAAGTCCAACAAATCCCTAACACAAAATATCCAGGAAATATAGGACACTATGAAAAGACCAAACCTAAGAATAATAGGTATAGAAGAAGGTGAAGAAACCCAACTCAAAGGTTCAGAAAACATATTCAACAAAATCATAAAAGAAAACTTTCCCAACCTAAAGAAAGACATGCCAATGAAAGTACAAGAAGCCTACAGAACACCAAATAGAGTGGACCACAAAAGAAGTCTCCTCTACACATAATAATCAAAACCCCAAACATACAGAATAAAAAGAATATTAAGAGCAACAAAGGAAAAAGGTCAAGTAACATATAAAGGCAAATCTATCAGAATTACACCTGACTTTTCCATGGAAACTCTGAAAGCCAGACGGTCCTGAATAGATATTTTACCTACAGTGAGAGACCACGGATGACAGCCCAGACTACTATACCCAGCAAAGCTTTCGATCAATATAGGTGGAGAAATCAAGATATTCCATGACAAAACCAGACTTAAACAATACATATCCACAAATCCAGCCCTACAGAAAGATCTAGAAGGAAAGTTCCCACCCAAGGAAGTTAACTACAACCAGGAAAACATAGGCAATAGATAATCCCACTCTACCAACAGCCAAAAGAAAAATGGGATGGAAATCCACACACAATTTCACCACCACCACCAAGTCCAAAACAAACAAGAATGAACAATCATTGGTCATTAATATCCTTCAATATTAATGGTCTTAACTCGCCTATAAAAAGACACAGGCTAGCAGAATGGATACGAAGACAGAATCCATCCTTCTGCTGCATACAAGAAAAACACCTCAACTTCAAAGACAGACAGTACTTCAGAGTAAAGGGTTGGGAAAAGATTTTCCAATCAAATGGACCCAAGAAACAAGCTGGGGTAGCAATCCTAATATCTAACAAATTAGACTTTAAACTAAAATCAATCAAAAGAGATGAAGGAGGCCACTTACTACTCATCACAGGAGAAATCCATCAAGATGAAGTCTCAATTCTGAACATCTATGCCCCAAATACAAAGGCATCCATGTTCATAAAAGAAGCATTACTAAAACTCAAATCACACATAAAACCTCATACACTTATAGTGGGAGACTTCAACTCCCCACTCTTACCTCTAGACAGGAACACCAGACAGAAACTTAACAAAGAAACAAAGTAACTAATAGAAGTTATGGCCCAATTGGGTTTGACAGACATCTATAGAACATTCCATCCAAACACAAAAGAATATACCTTCTTCTCAGTGCCACATGGAACCTCAACAGGTACAAAAAATTAAAATAACCCCCTGTATCTTATCAGTCCACCATGCTTTAAAGTTAGAATTCAACAACAACACAAATTGCAGAAAACCTACAAACTCATGGAAAATGAATAATGCCCAATTGCACCATTCCTGGGTCAAGGAAGAAATAAAAAAAAAAGAAATTAAAGATTTCCTAGAAGTCAATGAAAATGAGGACACAACATACAGAAATTTATGCCAAAAAAAAAAAAAACAGATAAGGAATTTTTTTGTTTGGTTTTTCGAGACAGGGTTTCTCTGTGTAGCTTTGGAGGCTATCCTGGCACTTGCTCTGGAGTCCAGGCTGGCCACGAACTTACAGATATCCACCTGCCTCTGCCTCCCGAGTGCTGGGATTGAAGGCATGCGCCACCAACGCCCAGCTAGGAATTTAAATAGGCCTATAACCCCTAGTGAAATAGAAGCAGTCATCAAAAGTCTCCCAACCATAAAAAATCCCAGGGCCAGAAGGCTTCAGTGCAGAATTCTACCAGAAATTCAAAGAACAGCTAATACCAATTCTCCTCAAAGTATTCCACACAATAGAAGCAGAAGGGTCATTGCCAAACTCTTTTTATGAGGCTTTAATAACCCTGGTACCCAAGTCACACAAAGATACAACTAAGAAAGAGAACTACAGACCAATCTCCTTCATGGACATTGATGCAAAAATATTCAATAAAGTACTGGCAAATCAATTCCAAGAACACTTCAGAGAAATCACCCACCATGATCAAGTAGGTTTTATCCCAGGGATGTAAGGACGGTTCAACATACGAAAATCCATCAAAGTAATCCACCATATAAACAGACTGAGAAAGAAAAACCACATGATCATCTCACTAGATGCTGAAAAAGCCTTTGACAAAATCCAAAACCCCTTCATGATAAAGGTCTTGGAGAGATCAGGGATAACAGAACATACCTAAACATAACAAAAGCAATATACAGCAAGCCAACAGCCAACATAAAACTAAATGGAGAGAAACTCAATGCCATTCCTCTAAAATCAGGAACAAGACAAGGCTGTCAACTCTCTCCATACCTCTTCAATATTGTCCTTGAAGTTCTAGCTAGAGCAATAAGACAACAAAAGGAGATCAAGGGTATACAAATTGGAAAGGAAGAAGTCAAACTTTCACTATTTGCAGATGATATGATAGTCTACGTAAGTGACCCGAAAAACTCTAACAGGGAACTCCTACAGCTGATGGCAAATGGCAGGATACAAGATTAACTCAAAAAAAAAAAAAAACAATGGCCTTACTATATACAGATGATAAGCACTCTGAGAAAAAAATCAGAGAAACATCACCCTTTACAATTGCCACCAACTGTCCCATCCCGAGGGTCAAGTCATTCAAGGTTCCGGAGGGGGGCTTCCTGAAAGAGTCATGGGCTAGAGAAGGAAGGAGACCAAATGGTGCAAAAGAGGAGACCAGAGTCCGTCTATGCAATGTCAAGGTCTCGATTTATTGGGGTTCAGACTTGGCTTATATAGCCCTTCACCAAGGAAATTGGGTAAGCGGGGAGATAACAGGAAGGAACATCTGGTGTATGCTGGGGCCGGAGCATCTTCTTCTTATCAGCCGAACATCTTGTGATCTTCCCCAGAACAGCGAACAGGAAAGCCCGAGGCCCTTTCTCGGAACAGAAGCAATTAGCAGTTCCGTGTGGCCAAACCATCTAATTACAGGTTACAGGAGGCTCACAGAGCTGGCTTTAAGCTGCAAACTTAAAGGTCATTAAAAGGCTTACAAAGGTGGGCTTTAAGCTGTATAGTTTTGGGTCCATGGCCCCTTACAACCAACAACATAAAATACCTTGGGGTAATGCTAACCAAAAAAAAAAAAAAAAAGAAAAAGAAAAGAAAGAAAGACCTGTATCATAAGAATTTTGAGTCTTTAAAGAAAGAAATTGAAGAAGATACCAGAAAATGGAAGGATCTCCCATGTTCTTGGATAGGTAGGATCAACATAGTAAAAATGGCAATCTTTCCAAAAGCAATATACACATTCAATGCAATCCCCATGAAAATCCCAGCCCAATTCTTCACAGACCTTGAAAGAACAATACTCAACTTTATGTGGAAAAACAAAAGACCCAGGATAGCCAAAACAACCCTGTACAACAAAGGAACTTCTGGAGGCATCACCATCCCTGACTTCAAGCTCTATTATAGAGCTATAGTCCTGAAAACAGCTTGGTATCGGCACAAAAAAAGAAAGGTAGACCCATGAAATCAAATTGAAAACCCTGATATTAACCCACACACCTATGAACACCTGATCTTTGACAAAGAAGCTAAAATTATACATCTTCAACAAATGGTGCTGGCATAACTGGATGCTGGCATGTAGAAGACTACAGATAGATCCATATCTATCACCATGCACAAAACTTAAGTCAAAATGTATCAAAGGCCTCAACATAAATACAGCCACACTGAACCTCTTAGAAGAGAAGGTAGGTGGTACCCTCGAATGAATTGGTACAGGAGACCGATTCCTGAACATAACACCAGTAGCACAGACACTGAAATCGACAATTAATAAATGGGACCTCCTGAAACAGAAGCTTCTGTAAAACAAAGGACACAGTCAGCAAGACAAAACACCAGCCCACAGAATGGGAAAAGATATTCACCAATCCCACATCTGACAGAGGGCTGATTTCCAAAATATACAAAGCACTCAAGAAGCTAGTCTCTAAAACACCAACTAATCCAATTAAAAAGTGGGGTACAGAACTAAATAGAGAATTCTCAATAGAGGAGTCTAAAATGGCTGAAAGACGCATAAAAAAGTGTTCAACATCCTTAGCCATCAGGGAAATGCAAATCAAAACAGCTCTGAGATACCATGTTACTCCTGTCAGAATGGCTAAAATCAAAAACACTAATGACAGTTTATGCTGGAGAGGATGTGGAGAAAGGGGAACACTCCTCCACTGCTGGTGGGAGTGCCAACTTGTACAGTCACTTTGGAAATCAGTAAGGCGATTCCTCAGGAAAACGGGAATCAGTTTACCACAAGAGCCAACAATTCCACTCTTAGGCATACACCCAAAAGATGCACATTTATAGCATCTGTTCAACTATGTTCATAGCAGCATTATTTGTAATAGCCAGAAACTGGAAGCATCCCAGATGCCCCTCAACTGAAGAATGGATGGAGAAAATGTGGTACATTTACATAATGGAGTACTACTCAGGGGGGGGGGGGGGACGACAATGGAACCTTTAAATTCGCAAGCAAATGGATGGAACTAGAAGAAACCATCCTGAGTGACATAACCCGGTCGCAAAAAGACAAAAATGGCATGTAATCACTTATATATGGATTTTAGATCTAGAGCAAAGAAGTAACAGCCTACAATCCACAACGCCAGAGAAGCTAGGAAACAAGGAGGACCCTAAGAGAGACATACATGGTCCCCTGGAGAAGGGGAAAGATCTCCTAAGATAATGGGGATCATAGGGGGAGGGGAGAGGGAATTAGAAGAAACAGAAGGGGAGAAGAGGAAGGGAGAGGAAGACATGAGGGAGCAGGAAGATCTAGTCAGGGGAAGAATTGAGGAGAGCAAGAAAAGAGATACCATCATAGAGGGAGCCATTATAGGTTTAAAAGAGAATTCTGGCACTAGGGAAATGTCCAGAGATCTACAAGGAGGACCCCAACTAACTATCTAAACAATAGTCAAGAGGCTACCTTAAATGCCCTTCTCTGACAATGAGATTGATGACTACCTTATATGCCATCCTAGTGCCTTCATCCAGTAGCTGATGGAAGCAGAAGCAGACATCCACAGCTAAACACTGAACTGAACTCTGGAATCCAGTTGCAAAGAGGGAGGAGTGATGAGCAAAGGGATTAAGACCAGGCTAGAGAAACACACAGGGACAGCTGACCTGAACAAGGGGTGGCTCATGGACCCAAGACTGATAGCTGGGAAACCAGTATAGGACTGTTCCAGATACCATGAAGGAAGAAGTCAGTTTGGAGAGCCTTCATCCAGTAGCTGATGGAAGCAGACACAGACACCCACAGCTAAACACTGACCTGAACTCTGGAATCTGGTTGCAGAGAGGGAGGAGTCATGAGCAAAGGGGTCAGGACCAGACTGGAGAAACCCACAGGGACAGCTGATCTGAACAAGGGGTTGCTCATGGACCCCAGACTGATAGCTGAGAAACCAGCATAGGTTCCAGACCCCATAAGGGAGGATGTCAGTTTGGAGGTCTAGGCAATCTATGGGACCTCTGGCAGTGGATCAGTATTTATCTCTAGTATATTAATGGACTTTGAGAGCCCTCTTCACATAGAGGGATACTCTCTCAACCTAGACACACGGGGGAGGGTCTAGGCCCTACTCCAAATGACATGACAGACTTTGAAGATCTCCCATGGAAGGCCTCACTCTCCCTGGGGAGCAGAAAGGGATTGGGGTTGGGGGTGGGGGGTAGGGGAGGGAGGGGAAGGGAGGGAGAGGGAACTGGGATTGATATGTAAAAGAAGCTTGTTTCTAATAATAATAAAAACATCTATTTTCAAAAAAATATTTAATGAAGCTGGGCAGTGGTGGCACACTTTTAATCCCAGCATTTAGGAGGCAGAGGCAGGTGAATCTCTGTGAGTTCGAGGTCAGCCTGGTCTACAGAGCAAATTCCAGGACAATTAGGGCCACATAGAGAAACCCTGTCTTGACAAAACAAAACAAACAAAAACCTTATGATGAACATAACTTGAGCCAGGATCCTCCACACAGAGATTTTGGTGTGGGTTTTCACAAGATTATTGGTAGATTCCTGCTAGGAAAACTTGGCACCCATAGTGTCTTTCCAGAAGTCAGAATCAAGTAGCTGTAATTTTCTATGGTCATAACTGGCCTAGTGTTCACTATGTAGACCAGTCTGGCCTTGAACTCAGGGAAGTCCACCTGCCTCTAGCTTTAAAGGCATGCACTACCACACCTGGCCACCTCCACCTCTGAATGGTTGTAGATGCTTTGGTTTTCTAGGTCCTCAAACTTTACATATATATATGTATTTTTCAATGTTTTCTTATTACCATCTTTTTTTCTTTTTCTTTTTCTTTTGTTTGGTTTTGGTTTTGATTTTGTTTTTTTGTTTTTTTTTCAAGACAGGGTTTCACTGTGTAATAGTCCTGGCTGATCTAGAACTTGCTTTGTAGACCAGGCTGGCCGCAAACTCACCTGCTTCTTCCTCCCAAGTGCTGGGACTAAAGGCGTGTGCCACCACTGCCCAGTGCCTCAAACTTTATTATGCTTAGCTATAAGATAAAGACCTGAACAGCACCCACCTCACTGATCACTCTAGGATTAAGTTGGCATGTTGCCTAGCAACCTACTATGGTAGTAAGCATTTTCAAAAGCCTTTGAACACAAGAGTCCTGTGGAACCATAGAACTTGCCCACTTTGACTAGCTAGAACCCTGTAAGCCATGGTTGTGGCCTGGAAGGAGGTGGAACAAAGCCCTACCTCCAACTCTGAATGTCTCAAGCACCCAGAGAAACTATAGATCTCCCCCAAATCTGAAATTTTTATTTCTAATCTCTTCTCACAGTCTGCTGAGCAAAACTGGTTCTACAAATATAACCTTCATTGGGCAGCTAGAAGTCAGCAGTGTGTGTGTGTGTGTGTGTGTGTGTGTGTGTGTGTGTGTGTGTGTGTGTGTGTAGTAAATCCAGAAACACAATGTGTCTTTTTTTTTTTCACTCAACAAACCCTTAGTAGCCACCCACTTTATGCCAAGCCTCGGCAAAGAGGCATAGCCTCTGTTCTCCTACAGGAACCTACAGGTTGCAGGGGAGAGAGGTACACACACAGTCCCTACAGGACTGAGGCAGTCCTTTGCTGGAACACACAAAGGACACTCCACAAGCTCAGCAGAAGGCAATTAGCCTGGAAGCGGAGCTCAGAGCACGCACTTTGGAGAAAAAACTTCAGGGCTGTTTTGAAAGATAAGTATAATGATGTGGGGAGGAAGGCACAGAGGCAAAGCGAGCTCACTTCAGTGTCTACCAGTGTTCAGCCCAGCTGGATCACACAGCTGGAGAGGTCAGAGTGGGACAGATGCAGCCCAAATAGTAATGAAGTCCTTGTATACATAAGAACCAGAAGTCTAGCCTTGACCCCAGAGACTGTGGGGAGCCACTGTGCAGTTTGGAAACCAAGTGGAACAAGGCAAGTTACTCATCTTTTATTCATTTAAAAAATATGCTTCACAAGAACATGGAACAAAATTCAAAAGGTACAAATGGAGTTTATAGTCTCCCTCCGATCTTTCCCCTAATTCATGCAGCTCCCCACCCAGAAGCAACCGGTTGACACTGTCGAAGCTCTCCCTGAGACCTGTTCAATTACTAGATAGGGAAGAGTCGTGGTGATGTAAATGAGATGAATTGTGACTCAACTTTTTTGTTTATTATATTTTGGAGGTTAGAATATTGTTGCACAGTGGTTGTTTTGCTTTGTTCTGTAACAGGGTCTCACTGTACAGTTCAGACTGGCCTTCAACTCACTATCCTCCTAACTCAGCCTCCCAAGTGCTGGCAAGATGGCTCAGAAGGTAAAGGCACCTGCCACCAAGCCCAAGGATCTGACTTTGATCCTGGAGATGCTTGTAGTAAGAGGAAAGAACTGACTCCCCAAGTGCTGTGTATTGCTATGCCTGCCCAGATTGTCTGGGGAATTTTCTAACATCTGTCAGCATTCCCACAAGAGATGCTTAAGGTTGTTCCAGACTAGTGTGTTAGGAAGGGCCTGCTTGCCGTTCAGCTGGAGCCTGGAGACAGACTGGGACTAGGGTACGAGTGGCAGTGAACACGGGAGCAAGAGCGGATACAAGTGAAAAGACAAGATGGATGGCATTGGAAGGGCAGAGAGTTCTGGGGTCAGGAAGAAGCTGGGTGGTCAGTACTAACCAACTACTGGAGGCAGGAACTCTTGGTCACAAGTGTAGGATGGAATCCCTCCGGTGCCATCCATTACTCTGAACACTACCCCTGAAAGAGTGTTCTCCAGTAGGGTGGGATGAACGTGTCCTACCCTCTCCACTCCCCAGAATTCACTCAAAGGAAAAGTCAGGACAGATGCTACACATCCCATTTGCTACCCAGTGATTAGGTAACCTCAGCAGCAGACTGATATTTTGCAGTATTAATCTGGATTTTGTCTCTGTTTTAAGATATTCTCACATACAAGATTTTCAAACAATCGGCCAGGTGCTAACAAAGAAGAGCGAGTCAATGCGTACTTGAAGGCTCACCGTTATCTTCTGTGGAACTCCAATTCTTACACCTGAGATATGCTTAGGAGATAGAAACAATACAGACCCATAGCAGCTGAGGAGAGTGGGGATCTGGGAACCTGGAGAGAGAAGTGTGGGTCTCTCAAGGAATGGACAATAAGGCCCTGTTACACCATCTCTCATGAGCAGTGTTGGCATTAGGTTGGGTCTCTGACACACAGGTTTAAAGCTTCCCCCAAGATCCCCCATGCCACAAGCCCTTAGACTGGATGGAACTGCAGGATCAAACGGTAACTGTGGGGAAACACATCAACTAGAGAGATGATGGGGGGTGCCTTAGAAACAAAATTAAATTTAAAGAAACAAAAACATACACTGTTTCTTTCATATGTTAATTATAAATTGGAAGCACACCAGCTATACAACCTATATATTTCTCCCTGGATTTCTCAGGATGGTTGACAAAGGAAGGCTCTGTTTTGACAGGCTGTTAGACATGTACCCACATGCAAAGATGAACACTTGCGGGTTCATTTTGTGAGTACACCGCCAGGCCTAAAGGCATTCATTCTTTCCACCCTTTCATATTCCTAATATAGATTATGTGAGCAAGTGGACCATAACTTCTCTATGGAAGGTAAAAGGAGACAGGAAGTGAAGCGAAATCTGAGAAAGTGTCCCAAGTGTCAGTGGGCTACTGCGGAACCCAGCACAAGTGCTTTGAGTATGCAGTAGCCCAGCTTAGTTCTTGCTGGATTTGTCTAAACAGAGTGTGGTTGTTTGAAAGAAACGGCCTCCAAAGGGAGTGGTACTATTAGGAGGTGTGGCCTCATTGGAGGAAGTGTGTCACTGTGGGGTCAGGCTATCACCCAGTGTGACAGTCAGTCCTCTTCCTGGTGCCTTCTGATCAAGATGTTGCCATTTCATGTCTGCCTACGTGCTGCCATGTCCCCTATAGTGATGATAATGGATTGAACCTCTGAAACTGTAATCTGCCAACTCAATTAATTATTTTCTTTGTAAGAGTTGCTGTTGTCAAGGTGTCTTTTCATAGCAATAAAATTCAGCTAAGACAATGTCCTGTAGATAGAGATGAATCTGAAGAGATTAAGGCCGTGAAGAAATACTATTATGGGAGGCTTTCTTGCACATGGGAACAGGGTGTTGTCAGGTCCTAGGCTGCTGCTAAGGGCCATGTCTGTGGACCTACTACAGCCATGGTGGTGTAGATGTCATTGGCCCATTGAGGGCCATGAAGAGTCCTGGGGTCAGGGCTGCCACACATGGCCAAGTAGGTGTCTGGGAGACAAGCCACAGCAGGGATTATCACTATCTGATTGTCCTGGGTTGTCACATAGGGTCATGGAGTGCTCCAGGCTTGAGCTGCAGCCAGGGGCCACGTGTGGCTCTGTGGCCCTACTGCATCCAGGATTTGTGTTGATGTCCATATCTGGTTCATGGCCTAGCAAGAGCCAGGGTCCTTGTTGTCACTGGACTGGGCGGAGTCTAAATAGCAACCTGAAACCATGTCAGTGTCCAAGAGACTTGCTGCCACTGGGGCCACAGTGCTCTGGGTGGCTTGTGCTGCCACAAGGGCCATGGTGATGTCTGGGCCTGAACTGCTGCTGAAGGCCATGTCCGAGTACATGTACATGCTGCAGCTGGGGTCTGTGATGATGAAGTCCATGGCCTGTGTTGCCACAGGGGGTTATAGGAACCATGCATGTTGAAATCTGAGGGCCGTGCTGAATTGGTCCCGCCCCTCACTGTCCCTGGGATTGCTGGCCCTGTCCCTCAATGAACACTGCAGCAGGAGAGCTGGTCCCACCACCCCCATGGGAGAGTTGACCTCCTGCACTCTGGAGAGATAATCTCAACCCTCATCATGGGCATGGGAGAGGTGGCCCTGGCCCTCCCCAGAGGAGGATGGTTCCAGTGGCCTGAACTGACCATCTCAGGTACCACTCATACCCACATCTTGATTAGCCCACCCTAAAATCTACCCCGTCTATGACCTTCTGGATCTTGTGAAGGGACTGGTCCGGTGGAACAATAGCCACAAGATTTCCATGACTCGAGGCAATAGTTAGATATCTAGAGGAGTTTTAGTGAGAGTCCAGTGATGATGGTGTGCCAGAGACCTTGAACCAGACCAATGACTCATAATGAATATTGTTTGGGTGAGATTTGAAGCATGAATCTAATTAATCTTAATAAAAAAATCAGGAGTCAAATATTGGGGGGAGGGACCTGGAAGTTCAGAGAACCAGGAGCAGCTGCTAGTTACTTCCTTCCTGTTCCCGTTCCTCCATCCAAAACAGCTGAAATCATGTCTCCGCCCTGCCTTATCACTTCCTGTCTCTGCCTCCTGAGTTCTGGGATTAAAGGCATAATCTTTGACCCTTCATCCCCATAGGCTCAAGATTGTTACAATGCAAAATGTGTTCAGTTTGATTTTGTTATTTATTTGTTGTTTTTTTTGAGATAGGGTCTCACTATTAGCCTTGGCTGGCCTGAAATGATATAGACCAGGTTGGACCCATATTCATAGAGATCTGCCTGCCTCTGCCTCCTGAGGGCTGTGGTTAATAAGTACAACTTTTAAAAATTCCCTTTAATCTCTGCTCTCAGGAGGCAGGGGCAGATGGATCTCTGAGTTTGAGGACAGCTTGGTCTACAGAGCAAGTTTCAGGACAACTAAGGGTACACAGAGAAATCCTATCTCAAGAAAAAAAAATAGTTCCCAGAGTCTTTAACAATTCCAACATTTTAAAGTCCACTCTTTTAACTGTGAACTATAAAATCAAAGTCACATACTTCCAACATATAATGGGTAAACATTCTTTTTCCAAAAGAAAATAATCAAGGAATATAAAGAATGATCAGACCAAAGCAAGACCAAAAATCCAATGAGACATACATCAAATCCTGTAGCTCCCTGTCTGACATCCATAGTAAAATTGGCTGGAAAAGGTTTAGGCAGCTTCACCCTCCAGCTCTGCAGAACACATACCCTCTTTCTTGGGTCACCTCTACACCATACCTGCAGTTCTCCCTAAAGGACGTCCCACTGTACTGACATCTCCAATATCTAAGGGTCTCCACTCAGGCAACTTTGGTTTCATCTTTGCAACTCCACACAATGGCCTCTTAAGGTCACTTTGCAGGAATAACCACCTGCCATACATTGCTTGGACTCAGCTGCTGTCTAAAGCCATAAAGCAAGACTCCACAGCCTCCTCAATCGCACATCTTTCATGCTTCAAAAACAGTACTACATGGATGACATTGCTAAGTTCTGTCAGCGCAGAACAAAACATGGAGCCTTTGGACCACTTTTTAATCAGCATCTGTGTGCTGACTCTGAACACTCTCAGGCAGTTGCATTCTCAGTTCAAGCTTTCTCCTTTCACATAAATTGGCATCTTTGCAAGTTGGAGCTTTTGATGTATGGAGTCTTGCCCTCAAGGGACTTTTAAGCAATTTTTTAATTTTGTGTGTGTGTGTGTGTGTGTGTGTGTGTGTACACGTGTGCTCATGCACATGAGTGTGGGTGCCCTGAGAGGCCAGAAACATTGGATCTCCAGAGCTAGAGTTACAGGCATTTGCAAGCTGCTTGATGTGGATACTGGAAAACAAACCTGGGTCTTTTGGAAGAGAAATAAATGCCCTTACCTACTGAACCACCTCTTGAGCCCAAGACCCCTTTCTTATTGCCCCAGTGTCAAGTGTCAGGTTTCTCTTTAGTGGCACCATTTTTTTATTAGATATGCTGTGTTGTCTGTCTACTCCTTATCAAACTTTAATCTTGCTCACACATTTTATAAGTGTTGTAGCTCTGAAATGAAAGGTATCCTGGCAGTCAGGAACCAAGGAATACACCAAGTCACACCATGCAACAAACCTCACACAAGAAATTAGGAAAGACACAGGAGGATGGCTGCCTGTGCTTGGGAGAGAATCTGAAAAGAACTGGGCAGGGGGCAAGCTGGATTTAGGTTTTCTTAGGGAGCATGGAGCTTTCCAGGGTGGTCTGTGATTGGTGGAATTCTGTGGCCTGCTCTAGGACTCTTTTTCTGTAGGGTGGAACTTGGCTACCTGAGTCTCCAGGGGCTGGAAAGGCCATTAAGGCCATTAGAATAGTCTGGGGCAGTACCTGGCCACTCACTTCTCAAGGGACTTACACTTCCTCCCCCAAATTATTCTATTATCTTTAAATTCAACTTCATGTTCTCAATATTAGAGCAGAATAACGCGAAATTTTTTACCAAAACATGGCAGAAATGGACCCTAGCCTACAATATGATAGAGCCCTTGTTCCCCTGAAAACTCATGAGCTGGGCCTGATGGGAGATGTAATTCTGTAAATATGTTTCTCTTATTGGTTAATGAATAAAGCACTGTTTGGACAATGAGGCAGAATGATAGGTGGGACTAGGAGACAAGGAGGATTCTGGGAAGTGTAGGCAGAGTAGGAGTCATCATGTGATCCCTGGAAGAGAGGATTCAAGTCAGGTATTCTCCCGTAAGAGAAGACCATGTAGAAATACATAGATTAGTAGTTATAAGTTAATAAAGACAGAGCTAGCCAATAAGAAACCCTAGCCAGCAGCTAACAGTTTCATATAAGTCTCTGAGTGTTCATTTGGGACTGACACCATTGTGGGAAAGAATACTTGTAACATAGGCCCCAAATGTTCAAATTTTTCTCAGCATTCTTGTCTTCCATTTTCCTACCAGAATGATCAATTAAGCTTTGTTTACAGTAGCTGAAGAGATGGCTTACAAATGCCTGTAATTCCAGCTCCAGAGGAATCTACTGTCTGCTGATCTCCCCCAGGAACTGTATTCACAAGTACATCCCCCCCATCAGAGACACAATCATAATTTTTAACAACAAAACCTGCTGGGTGGTGGTGGCACACTCCTTTAATCCCAGTACTCTGGAGGCAAAGGCAGGCAGATCTCTGTGAATTGGAAGCCAGTCTGGGCTACAGAGTGAGTTCCAGGACAGCCAGGGCTGTTACACAGAGAAACCCTGCCATCTGGAGAGATATCTCAACAGTTAAAAGTACTTTCTGCTCTTGCAGAGGACTAGGGTTTGATTCCCAGAACTCCTATATAGATTCGGACTCACCTATAACTCCAGTTTCAGGGTATCGGACCTCTTCCTTCCATAGACACCAGGCCTACACATACCCTTAAAACTTGAGTAATTACTTCTATATCCTTCTATATGACATTTATTGGTATAATTTTAATTGAAATTGTGTGGAATTATGTGTAACTACTGACAAATTTCATTGACTATGACCATTACAAAATATTACACGTAATATATTTTTGTTTCCTTGAGAAAGTCTCACTGTGTAGCCCAGACAGGCCTTGAATTGATCCTGAGTCACCATTAGGATTAAAGGTGTCTACCACTGTACACAGTTTAAAATATATTTGCTACATATGTGCTATTAAAGGGTTTCATTCTGATGGAGTTGAAGACTCCCACAACCTGCTTTCCTAATTTAAGTCTTAGAAATGGTTAGTATATGTACATGGCATGAGTGTGCCAGTTTCTAGACTTCATTTAATGGGCATGTGTTTTGTTAACTCTTCTTCTCACTACTGTGACCAAATAATGGACACACAGCAACTTCAAGGAGAAAGGGTGTTTGGGGCTCACAGCTCAAAGGAATACAAACCTGTGGTGGGTGTGACTGATCCACAGCACTGACCAGGAAGCAGAGGAAGGGGCATGGCAATGTCCACCTGCCCTTTCTCCTTTATGCCCTTTCTATTTGTTGAGGACCCCAGTACATGGGACAGTGTTGACCACATTCAGAGTGATTTTTCTCAATTATACCTCTGGAAACACCCTCACAGACACACCCAAGGGTGTGTTCCAGTCATGCCCAGGTGTTTCTTAATCTGATCAAGTTGACAATAGAAATTAACTATCATGTTATTTCTAATTTTGTGCTTTTGGAAACAAAGAACACAACAGAGCCTTCCCGTAAACATCTTTGTGGGCATGTGCAAGTATCCCTTAGGGGTAGACGCTAGGATATGAATCTGCTACAGCAAAGATTCTAATAGGGGTAGAGAGGGCATCTCAGTGGTAGAACACTTGCTGGTGTGTTCACAACCCTGTGCTCAATGCTCAGTAGTGCAGAGACAAACCCATTCAATATTTGCAAATGTTTTATTTCAGTCAACTCTCCCTACTATTTGAGTTGCACATCCATTAAGTATTTTGTCATGCTACTGGCATAGTTGTTATTGCTTCAGTTGTTAATTGGAAAGTCACATATTTTATACATTTCCTTTTAAAGTTAAAACATTGTATGTACAGACCTGCACAGCTCTTCATGCACGCCCATGCATGAAGAGGTCAGAGGTCAATGTTGGGTGTATTCCTCAATTGTTCTCCATCTTATTTGAAATAGTCTCTCACCCTGGGGTTCACTGATTCAGCCTGACTGCTGGCCAGCAAGCCCCAGGGATCTTGTAGAGACCCTACCTCCAGAACTGGAGTTACAGGTGTGTGCTTCTTATGAGTGTGCTAATGATCAAAGTCAGGCCCTCACACCTGTGAAAAGCATGTGACCAGCTGAGCCATCTCCCCTGATCCCTGCTTCTTCTTCTTCTAGCTCTTTGCATACTCTGACTGTAGACTTTGAATGCACGTGCAAGACATTGCATGTTGCTTCAGACCTGTGATTTTTTTTCCCTTATTGCTTTGCTTTGGTCTTAAAGGGTGCCTTCTCAATAATCTCTACATACTCTTCTATTGTATGTAAATGCTGTAATTTGGAAGATCCCCTTTCACCAGAAATTAAGGTTGTCCCATTCTTTCTCTAATGTAAAGAATACCGTGAGAAACAACTATGTTCAGTGTGATGAGGTTTTGATTTTGTTTTTGAGACGGGTTCTAGTGTAGCCCGGGCTGACATTTAACTCCCTACGTAGCCAGAGATGATCCTGAACTTCTAAACCTCCTGCCTCTTCCTCTCAGGTGCTAGGATTATAGGCATGTGCACCCATGCCTGCCTGGCACTTGCATTTCAGTTAATCATTTAACTTTGGTACTAGGAATTAACTCTAGGACCATCAGCATACAAGGCAAGCATACTACAACTGAGCTCTATCCCTGGACCTTTTAATAGCCTTTGAAACAGGTTCTCACTAGGCTGTCCAGGCTGGCTTTGGCTCTAAAGTCCAAGCAAGCCTTAAACTTGCCATCCTTCTGTCTTATCCTCTCTGGCAGCTGTGGTTTTAGGCCTGCATCACCAGGCCCAGCTCTCAACATTTAGCATGACATTTTAGCAGATCTTATTATCTACCAAATAGAGTGTTATAAAGGTTTTCTAATGCAGATGAGAAAGGCAGGAGGCTTTTTGCAAGCTCACATCAAGGTATGTTTTAAATGCATCCAATGTCAACCAAGTCATTAGGGAATTAGCCCTCTGGTGTTACTCCTTTATCCAGCTAATCAAGAGTTGACACTACTTCTAAAATCAAGGCACGGAGATAAAGCTTAGTTCTGTCCTATGACTGAACTTCAGAGGTGGGGGAGCAACTACCTAGGATGAGGCTGGGATCATAAGCCTAACTATTCTTTCTAGACTTCAAAGCTAGTGTGCAGTTTTGCTTGGTGAAACTTCAGGGTTTACATCTTAGATGTAGAAGGATGAGCTTGTGAAGATGAGGTAGAGGGAAAAGATTCCTGGAATCCAGGAGTCTGGACTGCCACAGAAACGGGATGCCCTGATTCAGACCCAGCAGGTGGAGCTTCCTGTGCTGTAGTCGGGGCTCTGGATCTAGAAGGGACGGACCCATATCCTGAAGGAGGAGTCTCGTAACTCATAGGCGGGACTTCATATCCGGGAGGTGGAGATCCAGACACCACAGCTGTTGTTCCGTAACTGGGAGGTGGGACTCCATAACTGGGAGGCGGGACTCCATAACTGGGAGGCGGGACTCCGTAACTGGGAGGCGGGACTCCGTAACTGGGAGGCGGGACTCCGTAACTGGGAGGTGGGGCTCCGTAACTGGGAGGTGGGGCTCCGTACTCCATGTTAGGGGCTTCATATTCAGGAGGCAGGACTCCATAGCCCACAGGGGTAGCTGCATATGGAGGAGGGGATCCATATATCCTGGATCCATATCCAGGAGGCAGGACATCATATCTGGGAGGTGGGGCTCCGTGTCCTGCAGGTGGGACTCCATAGGCAACTAGAATGGCAAAAGGAAAAAAAAATTGCTACCTTGTGAACAAAGAATAACTGAAGAACATAAAAAATAATGCCAAGGGAGACACACACAAGAATTCAGTCCTGCTAAAACCTTTTCTTTAGCCATCACCAGACGAAAGCTTCCTTCTAGTTAATTGGTCATTACTTAGAGTTAGACAGATATATATCCTATTTGATAAAGTTTGTTGTGTTTATGAAAAGAAAACACCCTCAGTGAGCAGTATAATTTGGAAACTAGAAAGGAAAATGTGATTTTAAAGGAGAGGTGGCTCTGGAGAGATGGCTCAGTAGTTAAAAGCACTGGCTGGCTGCTCTTTCAGAGGACCCAAGTTCAATTACCAGCACCCATGTGGCATAACCCATTTGTAACTCCAGCTCCCCTCCCCCAACTCCTCCCAGATCTTCCCACCTCCTTCCCTACTGCATGCTTTTTCTTTCTCCCCCAAACCCATAAGACAAACAAACAAACAAAAGGACAAAGGTAAAAACAAACAAAAACATTAAGACAAAACAAAACAAAAGCCATGTTATGTTGGTCTGCTACTCCTGGCACAGGGTGTGCCCTGTAGTGTGTGGTTGGTACACCCAGTGACACTCCATTGCAGAAAACTGATTTTCCCTTTCCCAGAGGGCATTCATTACAAATATCTACTTTGTGTCCACTTCCCCTCCTCCCTACTGGATTTTGTCTGGTTTGAACTTGTGAAGGTCTTGTATGTGGGGTCTGTCTCTGTGAGTTATGTGCATCAGTGCTGTTGTATCTAGAAGACACTGGTTCCTTGGAATCCTCTATCATCTCTGGCTCTTAGAATCTTTCTGCCTCCTCTTCTGCATGGATCCCTGAGCCTTGGGAGGTTCAGTTTTGTGGTGGCTTCAATGAGAATGGTCCCCATAGGCTCATATATCTGAATGTTGGTTCCCAGTTGGTAAACTGTTTAGGGAGGATTAGGATTGTTGAAGGTGTGTGGTGGGGTAGGCTTTGAGATTTCAGAGGCTCATACAGAGTAAGACCAGACAGTCTTACTCTGTCTACTTATGGATAAGACATAAGAACTCAGCTGTTCCAGCACCAAGTCTGCCTGCCTGCCACCATGCTGCTTGTCGTGACGATCATGGACTCATCCTCTGAAACTGTAAGCAAGTCCTCAATTGAATGCTTTATTTTATAAATTGCCTTGATCTTGGTATCTTTTCACAGCATAGAACAATAACTAACACATGTTTGATGAAAACAACCCATTCAGGACTGAGTGCTACAAAGTCTCTCACTCTCTGCACACTGTCCAACTGTGGATCTCTGTGTTAATTGCCATCTAGTATAACAAGGAGCTTTGCTGATGAGGACCAAGGGATGCACTGATCGATGCATATATCAGTATATCCCTAGAACTCATTTTATTGCCATGTTCCTTTAGAAGAATAACAGTATTAGTTTTTCCTCTGGGCTCATGATTTATCTAGTCTCAGGCTCTTGGCCACTTTAGCAGTGTCAGGTATGGTTCCTTAATGGAGTGGGTCTTAAATATAATAAATAATAAAATAGATATAGAATGTAATTTCCACATTCCTGCCATAGCATTGCACACATATACACACACAAAAAAAATAAATGTAAAGAAAGAATTTTTTCATTTAAATTTTTTGTGTATGGTGGCTAGAAAGGAACACCAAGTGTCTTCTTTAGCCACTAACCTCCTTATTTTTTGAAACAGGATCTCTCACTGATCCCAGAGCTCTCTAATTGGCTAGAAAAACTGGCCAGCAAGTGCTAGGATTAGCCTATCTCCACAATCTCTCAGCACTGGGGGTACAGACACATGCTCCTATGTCTAACTTTTTTCTTGCTAGCGAGCCAAAACTCAGGTTTTCATGCTTACATGAAAAGTACATTACTAACTGAGCAATCTCCCAAGCACCAGTAAACTTATCAAAAGTTTTTATAATTTAAGTAATAAATTAATTTTTGAGATAGAGAATCATTGTATAACCATAACTGGACTAGAACTCACTATGTAGAGTAGTCTGGCTTCGAACTCACAGTGATCTGCATGCCTCTGCTTCCTGAGTGCTGGGATTAAAGGCATCCACAGCCATGCCCAACTCCAGCAAACTTTTATTATTCTATTTTTTGTTTGTTTTTTCTTGAGACATAGCCTTGGCTGTCCTGGATCTCAGTATGTAGACCAGAGTGGCATCAAATTCACAGATCCATCTGTCTCTGACTCCAGTAAACTCATTATAAAAGCAGGTACAGTGGCACATGCCTTTAATCCCAGCAATCAGGAGGCAGAGGCAGGCAGATCTCTGTGAGATCTGGTCTACAGAGTGAGTTCCAGGACAGCCAGGGCCACACAAAGAAACCCTGCCTCAAAAAATAAACAAAACAAAACAAAAAACCAATCAAACAAGCACAAACAAAAAAGAGAGCTTGGAAACTGTCACTTCCACCTTTACTATAACAATTTTCTTGTTACTGTGACTTTGTGTTCAGTTCACCAATAGTCCTTCAGATACTTTGCAGTCTCATTTGGTTTCAAGTCTGCCTTCAAGTGTGAAAATGACTGATAGGCATTTATAGTCCAGTGAAATGTTCCTGGGGCATGGATACCTATAATCAATATGTGGCGGGATATGTATACATTTCTTTTAATCTTGGGTTTAAGATATCATTTTTAACACATCAGTAACATTTATCCCAAAAATGTCACAAATAAAAGGACTGGTGCCTAGCTCATGTTCTATTGAGCAGGTCAGGTCTTCATCGAAGCCTGCAACTTTATCCATCTAAGGCAGGATAAATGTTAAAAGGCACGTGTCATGAAGCCCAGGGTGCAGTTGGAAGGCATAGCAGGCTTGATGGCCATGACAGTGTAAAGTAAGAGATGAAGGGTGCAGAGCTATGTTTTCTACTCAGGCTCTAAGTGGGAAGCTAGCTTCTCACTAACGGGGAGCTTAGATGTGCTGTGCTCATACATCATCATCAAAGTTAAGTCTGAAACATGGCACACAGGCAACCTCAGCACTCAGGAGGCTGAAGCAGTGAACTGTAGACCAGCCCTGTCTCAAGCACACAAAATTATAAACACGTAACCTGAAAAGCAAGTCCAGTCATTTGCTGGCTCACTATTGGGTTTCAAGCAGGAAACAAAGTCATGAAAGCCCCAAACCCTGGGGCTTCTCTCAAAGCAGACCTGAAACAAGGCTGTGGTGAACTGTCTTCAAGTCCATGGCATTCTCTTCCACCTCCTAAGGGGCATCTCTCCCTACTTTGGCATGCCTGTGGGGCACACATGCTCCTCTCTCTCCACACCTCACCTTGGCCTGCCTGTGGGGCATGCATGCTCCTCTCCCCAGTAATGACAAAAATTCCTAGAGGGCTCATCCAGAAACTTGAAACTCTGAGTGGAACTCCTTGGGCAGCTGAAAAAACAATTTGGCAAAATAAGAACTCTTTATTATTTGAAATTAGATACATATAGTAGCTATGAACTGAGTAACAGTATTAACTACCACCTTATATGTGAGCCAACAATATTCCTGTGATACCAAATAAACAATAATGTGGCCCTTTTCTTAAACCACATACTTCTTGAGAGCAGAAAATTTGTCTCATTGCCTGTGGTTATTTAGGGCCTAATACAGTACTCACTATATAACCATCACTTACTTGGTTTCCCAGCTATCAAGGGGTTTTGTTTGTTTTTCAAGCCAGGGTTTTTCTGTGTATCTCTGTGTGTCCTGGAAATCACTCTGTAGACCAGGCTGGCTTCAAACTCAGAGATCCGCCTGCCTCTGTCTCTGGGGTGCTGGGATTAAAGGTGTGTGCCACCACTACCCGGCTATATCATAAGGTTTTATGAGCATTAAAACGAAGGTTGTAAAAACATTAAAAAGTGCTAAATAAATTACCTGTTTTTAAAGTGAACTCATTTACTTTCAAACTTACACTGATGATGGATCTTGACCATGATATACAGCATCATCATTGATTCACTGTACTAACCTAGACACTTTATACTCTTCCATCTTATCTGGGGCACCATATGCAATGCTTCTATCAAAGCAAATATATACATAGCTGCAAATAATCTTTATTAGGCTGTGCTTTCAACATCTAGATTGGGGTTTGAGGTGGAAAACAAAAAAGAAAGGGAAGGAGTCTTCCTGACAGAACAAAATGACAACTCAAGAGAAGAGTGCACAAGGCACAAAGTGCAGCTTGATTGGATTGCAAAAGAGTGGCATGAAGTGGAGTTAGGTGGAATAGAAACAGCATAAAGTGTCAGCCACAGTGAGCATTCTCTGGTACAGCCATGAGGTCAATATTGTAGGACAGTTGGGACTTCTATTCCTTTTCATGGACAGTAAGAACAAACAGAAGAGAAACAAGGACAAGGCAAGGCGAGAAGACCAAAATACAGGTGACATAGCCTTCCCCAGGCTAGGCTTGGGGAATTGACAAAGAATTCCTCTGGTCCAAGTACAAACACTGGTGAGTGTACAGAAAGAACCCACTGGAACGTCCTCCTCCAGGTGTTCATAGCCTGAGACTGCTCCCATATCTAGACCTACCCAAACTCTCCTCTTGTATTGTTTACATAAACACAGAGTTTCAGAGCCCCAGGCTGGTGCTGCCCCCATCAGAACCAGCACAGCCCCCCTGATCCCAGCGTTTCTGTACATGTTTGTATCTGTTCTTCATTCCCAAGTCACTCCAGCACAAAAGACCACTGGTTTTATGTTAGTCGTGTAGGTGTCTGACTACAGGCTCCCAGCGACTCCAGGCCCAGGGTAAGGGAAATAAGCACACAGTGTGGATTTGACACATAACAGGTAAACTTGGGAACTCTTGTTGAAATCATGTAGGAGTGCCCAATGCCTTAGCACAGGCTAAACAAGCTCTGCTGAGTAATAGCACTATTTCAACTCTTTAGCCCCTAAAGCACTTACTGTGTTTATCACTCACCAGCAGAGGCCGCTTTGGCCATCAGCTGGGCAAACTCGATGGCACCTCCTTTCCTGAAGACTATTTTGAAAGTAGCTGATCCTTCCCAGCCACCTGGGGCAAGAAATGACAAATACTTACAAACCCTGAGGAATGCACTCTCAAACCAGCAGATCAGCTTTGGTTTGAATTCTAACATGAAACAAGTCAGAATCTTAAACTCTCTGGAAGCTTCTGTGGGGCATAGGGAAGGCCCTTCTAAGAGGAAAGACTTACCATCTGGAGCTGCCTGAATTGTCCCTTTAATGTAGTTTGCACCAAAGATTGGTTGTTCAACAGTGCAGTTACTCATTAGATGAAATGGCATCATAAAAGACAACATGGGATCATTGTATGAAGGTGAAGTCACAAAAATCACCTAAGTAAGGAAGGAAACCTTGAAAAAGGAATACAGAATTTGTCCATGGATAGAGACTTGCAGAAGCAAGGCCAATGTCACATGGGTACTGTGGCCTAATTGAGAAACATCATCTCTTTTCTTCCATCCTTCAAAATGGAAGTCTCAAAGTAAAAATGTTTTAAAACATCTTAAAAGCCAATGTTTAACTTCTTTTTCCAGATTTATGGAAAACAAATGTTAGCTAACCAGCCAATCAAAAGGAAAGTGTAAATTACCCGGTATGAGGTGAGAAACAGCGGCCCCCTCTTTGTACCATTGAAGAAGTTGGAGCCTGGTGGTGACTGAGGGAAGGAGAGGTCCACATCTGAACACTTCTTCAAGAGACTGCAGAAAGGCAGACAGCACATGTTTAAAAGTACATAAACCAACACACAGGGCTGGGGAGGCAGCTCTAGGCTAGAGTACTTGCCTACAACATGCTAAGCCAAATGTGACCCCCAGCACCACCAAAGAAGACACCAAAATGGTACAAACAAAGGTGTCAGTCAATAAATATTAGCTGCTCCTCCTATTTTAGGGAAATGAAAAAGATTCAAACATTGTTATTTCTTGGACAATTTAC
Organism: Cricetulus griseus; assembly: GCF_003668045.3. Classification (NCBI taxonomy): domain Eukaryota; kingdom Metazoa; phylum Chordata; class Mammalia; order Rodentia; family Cricetidae; genus Cricetulus; species Cricetulus griseus. The sequence continues at coordinate 379,447,901 of NC_048595.1, read as the reverse complement.
TCCTACTCTGGACTGAAGCGGTGATTCACCAGTTAAGAACTCTGGAAGAGGACCCAGGTTTGATTCCCAGCACTCACATGGCAGCTCACAATAGTCTGCAACTCTGGGTCCAGGAGATTTGATACCCTTTTCTGATATCCAAGGGACCTGTATGCACACGGTGCAAACAGACATGCAGGGAAAGCATCCAAACACACAAAATAGTCATTTTCAAAAAAAATGATTTTACTTTCATTTATACATGTAAGTTTATGCATGTATGTGTCTGTGTGAGAGTATGCCACATGTATGTGGAAGAGGACTTTGGGTCCCTTGGAACTGGATTTGCAGACTATTACGACCTAACATGGGTGCTGGGAACCAAATTTGGGCCCTGTAGAAGGGCAAGAAGTGCTCTCACCCATTATCTCATCTCTCCTGCCCCCCCTTCTCCCTTATCATCACTGGACTTTGTCTTTTTCTAACTTACTTCTATTCTCGGCTTTTGTCATTACCTCTCAAATTGCATGTGTAATAACTAGGAAGAACTGGGCTCTCAGGGTGTTTAGCTAGTAAAGCACAGATAGAAGTGTCCACTCCCCACCCACCCTGCGCCCCCCACTCAGAATCTAGGTTTTCGGGGTTTTTTTTAGTTTACTTGTTCAGTGTCCTCCCTGAAGATTATTGAGACAACTGCCTGCTTCACAAAGTATGAGTGTCTAAGTATTTATTTTAAGAAAATGAAAAAGGGGAAAAGAGAGGAAACATGGACAGAGACCATAATGCAAGTGATAGGAGACATGTGTCATGTAAATGGCACAGAAATGTCCCAGTAATTTAGCAGGAGGGATCATCTGTGGTAGAAACAATTATGGAAAGATCTCATAGAAAGAACTCAGATAAAGCTGATTTTTAAGAAATAGGTAGTATTTAAATAGGCAGGGGTAATGGTACAAGAGCAACTCAAATGGGGAGTCAATAGCATTAATGGACATGGAGATGCAGATAATGGAACACAAATTGCCTCCTTGGGAGGAAATGGGCCATAAGGATGAACCAAGCCACAGCGTGAGTAACACTGGGGAGAACAGCAAGACCAGCTTGGAAAGCTGTCTGGGATTTGAGCTTGGGAACTCACTGGACAGGCAAGAAAAACTGCAAGCTCTAGATTTTTCAGCAGGGAGGTTACATGACTGAGGAAGGGGGGATATAACTGAAAAGATCAGTTAAGATCATAAAATAATTATACATTTATAGTGATACTATATAAAACTATAATTTGTGACAGTGAAGTTTTGGGAGTGAGCAGAGTTACATAGGACAAAAGATTTTGTATATTATTGAAAGTAAGTTGGTACTGATTTGAGTTATGTTACTATAAATTAAGGTTGTTAAGTATAACCAACAGAACACACAAAAAATTAAATCACTAAACTACATCCAAAAGAGAAATGAGGATGGAATTAAATGGTATACTAGGGCAAATCTCAGATACAATAGGCAATAGTAAAGGAGTTAAGGAACACAAAGGAGGGAAATGTGTAGAATACAATAGCAAAATTGAAGATGTTAAGTCCTTTAACAACTACATTAAATATAAATGAATAAAACTCTTTGACTACCTGCTGGGCATGGTAGTACATACCTGATACCAGAACTTGGGAAGATGAGGCAAGAGGATAAAGAGTTCAAGAGGGATAAAGAGATAGCTCAGTGAATAAGAGCACTTTTTGTGAAAGCAACAAGACCTGAGTTCAAGTCTCCAGCATCCATGCAAAATACATGCACCTGTAATCCCAGCATTGGGAAGGAGAGACAGGCAGATCACAGGAGTTTGTTCACTGGTCTAGCTCAAATAGGGTCAGTGAGAGATCCTGCCTCAGAAAATTAGGAGAGTGAAGAGGACACCACTGCACTCCTCAGAAAAACACATGCATGCACATCAGCTAGCCCAAATGCTCAAATACAGACATAGAGTTCAAGGCTTTCATCCTTGGCTTATATGATGATCCACTGGACTCTGTAGTGAAACCCTGTCTCAAAAACAAGCAAACAAACAAGAAGAAAACAGAAACAAAAAAAAACAGGGCTAGAGACATGGCTCAGTTGTTAAGAGCCCTTACTGCTCTTGGAGACAACCTAGGTTTGATTTCCAGTACCCACACAGTAGTTCACAACCATCTGTAACTACAATCCCAAAGGATTCTACATCTTCTGGCCTCCAAAGGCATTGCACATACACAGTACAGACATAAATGCAGGCAAAACACCCATACAAAAATAAAAATAAATCTCAAAAAAAGTCTTAGGGTTTTATTGCTATGAAGAGACACCATGACCATGGCAACTCTTATAAAGGAAAGCATTCAATTGGAGCTGGCTTAACAGTTGAGAGGTTTAGTCCATTGTCATCATGGTAGGAAGCATGGTGGCACATAGGCAGACGTGGTGCTGGAGATGGAGCTGAAAGTTCTAGATCTGGATCAATGGGCAGCAGAAAGAGTGACACTTTGAGAAGCTTGGACTTCTAAAACTTCAAAGCCCACCTCCAGTGACACCCTTCCTCCAACAAGGCTATACCTCCTAATAGTGCCTAATAGTCCCCATGGCCTATGGGGGCCATTTTCATTCAAATCACCACAAAACACAAAAATTCTCACATAAACCAGTCAAACACTAATAAAGCTTTTATAATGGGATGACAAGAGCATTAGTGTGATATTGTTTTCCTGCTTTCATTAAAATTAAATCAAGGTTAGTTACTGACAAGACTTGATTTTTTAGTATAACTTGAGTATCTCTTAATGAAAGATTTAGGATCTGAATAGTTTTGGGTTTTGGAATACTTGCATATACAAGATATTTGGGGGAAATGAGACTCAAGTCTAAATGTGACATTCATTTGTAACCTGAACATAACTTCATATAATATTTTAAACAATGTTATGCATAAAACAAAAGTATCATGGAGTGAAATTTTCCAGATAAGGTATTTGGAGGTACTCAAAGGGTTGGGGTTTTTTGGGTTTTATTTGAGACATAGTTTCTCTGTATAACAGCTCTCACTGTTCTGGAACTTGTTCTGTAGACCAGGCTGGAAGGTCTTGTTTTTGAGAAAGGGTCTGCCTATATAGCCCAGGCTGTCCTGGAACTCACAATCCTCTTACATCAACCTGAGTGCTGTAATTTTCAAGGTAGTTTTACTTTCTGGTATGAACCACCACACCCAGAATAATTTTTTTAATTGTGTGCATGTCCTCTGTGGGAAATGGGGACATATGCATGTCTGTAGGTACCCTTGGAGGCCAGAGCCCTCTGGAGCTGGAGTTATAGGCAATTGTGCTCCATCTAGTGTAGGTTCTGGGAACTGAACTTGATCCTCTAGCAGAACAGGATATGTTCTTAACCTGTCTCCAACCCTACCACACCTGAATTTAGTGGAGCATTTAATATTTTGGATTTTCAGATCAGGGATGTTCAGCCTGCACTGGAAGAAGACATGATAGAAACATAACACTTTAAAGTTCTTAAAATTGTTCCTAGGAACTATTTTATATTTTAAAAAACTATGTGGTAGTAGGTGTTCTTAAGCTCAAGGAATCTCTAGTTTTTGCCCCGCTGAACTTTGTACTCCATGAGACCTTTATTTTAGTGATACTAACACAATTACAACACCAGGCCCTAAGGTCTTCCTTTATCCTTAGGCATCTTGAGTCTGATCCTGAGGGACCTTTGCACTGGTTTTACATTCATCTTCTTTGGTTTTTGTTTGTTGAGATGCCTTGGCCTGACTGAGCAGGATCTTCCCTTCATATGAATTTCTCTGCTTTCTTTCCTTGGAGGCTTTTTTTGGAGGCTGACATGATTCTAGCATATTTCTAGGACAGAAATAACCTGAAGGTTCCCTTCTTCCACAGCCTCTAACTGATATTCAAAGTAGTTTCACCCTCAGATGAACTCAGGTACTGCTCTACTCTATTGTTGATAGTGACGCTTACCTTTATCATCCATCAAATAACGGCTTGTTTATTGCTCTGGTGTAACTTTTATCCAAGTCAGATAAATGCAGTTCCTTCACAGTTCTTAGTATCTTTGTCTTTCAATATGGTGACCTTCACAATTTACTACACTTGGAAAATAACCAGCAAATTTTGTTGGCTGAAAGGGCAAATTGGATGCTTAAATTGTGCCATTACTAGAACCAAGTCACTACTGGTTTCTTCACATGGGGTAGGACTAGGACACCAGAAGAGAGTCTCAACCCGGGTTCTTCCTTGCCTCTCACAGCATCTTTGGCATCACAGGTAAGGCACAGAGTCAGGTATGGTATCAGCATCAAAGACACATTTGATAGACTGATAAAGATACATCTTCAAGCAAGGACTGGCAAGATGGATCCATGAGTAAAGGCACTTGCAACTGAGCCTGGTGAACTAAGTTTGATCCCTGGGGCCACATGGTAGAAGGTGAGAGGACTCCCACAGGTTGTCCTATGACTTCTATATGTGCTGTGGTATGTGCACATGTACACATGCACACACATGTAATTTTATTTTTTTTTAAATTTCCAAACAGTAACATAAATAAAGAAAACAGCCTCGGAATAGCTCATATTGATAATGAAACAAAGATTTATGGGCACTGGAGTGCTAGACATTGGCTAATATAGATGTGGGTACTGGAAACTGCCCCCAATATATTGGCAAATGAGGGAAACTAGCTACAAAGCTGGTGGAAAGAGGGAAAACAAGTGTGTGTTTCCATAGAAAAGTTCAGAGAAAGCCATACTAAGATGCAAAAACTATTAAATGTTGGAATTTGGGTAATCAATTTTTTTTCTCTGATTTTCCTACTGTGACATCAAATATCATCTGCCCAATTTTTTAAAAAAATGATAAAATCAAACAATTGAATCTTCTCCATTTTTATACCACAGTCTGGCCCATACATTTATGATCTCTCAGTCATGGTGACAAATTCTCTACAAGCCAGGTATGGCAGCATAGATCTGTAATCCCAGCAAACTTGCACCATCACATCTGGCTTCAATGAAGCATTTTAGGTTTTTAGATTTGGACTGTTTAACATGTGCTGCACCAATGCAAGATACAAACAAGACACTTTAACTTTAGCCATTAAATTCCTCATCGCTGAAACATGTGCTTCCCCAAACTCTCTGTAACTTATTTTCTTCATTTACCAATACAATGGGGTTTTTTTTTAATGTCAGTATCTATATTATTATTGCCAATGGTTGGTATTCCAGTGTAAATAAATCCTTGCTCAACCCCAAATCTAGTATTTTCTGGGTTGTTTTGTTGTAGTTGTTTAATTACTACAAGCATTCATTGGGAGGCTGAGGCAGAAGAGTCACAAGTTCAGGGCCAGCCCTAGCTAAGACTCAAGTCTCAACACACTCAACACACCACAAATTGTAACTAAACTCTCAAAAGTGTATCATTACTATAAGGAAAACTAAAAATAGAACCAATCCGCCCCCCAAACTATTTTCTTAAAAGCAATTTGTATATGTGGGAAAACCAGATAACCAACAGGGTCTTTAATAGCAAGAAATCGAAAACATTTTTTTTTTTCTGAAGGACAGCAAGAGAAATTGATGCGTATAATTTCAAATCCAAATCCAGGCTTTCCCATATGCGCTGAAAATGATTCTGAGCAAATTATTTCTTATATTCCTACCTGTGAAATGAGAGAAATAGTTCTAATCCTCATTGCAGACACAGCAGTTAGTAGCACAAAGAACAATGCTTGCATAATTAGCTGTTGAATGAAAACTATCAGTACATAGTCAAGAGCACAGATTCTAAAACTTCAAAGGAACAACAACAAAAACAAAAAATCAGGGTCTTTCTATTATATAGCTCTGGCTGTGCTAGAACTTGCTATGTAGACCAGGCTGGCATTGAACTGACCTCAGAGTTCTATTTGAGCACACCATTGAATTTGAATCTCACTGCTAGGTGGGAAATAAAGGGAAATGAGCAGATTATCCAGAAGAGGTGAAGACACAGTGTAAGGAAAGTAGGTGAGGGGTAGACTAAAGAAGGGATTGGGGTCAAGGTCTTAAGTTTGCCTGGAGATGGCAAGCCCCAGGTCGTAAGAGGTTGAGTGAGCCATTCTTCCTGGACACCCCTACTTTTGTTCCCAAACTTTTCAATAAAGGTGACACTGTCATATCCCAGGTTGAAGCATCAAGGAAAGGGAGCTTTGGAGAAATTCTGAGGAAGGCTCTCAACATTTCGGGATCTTTCTACAATTATCTACACTCCACATGCTAGCCTGTCTTCCAATTCGTCTCCCGTGGGTCGTGTTAAGTGCACCCAGGGCCCTCTGGGTGACAGTCACACACTGTCAGATGGCGGCCATGCCACGCGATCCAAGGGCCGACCTGCACTTCACACGTCCCTCGCTCAGGCCTTTCTGGGGAGGCCCGCCCTGTGCATGCGCATGCGCCTACGGCTCCTGGAATGCCCGCGCATGCCCTCAAATGTCAGGGGCGGGGCTCAGAGGAACGTGCCCGGGAAGGGCGGGAAAGTCCTTGATTCGCGGAGGGCTTTCTAGCACGCAAGTGTACTCCTGAGCATCTCCTCCCTCCTCGACAGCAGCCTGGAAGTCCCTTCAGGCACCTTTCGCCACGAGGGATGGTGGCCCCACGGCGGTCCACTGTATGGCTCTGATTCACTGCCATGTTGGTCCCCTCCCGCCGCTGCCGCCCGCCCTCCAAAGGGAGGGGGCGGGGACTACGAAGAAGGGGGCGGGGCCCTGAGAGAGGGCGGAGATTATGGCGCAGAAACGGAGTGGGCAGCTGTCACAAGAGGAACTGGTGGAGTCAGGGTTGAGAGAGCCCTGAGGGGCAAGTTCATGGGACTGGCTCCGCCCCTAGAGCCGGGAGAGGGTGAAGGATGAGTGCATAGATTTAGACCTACAGGCTCCCTTGGTCCTTCTAGGAGTTGGGATTTTTTATTTAAAAAGTAGCCATTAGCCCAAAATCTCATCCCAGATTACCCTAAACCAACACAGACCAAGCTGTGTTCCTACGCTCTTTTTGAGGAACCAAAAATTAAAATTAATAAAGGTTTAAGAACTTGGGCCCTGAAAAGGGAACTTCTAATGGTAAAGGAAAATTTAACACCTTAAATCAGGAGTGCCATGGCTGGCACCTGAGCCCCTGCTCTCAGAGAAGGGGAGGTAGCTGTCTACCACTCCTGTTAACATTCCTTTGCTAATTGCTGGTCATAAAGATCCCCCAGCCCAGGGGAATCACTGACAGACCCTGTGACCTTGTAACCCTGCAAGCCCATGCCCTATCTTATCTCACTCAAATGTATCTCCCTTAAAATATATAGCTACTGCTTTACTCTGTACTTTGTATGACCTGAAGTAACCATGGAAACTCTGAAATCTGTGGCCTTTAACCTTATAGTCTGCCCCTTTAAAAGCTTCTCTTTTGGGCTGGTTGGGATCTCATTTGGCTGCCATGCAGTGAGATCCTAGCTGGCCAGATTGAAAAAAAAAAAAAAACCTTTTGCTTTTGCATCAGAGTGTCAACTCCTTGGGTTAGTCTCTGGGCTCCTCAAGCCTAGAACAACATTTTAAGACCAACGTTTTCTCCCATCAAAGAAGGCCTAGAATCAGAACTGATGGTCTTGTGAGAGAACATCCAGAAACAGTGAGCTAGGTCAGGAAGTGGACTGTGAATTTCAACCTTCACTGGGTCCAATTCTGGAATCCACTGAGCCTTTTTAGGTGTCACACTCATTACTCAAGATACTCTGGAGTATTAATGTGCCAGTGAAGAAACAAAAATTGCCAAATAATCAGACATGTCATTGTAAGACAAGTCCCGATTTCAGGTCCCCCCGCCCCCACTGTCTTTTGAGACAGGGTTTCTCTATGTAGCTCTGGCTGTCCTGAAACTTACTCTGTAGACCAGGCTGGCCTCAAACTGTCAGAGGTCCTTCTACCTCTGCCTCTGAGTGCTGGGTTTAAAGGCGTGCACCACACCTAGCACAGATTATTTTTTTATGTACAAGGCTTACTAGAATTAAAAATGCAGTAGAAATAGTATACAGCAGTGCAACAAACATCAAGATCCTGCTTCTCCTGCCATGGCCAGTGCAACCTTAAACAAGAAGATTGTGTTCCCTGAACTTCACCTTCGAAGTGTGTATGGTGGTGGTGTTGGGTCAGAAGAGTGCTTGGGTTTCTCGTGGCTCTGATAGTTAATGTCCACCAAACAGCTGTCTTTCAAATTCCACTTCCCCTCACCTGTGTTGTGTTGCCACTAGTTGCCATCTTCATTATTTTACCTGCATGGTCACAAGAGCCTCTTGACTCATCCTCTTCCATTCTGGCCCCTCAAGACTGTTTCTCCTCATTCATTTATACCTTATGTTCATCTCACATAAAGTCAAGGTCCCAAATGATTGCTTACAGTTCACATTAAAATTCAGGGAAATAATAACCAGACAACAATGGCTTGTTTAAGAAGCTACAAGTGGGGAGAAAGATTGTCCTAAACTCAAGGGCTGGTGTTTAACTTCAACGTGTACAAGTAGTATACGTGCACATGTGTGTTTGGGTGTGTATGCCTGTGTGCACTTGAAGAGGCCAGAAGAGAGTACCCTATCATTCTGTCTCTTTCCTCAAGAAAGGATATCTCACTGAATCTGGAAGCAGGCTTGTGACCATCAAGCCCCAGTAAGAATGGGACCATACCTGTGTTTTTCACGTGGGTGTCAGAGGTCTGAATTCCAGTCTTCATGCTTGTACAACCATCACTCTTACTGGCTGACCTATTTCCCATGTTCCTTTCGAAAGTGTGTGTGTGTATACATGCATAAAAACACATGGAGGTCAGAGGACAACTTATGGAAGTTAATTCTCGCCTTCTACCATGGAGAATCCAGGGATCAAACTCAGATTGTCAGCCTTGATAACAAGTGCCCTTCCCAGCTGAGCCATCTCACTGGGCCATATATATATATATATTATATAATATATATATATATATATATATATGATTGGAGGCTATCCTGGCACTCGCTCTGTAGACCAGTCTGGCCTTGAACTCACAGAGATCCGCCTGCCTCTGCCTCCGAGTGCTGGGATTAAAGGCGTGCGCCACCAACGCCCATCGGGCCCTTTATATTTTTAATATGTTCATAGTAAAATGTTTTCTTGGCGAGACTAGGCTTCCATTGGTCCTTATGCCTTCAGAGGGAAAAAGAGGGAATGCTAAGAAGTAAATGGGACTAAATACTTATGGGGAAAACACAAGACCTGGGAGATCAAGTGTCAGCTCTCCCAGTCAATGGGATTACAAAATTGGAGGAAATGACTGGGCTATGACCCCATGTCACCTGACAATGAATAGATCTCATATGTTCAATTACTAATATCTGAGGCTACTTCTTGCCAAGAGGGTCCCTAGCTCACACTCGGATGAGATGAGGTCATTCGTGGCTGATTTGAAGGAAGAGCAAGGAACACAAATAACACAAAGAAAGATCAGGCCATTATTGTTCAAACAGCAATGTTTAGTTGTAAACACAGAGGCTAGCAACATTTACAGGACCAGTCTGAGTGTCTGTTGGCTTGCTTTTAATTGGGAAATTAAACTGGAATATCACCAAAACATTGGCTGGGACTACTAACATTTTAAAAATGGGTCGTTCCTGCATCCCCTAGGCTTGGGCCTCTTGTTCCATCAAGACTTATAGATGAGTGGCCCAAAAGTCACCAGCCTTTGAGCAAGTTGTATCCAGGTGGAGATGGCAGGTGAGGTGGCCAAGGGAGGATTCTATAAAGACACAGTGTACGGGGCAGTGGCAGCCGACATTCGCAAACATTCATGCATCTGCTGGGGGCTTTGCCCTCCATTGAGTATTTTCCATTAGCCTATATCGACCACCTGTGGTCAGGTAATTCATTGCTCACATTAACAGGGTGGGGGATGGGAGTAGGAATGGTCAGGGTAGGTGGGAAGAGATCCCTCTTATTGCTAAATGTACAAAAGGGTGCTATTTTTCTTCCTATAGTGTATATAGCTTATGGGTTTTGGGTGGTTCATGTGTGTACTTAATTCACATTTTTTTTTTTTTAGTTTGGGAATAAGGAAATCAAACTCAGCAACCTCTTTTCAGGAAAATCACTTCCCAAATGGCCATTTTTTGGAGTAAACAGGTTGTCTACACACACTGGGCCAGCCACCAGTGATGATTTTTTTTTAAGTGATGCTAGCCCCCTTGCTCCCCAACATCTGTAATGAATCACCCTTATAAATACCTTTAAGCAATGAAGGAGACACCCTTGTCCCACATGGGGGCTCACACAGCTGACCTCAGTGACTCTAACAAGCAGAAAATTGCTTTCTTGACCATTTAAGGGAACCAAGAGAGTACTCATGCAGATGGATGGCTAGGGAGCAATGCTGGTTCCCTTGGAGATGGTTCCAAGTCACTGCTATGGGCTTGCAAGGGCAGGAGAAGCTCTCGGTGAGTTCCTTCTCCCTACACATGGTCTGGGGCTGCTGACAGACGATGGAGCAGGACAATGCTGGCTGGCAGGAACTCCATTCCATTAGGAGGAGAGGAGAAGTTTGGCTAAAGGGAGGAAGCTACTGTCCTAAAGGCAGCTGGCCCCTCCCACCTGCTAAGGAGGGCTGAGAGGGGCTGTGGTGGTGGGTTGGACAAGCATGGCATTAAAAGGGGCTTGGCCCTGCAGCAATAACAGCTGGGAGGAATGAGGGAGAAGCAGCGCTTGAAATGGACTTCATTCAGCAGTGGGGCAGGGGGTGGCTGGCACAGGTGGAAGGACAGTGCCCAGGAGGCCTTCTCCCTGCAAGGGGGGTTAAGAATGGTTGAGGGTGTGGAGACCAGCAGGTCACAGCAGACACATAAAACAGCTTCTCCAGGGAGAGTGAGACCACAGCTTAGGGGGTCAGGCCTAACCAATGCCCACCATCCTTATTCCCTGGTGGCCCTGGGTGCCCAGTTCCATGTCACCATATATGACAGCTCCCTGGAGTAGTCAGGGAGCTCTGTAACACTGCTAACACTCTGGCCTAACAGATGCCTACTCTGGAGTAACTTTATGGGAAAATGGAGATGAGGAATGAGGGCTAGATTGGCAGCACTGTCTCCAGGAAAGACTAAGACCATAGGATTGGGATCACATGATTTGATAATTTCCCTCCTCTCTCACTCCTCTCTCTCTTCACTCTCTTTTGCTTTTCCTAGCACCTGAGTGATAAAAGACTGGGATTATAAATGCTGGCATTTGGTGAGGACCAGTTAAACACCCAGGCTGGACCAGGAGATGGATAGTGGATAAGATCAATTGTAAACAGAATCCCTTGGTCTCCTCCCTTTCCTAAGGCTAAACTGTTTTCCTTAAAGCAGCCTTAGAAACTACACGATGAAGAATAACTTGTGTATGGAAGAAGCAGTGGACGTGTGCATTAATAACTACAGGGCTCCTGAAAAAGGTGGGAGTGTCCTTGGGAGTGTCCTGGGAGCATTATCTACATGACCGGACTGTGGGAGAATGGGGGGGGGGGGCGGGGGGCAGGGGAGCAGAGAAAGACAGACAAATGAGGACAGAGAAAGAGTGAGTGGGGTTTATATGAGGTGAAGTCACAGAAAAGCCAGCTCAACACAGAAAGAAGGTTCTAGAGAAAGGAAAATGTGTCCTAGAATTTGTCTCCAAAGCTCAGCCCCCTAAGAAATTCCAAATATTGTTTCTGATACTTCAGAATTAGTTCACAGATGTAATGTCCTCCACCAAAAGCTGCCTTACTTGACCACTGTATGTGCTTCCTTGAACAGAGCACTGGGGGCAGCCCAAGTTACCAACTTCCCCTATTTGCCTAGGGGATACTCCCAAATTCAGGGCAAATTTCAGTGCTCAGCCACAGAAACTAGCTTTTTTATTCCCTATAGCTCTGATTTCTCTTGCAATCTCAGTGTGCATTGTCCCATGCTTTGACTTATTATTTTATTTTTAATATTTATTTTTATCTTATGGATAGGAGAACTTGTCTCTATGTATGTATATATACACCATGCTCATGGAGGCTAAAAGAGGGTGTCAGATCCTCTGGAACTGGAAGTCACAAATAGCCGTAAGCTGCCAAGTAGGTGCTGGGAACTGAACCTGGGTCCTCTGCAAGAGTGGAAGTTGCTCTTAAGCACAGAGGCATCTCTTCAGCCCCTAGTTGTAATTTTATTTTAGGGCAGCAGAAAGACAATTTAGGAAGTAGGCTGGGCATGATTTCTAAATATAGAAATGAAGCTAACACAGATTACTCTAAAAAGGAAATGAAAGGTCAGAGACAGGCAGGATGGAGAATGTATGAATATATGGGAGAAAGAAGGCAAAGGAGGCTGAGGGGAGAGAAATCGGGAAGAGGAGACAACCAACCTTTCTGGAACTATGGGCAAGGGGAGCACAGAAAGCGGTGGTCTGTAGCGGTGATGGCACTACTTGATAGTGACCTTGACATGGACCCAAGGGTAGAGCTCCATTTCCAGGCACTAATTCTGCAGGAACCCCCTCAGCGTTCTTCTCTGCTTCCCATGACCTTTCTTTGCATTTTTCCAAGAAGGCTTAGCCATACTCCAGGCCACCTCAACCCACAGTGAGGGCTGTTCTGAACCCCACACCCCACCATGGGCTAGCTCAGCCACCTGTCCATGAAGAAAACTTGCAGCCCCAATTTGTGGATGGGTAGGAAGTAAGAACAAGTTGCCTGTGGCTCACCTGCTCCCAGCATTTTAAAATAAAACCTTCCCCAGACCTCTTGAGTGAGGTGCACAGCTTTTTGTTCTGGAGCACAAGAAAAAAGGAGACAGAATGGATAGTCATGGAGAAAGCAGACTAACAAAGAACTTTCCAGAGAGGCAATGAAAATACCTCACCCCTGAGCACACACACTCAGGTGCTCTCTCTCTCTCTCACTCTCGCTCTCTCTCTCTCTCACACACACACACACTCTCTCCCTCCCTCCCTCTCTCTCTCTGACACACACACACACACACACACACACACACACACACACACACACACACACACACACACACACACGACAAAATACTCCACAAACACCAGACAGGCCTGCAGGACAGAGCTGAAAGGAAAAGGTGGCTGGAGGTGGTGCTTGGGATGTGTGTGTGTTTGCAGAAGTGGGCTATGTATGACAGATAACACAGAGAAGGGGTCATCATGGATTACTGTCGTGGCTTTCCTCTGTGTCCACGCTCACCGGAGGGAGGCCTCCATTGTCATTGAGCCTCTTGGCCCTGTAAGTCTCATAGTGGATGTTGTGGGTTACTTCTTTGAGGTCCTGGAGGTGAGTCCTGAAGGACACAGTAAAAAAAAAAAAGAGAAGGGGATACAATTAAGGGTGGGAATAGAGGGAAGTGATCCACCTCTGAGGCTAACATATCTCTTTAGTAGACCAAACCCAAAGACTCCTGAGAGCCAATGACACTTCTTCAACACCCTCCTCCTTTGAGACAGGGCCAGAAAGCTCTGACAGAGACATGGAAACTCAGGAAGTGAATCTGAGCAGATGGCCCTCAATCCCAAATAATTAAACCTGCCACCTGGGGAGGGAGAGAATATCTTACCTGATGACGAAGTCTCGAAGCAGTGCAAACTCACAGTGGTTGAGGTTTTCCACTACAGACAAAACAGAAGAAAATGGATGGTCTTTTCACTAGTGTACAGTCCAGAAAGCAGGCAATGTTAAAGAGAGCATGACATGCCAAGTGGCATTGGTGGCCTTTAATCCCAGCACTCAGGAGGCAGAAGCAGGCAGATCTCAGAGTTCAAGGCCAGCTTGGTCTACAGAGTTCTAGGACAACCAGGGCTACACAGAGAAATCCTATCTTGAAAAACCAAAGGGAGGAAGGGAGGGACAGAGGGAGAGGGAGAGGGAGAGAGAGGGAGAGAGAGAGAGGGAGAGAGAGCGTACCAGCATAAGCACAAGCAAAGGCAGGTTCTTTGGTGGCCCTGCCTGAGATTTGTTCATTAGCATACTGGTCCCCTTCCTGTCTTTTTTTTTTTTTTTAACAGAACAAATACTTTTTAATCAGGTATAACAGACACAATACTATTCTAGACACTGTAGAATGAATCTCAATATAGACTTGCTTTGTCCCACATCTTTCAAAAAACTAATGTTGGAGTTTAGGAAACTTGTGAAGGACTAAGATGATTGAAAGAAAGTAAAACACATAGGACCTCATAACTGAACCAGCTCTCAAAGGTCACACTCTATACAATAAACCCAGTTAACAGAGATGGAGTGACTACTGTCTGCAAACCACACACCTCTGTGGGAACAGAGGAGGATAAGGCATGACTTTGGTCTTACAATGTGTATATAACATTCTCATCAATATTTCTAATTCAAAAGTGAATAATGAGATAATGCTACTTTTAAAATCCCAAGGTACTGGGTGTGGTGAGCACGGTGGCCCACCACTGCAAGCCAACATTTGGGACGAGCAGAAGGATCATGGTTCAAGGCCAGCCATGGATACACATAAAAAAAAAAAAAAAAAAAAAAAAAAAAAAAAAAACACTAGTTAAGAATTTAGCTCAGTAAAAAAATAAAAAAATAATAAAAAATTAAATAATAATAATAATAATAAAAATTTAGCTTAGTGATAGAACACTTGTTTAGCACAGTGAGGCCCTGAGTTCTAGTACCAGGACCAGGACCAAAAATATTATTAACTATAAACAATTCAAGACAGTGGAGTAAATCTCGGTTTGGGAATCAAAATATCGAAATTTGAAGTTCAAGTTTCACTAGCATGTGAAAAGCCCTGGGTTTAGACTCTAGCACAGCTAGCTGCTGGTGGTGGGTGGGGACTGTGTGACCTTTGCAAAGTGAATGAAGCATTTAACTTGTCTGAGATTGGTATTCTGAAGACAGGAACACCAGCCCTGCACTACTTACTTGGTTACCATCTTGAATAAAGGCTTGTTTGTTTTCTTGGTTTGGTTTTGTGTGTGTTGTACAGGGGATTGAACCCAGGGCCTTGCACATGCTAAGCAAGCTCTCTATCACTGAGCTACTCCGAAGCTCTAAATGAGACCCTTGAAGTAACTTCTTGAAAACTTTCAGAGTCACCATATCCCACCCAAAGTCACATCTATTCATATAACTGGTAGACTAACAACATCCCAACCACCCTTTGGCACTTTGCCAGATGACATATGAAAGCCTTTCTCTGGTTTTTTCCATCCTCAATAGTTTCTCTAGATTTTAAATGCATTTGACAGACCAAGTCATTGCCATCCAGTCACATATTAAATGGTGTCATTGCTTCCTGACTATGACTGGCATCACAGACTGTAAGTTCCATATTACTAGCAGCAAGCTGTTGGCATCAATATCCCAGAACAGCACTTTGACCTCCTGGTGCTTAATAGCTGCTCTCTGGATAGCCACTTCTTCCAGGAGATGTACTGAATTACCTTCGATGATCCCCCAGGGGGTTTTTCTGCCGAGGACCCTCTTGCCATTCACTTGGTACTCCTTGTCACTCCCCACCACAGCGAAGGGCATGCTTTCCTGCTGGATAGGGGGAAAGCACAAACCGGCATGCATGCTCAGTACTCTTCTCCAAACTGAATGTCCAAGGGCAGGACAGCCTTTCACAAATTATTTTGTTGCTCATTCAACAATGCTCCTGGAGGTAAGGACAAGCCTCTACCCCTTGAAAAGGCTGAGCTGGGACTCTAGTCCTGGGCCTAACCCTGACTATACTCTTGTCTGGCTGGTTAGCCTCAGTAAGGCGGCTTCCCTTCAACTAGAGAGCACATTGTACAGTTCATTGTGCTTGAGCACATTTTTGTTTGATTGGGAACAGCTCTGTGAACCAGCTAGCACAAACTGTCATAAACAGCACCCCCCCCCCCCGGCCCCAGGCGCCAACCAGATTCCTAGATGTGTTGTGTGGCTCCCATGGAACCTACTGGCAGATTCCCAGCTACTGAACTCTCAGGGCTCTAGGCTGCTCTGCTCTCTCAGGGCAAACACTCGAATTCATCTGCCTGGTATGTGTTTGTCATTGTCATCAGATAAATGAGTCATGTGTTACTTAATGACAGGATTAAATTCTGAGAAAAGTTCATGGGTGATTGTGCCACAGGGCAAACTCATAACATGCAAACTAATAAGGCGGCTACCATATCACCAGGTGATGAGACTGCAGGCATGCACCATCTGATGTGGCCCTTCACTGACCAAAATCTCTTTAAAAAGGAAGTTTATACAGTGATATCTTCAGTTGCCTTTTTAAACTTTTTATCTGTCTAACTACAAGGGACAAAGAGCTCCCACTAGATTATCCAACTTTCTAGAAGAGACTAAAAGGATCCCAAAACCTAAGTGAGAGAGATTTGTCACAGACTAGATCGGGGTGGTCAATGGGCCCAGGTTTCTGATGCAGAATCACAGAATTGTAGAAATTTTGAATTGAGGGCAAGACCTTAGAGTCGTACAGCCAGCAGTCTCCAAACCACCTGATGGGGCAGCAGAGGTGTGTGTGTGTGTGTGTGTGTGTGTGTGTGTGTGTGTGTGTGTGTGTGTGTGTGTGTGTGTGTGTGTTTTCTCAAGTGTGTACAGAGATCAGGGAGCAACTTTTGGGAGTCAGTTCTTTCCTTCCACCACATGGATCCTGGGGATCCAGCTCATCAGGTGGTCAGCTGGGCAGCAAGCACCTTTTCGGGCTGAGTGATCTCCTTGGCCCTTGCTTGTTTTTTATATAGTTCTTCTAGGGAGACAGAATGCCTTAAGCCACTCACCTAGTCTGGCCTCTGTATTTTATAAAGGGAGAAATTGAGGGAAACTTTGACTAGACCATAGATTCCCCTGGACACCAGCCCAATGTGTTCCCTGCCTGGTGCCCCATCACCTGACACTAGCTTTGTCAGGTCCTGAGAAGGAAAGGGAGACCTTTGGATCATCTGTTGATGGAAGGGACTGGGTACAGGAAACCCTGCTGTGGGTTCACAGTCCTAGTGAGAGTCACCATCTCCCCTACTTCCTGAAGTCTAGGTCAGATGAAGTGACGAGGGAGTGTGGTAAGGGAAAAGCCCGGGGAAAGGCCTAAAGGCACATCCCAGAGACACTGAGGGGGCATCTGTGTGGTGAAGAGGACCCCGCACACGTACCCTTATTTTGTCATTCTCTGTCTTGTCCTCCAAATCTTCGTCAAACTCCTTCTGAGGGTAGAACTCAATACCGTTAACTTCAAGCTCTTTGCGAACCTAGAAGGGCAAAGCAGTAGAGTGTTGTGAGCCCCAGTCCCTGGGCAACAGAAAGATCTTGAAAAAGGCACAGTACGGCCTGAGAGGAAAGAGGAGGAGTCTGTGAGCGCAGGCTCAGACCCCTGAGATTTCAGACAAACAACAGCTGAGTCCAGACACCACAGGCCATGCTCTCGACCTTGGCCTTCATTTTCTACTTCCCTTTGCAGGGAAGGGAGGTAAAGCCCACCTCCTGGGCTCTCTGATAGCCTGCTTTCAAGGTCAGCTTAAGTCTCTTCCTTCAGGACTTCTTCAGTGTTCTTTTTGGTTACTTTCTTTTTCTTTTCGCCAATGAGCACCAGTCGGCTACTGGTTAGAGTAGTCTTTCAAGTAACCCTAACACTGGAGCAGTGAGATCTCAGGTTCATCCCAGTGAGTGTATCTGGGAGCCTTTGCAGACAGATGTGGAGGGTGAGGAAGAGGCAGCCTGGAACTCCATGGACGTACGTACCTTTGGTCCAGGAACTTCTGGCCCTTGCCTCCTGGATGATTAAGTGGGAGGCAGTTAGAGTGGGAAACTGGAATAGAGTATAGTGGAGGACATGGCAAGTAGGAAATGGCTCGGACCCAGAGGAGGGCAAAGAAGCACAGACAGGCTTAAGTGGTGACTTACCCTCTGCTTGAATTCCGATTTCTCCTCCAGGGTCATGGTGTCAGCCTTGGCAATGACAGGGATGATGTTCACCACTTTGCTGAGGTGTTTCATGAACTCAAGATCAAGCGGTCGTAAGCTGGGGCCCAGAGAAGGCAGAGTGTCAGAGCTACCAACCCTTCCCAACTCAGCTACTGCCCTCTCATGCTGTCCTTGGGAGAGGACTGGTCTGGGAATCTGGCTGAGGCCATGCAGTTGTGACCTCTCCCCTCACACATGTCCACTGCTTCAGCACCTGCCGCATGTCCCTCAACCTGTCACAACCAAGCTCTCCCTCTCCGTCCTCGGTTTCCATGTAAAACATGTCTCTCCTTCAACCCCCCCTCAAATCATTCCATGACACCTTTTCTGACCTAAGAATTTTTCTTTGGGGTACATACATGGTGGCCATTGCCAACTGAACTCTTCTTAATGGCCTAATTTCAGTCCTGCAGAGCCAGGCTCTCGAGCCCCAGTCAAATTCTAAATTGCAGTTTGGAGGATCCATTAAAGTCAGATTGTCCAATAGTTTCAACTAACTGTGGATCAAGGCCTAAGAAAAGCTAAAGCTATCATTTTAGCTGAGGCAGGAAAAATCTCAAATTCAAGGCCAAATTGGGCTACAGAGTAAGTTCAAGGCAATTTGGGACAACTAAGTGAGACCCTGTCTTAAAAAATAAAAAGTGGGCTTGAGCGTGGTGACACATGCCAGCACTAGGAAGGCAGAGGCAAGCAGATCTCTGAGTTTAAGGCCAGCCTGGTCTACAGAGCTTGTTCCAAGACATCCAGGGGTACTGATCTATTTGATGCTCTTTCTATTTTGAGACAGGGAACCCCTGTCTCAAAAACAAAAACAAAAACAAAAAAACATAAATAAATATGTTTTTAAAAAGCAAAAAGAGGGCTAGAGTATAGTTCAATGGTAGAATGCTTACCTAGCATGTGTGAGGCCCTGGGTTCAATTCCCAGCACTCATTCTAAAAAAACAAAACAAAACCAACCAAAAAAGCCCTCATTTTATTGAGGTCCCAGGTCTAACCCAGAATTGTTATTTTATAATCTTTATTACTCAACATTGGCTGGGTACTGCTGGCTCCTTCAAAATTCAGGGTCTACCTTGCTGTGTCATCCTCTCAAAAACTTAAGTTCTGACCCTGAAGAGGGGCTTAGAGAAACACACTGCCCTGCAGGACGGGGCTGGAAACCCCACCGAGATCCCTGACCTCTTCCTGCTCCCTCATTGCTTACCCGGGGGCACATCAGCTACTTACAAATTAAATTCCCAGCACAGCCTTCATCTCTGGATGTCTGGCTCTCCTGCTGGAATGGCCACTGTCTAGATACCTACAGCTAAGTTCCACATCTTGCCGACATACCAGCCCCAATCCAGAATCCTGATTCTCCCTACTTTACTTTCTTGCCACCCCCAGGCCCCAAGCCTTGTCCAAAGCAAGTGTCTGTTGAACAAATGAGGTGCCCTCTGTTCAGGTTCTCTCTGCTGCTACAGTTGGGCTGTGCTGGGATACAAGTCAACAGTGTGGGGGAGGGGAGCAGGGATGGTCAGCTTTATTCTCTCTCTTATGGAAAGTCTAGGGAACCCAAGGTCACAGGGCGGACCTCCCAGCCATCTGGCCCTCCCCAGCTAAGTCCATGTATGGATTCTCCAATCCTGGGCACAAATGACACAACCTGGACCCAGGCCCAGTAGCAGGAGTGGGTCTGGTACATACGAGTGTCCTGTGGGGGAGATGAAGTAGAGGCAGCAGTGGACACGAGTGTCGGGGATGCGCTTCTTCCTGGCGATGTTCACCTCTTCCTTCAGGAATTTCTCATACTGCTCATTGATGTATTTCTCAATGGGCTCCCAGCTGAGGGGTGGGAGAAAACAGATGGAATACATCAAAAGGTCAAGGCTCAGGAGTGCCTCCTAGGCTCATTCAGGTCCCAATCTCCTCACATCCTACCCTCCCTTCTCTACCTCAACTTCCCCATGGATGGTTAGCAAGGATAGAATTCTGCCAGGGGACCCAGCCTCTTTTCCAGGAGGATGCAGATAGTTCTCAAATGGGAATGAATCTGCATTATGCTTTCCTAGCAGAGTATTTAGGAACAAAATCTCACAGGCGGATGCATACCAGTTTTCATTGTTGATCTGGTCCCCAAAGCCTGGTGTGTCGATGACTGTCAGCTTCATTTTGACACCACCTTCCTCTATCACTGGAGAGAACAGAAAGAGCATCAAATAGATCAGTCCTATAGTTGACTCCAGGAGCCCCACAGCCTGCTGGCCAGGAACACTCATACTTTTTAGAAGCAGCTAATATATTAGTCAAGTCAAAGTTACTGACTTCTCCCACTAGGCATTTTTATGCATGCTTCTCCCTATACCTAGAAGACAGGCCCCTACTTCTTCTTGTGTCTACTTTTGTCTAAATCCTCCCTGGGCTTCATCACCTAGTTCAAGACCCGCCTCTTCCAGTCCTACATGGACACACTCTCCCCACCCCCAACCACTGTCTAGGCCTAGCCGCCTAAGGAGTTTGCATCAACAAACTTGGGGCTTAATTACCTTTCACATCTTATTCACCAATAAGCCCCCTTTCTTGTGCTAAGCATCGGCCCCCTCAGAAAGAAGCCCTCAGAGGATCCTGGCCTAGTCCTCACCATGCCCAATTGCTTTGATTTCTACTGTCTTAGGGATCTTCTCCTCCCGGTTCCAGCTGGAGGCCTTTCGGCTCACTTGGGACTTGAAGAGTGTGTTGACCAGCGTTGACTTGCCCAATCCACTCTGGCCTGTAGCAAGGGAGGAGGAGACACAGAGAAAGGGAGACAGGCCGCACATCTACCTCCTGAGCTGCAGAGCCCTCCTGTGAACTTACAGGGCTCCAGAGCCGTGATCCAAGCCAAGCCCTATTTGAATGCCCCTTGGGGATGAGCAATAGGTGGGAATGGCTGTCTGTTCAATGGATTCCATGTTCCTTCATGGACCCCAGACACTGGGAGAAGGCACAACCTGTGCATTGGTGTGGCGCATGTGTGAGATGTAGTTTTTGGTTTGGTTTGGCTTGTGTTTTTGTTTGACTTAGCTTTTCCATCTTTAATAACACTGAAAGAACAGAATTCCTTTGCATTCGGATCCTGTCTCACAGTGCCTGAGCACTTCTATATCAGTTAGGAAAATTCCTCTTTTTACTCCCCAGTGCTAGGGACTGGAAACCAAGGCCTTGTGCTTGACAGTCAGGCTCTTTAACACAGAACTAAATCCTCACACCCTAAATCATTCTGTATACCATTCCTATGCATCTCACAGCAAAGCTGACTTCCTCCCTAGTTGAGATTTTTGTTTTGTTTTGGTTTGGTTTGGTTTTCTTTTGTTTTGGGGGAGAGAGGTTGAAGGGTTTTTTGTTTGTTTGATTGTTTGTTTGTTTGTTTTTTGTTTTGGGGGGGGATTGTTTGGTTGGTTTAGGTTTTGGTTTTGTTTATTTGTTTGCTTTTGAGACACGGTTTCTCTGTAGCTTTGGAGCCAGCCCTGGAACTCGATCTGTAGACCAGGCTAGCCTCAAACTCACAGAGATCCGCCTGCCTCTGCCTCCCAAGTGCTGGGATTAAAGGTATGCGCCACCACCACCCAGCTTGGCTACTTCCAGTTCTTAAGCTAAGACTGGTACCAGAAAGCTAAAATATCCATGTCACAGAACATACTGACAGCTCAGCTGATATATTTGTAGCAAAATAGCTGGATAATTTCTACCCTGGCCACAGTTCTTAGCCTGCTGCAGATCAGCTCTGAGTCTGGTAGTTGCAGCTACCCAAGTGAGCTGGCCTAGGGTAGCAATTAGGAATGGGCAGAAGCTGACAGGCCTAGGGGATCTTTACAAGGTTAAAGGGACAGGGCTTTTGATTAGATGGGAAAAGAGTTAGGGAGTAGGATGCCTCACTCCGTTTCCACACACAGTAAACAACTCAGATTAGGCAAATGTTCCCTTCCTGCTATATACTGTGACCTGGAAAATTTTGAAGCTTTAAGGTGTGAACAATGAGACCGTCTTTCACCCAATCCTCTCACAGCTCTTGGAGATGGGGAAAGGGCTGACAATGCCCATTCCACAAACCCAAAAGCTGGCTCAGAGTGATAAAGAGGCAGCCCATGTTCATCTAGCAGTAAAACCAGGCTGACCATCCACCCCAATCTCCCATCCTTGAATCAGCCAGTTAGGAGAAAGGGACCAGACTCTGTGATCAGCATGATGAAATCCTCCCTCCTAGAAAGAGCTCACCCTAGAGAAGCCAGGCCATTCTGGGGAAAGAAATGGGATCCTTGGTGCTGCCCACCACTAGGCCTTCATTGACCCCATGGCTTTCCATACCAACGACCATGATGTTGAAGTCAAAACCAGTCTTCATGGTTTTCTTGCGCATCTGTTCAATGATGGTGTCAATGCCGATGTAGCCTAGCAGGTTGGAGTTGATGCTGACAGGCTTCATGGGCACCGCCGGCTTAGGCCTGGGCTCAGGTACCAGCTCTGACATAGCTGAGTCCGTCCTGGCCTCTGGGAGTCCTGAAAAGCCAAGGTGGGAGGAACAGGCAAGGTGAGAGTCAGGAGAACAAGGGTTTCATGAAAGGCACAATAGTATCTGGATATGGAGTCACAGAGTTGGGACTGGAAGAGACCATATCATCCAGTCTGGGTACCATACTGTGTAGATGAAGAAAACACAGATGCCTAGGATGGGGCTTGCCCAAGAACATCATTTAGGTCAGTTGCAAAATCTATACCAGTACCAGGTTCTCTAGTTTGTTTATTATGTAAAGATTTATTTTTTTTCATCTTGTGTATGTAAGTGTTTGCCTGAATGTAAGAATGTATACCATGTGTATTCAGTGCCCACAGAGGCCAGAAGAGGACATTGGACCATCCTGGAATTGGATTTACAAACTGTTGTGAGCAGCCATGAAGGTACTGGGAATCAAACCCAGGTCCTCTACAAAAGCAATAAGCATTCTTAACCACTGAACCATCTCTCTAGCCCCAACCAGGTTCTCTAGTTGCTGGACATGCTCAAACACATCACTGCATATGCCAAGGGCTCCTTCACCTTAGCTCTTCTGATATCTGGATAGTTATTGTAGCAGGCTGTCCTGTGATCCAGGAAGGTTAATAGCATCCATAGTCTCTGCTAGTTTCCAGAAGGAGCCTCTCAGATATGACCACCAAAAGTATCTCTATAGAGCAACAAATGTTTCCTGGGGGGCAACTCCACCCCAAAAGAGTGCTGGTCAACAAAACATCTCAGTTATTCAGACCTGCATCTTGCCTTGCTAAGAAAGGAACAAAGAACCTTTAGGATCCAGGTCTGCTATCAACTGTCAATGGCCTCGGTTACTTGTCTTTTAGAAGCAGTCAGAGCTACTTTTCTTTGCAGAGTAAGCTTTACTACACCTTCAGTCCCAGTCTCCCCTCTGTGCCACAAGTTTCAAAACTAGTGTGCAGAGCCAGGTGGTAGTAATGTATGCCTTTAGTCCTAGCACTTGGGAGGCAGAGGCAGGCAGATCTCTGTGAGTTCGAGACCAGCCTGGTCTACAAGAGCTAGTTCCAGGACAGGTTCCAAAGCTACACAGAGAAATCCTGTCTCAGAAAAAAAAAAAAAAAAAAAGTAAAACTAGTGCACAGCAGAGGGTCTCCCAATACTCTCATGCAAGCTTTGCGCCTAGGGAGTCAGCAAGGAAGGAATGAGGCCCAAACAAGGACTGCTCCTTGCCTAAGATGACACTCATACCAGTAAGCAAAGGAAGGGGAGGCTGAGGAAATAGCTCTCCCCAAAGAAGGTCAAAGGTCCCCATGGCAGAACATGAACATGATCATGCTCACACACAGGAACGATGTGGCAGGTCACTGTCCAGCAGGGTAAGTTCTAGAAGAGATCAACTCCATTTCCCTCTCTGGAAAACAGGTGTGGGGGTGAAGTGAAAAATATCTTGGCTCTGCTATTTGTCAGCTTGTAGGCTTGTGCAGGTCGCTTCCCTTCTATGAGCCTGCTTCTTCCTCTATAGAAGAGTTGGGTCATGACTAAGGCTGTGGTGAGCATCACATGACATATGCTTATAAACCCAGAGTCCAGCCTCAGTCTCACAGACCCATGCCCTCTCACCTTTGCCTTTTGTTTTTTTTCCTGAGATGGGTTTCACTATGTAGCCCCAGCTGTCCTGGAACTCTGTAGACCAGGCTGGCCTCAACTTCACAGAGATCCACCTGCCTCTGCCTCCTGAGTGCTGGGATTAAAGGCGTGTGCCACCACTGTCCAGCTACCGTTGCCCTTTTCAAGTTCAGCTTTGTAGAAGGGGATTGCAACCGCGCACATGAAGTATTTATGAAGTGGAGGTCCCCTGGCTGCTAATTTCACATGCATATTCTTTGCCACCATGCTCTCGAGAAGCTGTGCCATTTTAAAACCCTACAATTCATGAATACCAGCCTGCAATCTCAGCCTTTAAGGAGGGTTGGTGGAGCAGCAGATGGGCAGGAGGAAGTGGGAACATGTCTCCCTCCCCACTCCCAAGCCCAGCCAGGGATCTGCTCTTGTAGCCCCACCACCTGGTCCTTCCCCTGGCACTGGCAAGATATTCTTTCCTGATGAGAAACTTCTTTCCCATGTCCCCCTCAGGCACAGCTAAAGCTGACAAAGCCTCAACACCTCCCCAGAGTCTGGCTCTGCGCCCTCTTGCTTCCCAGGAAGCTGTTGCCAGCCAGGTGGCTCCAGAGGGCAGCAGGATTGGCTCAGTCCTGTGACAGCTGACTCTGAACAGCCTGGGCCAGCTCTTCACTGGACATGCAGCTCATGTCCCCCTTTAGCGCATCTGCCCTGGGAGCCAGTGCCCTGTTTCTCCTTCCTGCTGTTCTCACAGCCTGGCCCTTTTGGTTTCCTCCGTGCCTGCTAGGCACATTTGGTACCCACAGCCTGTGTTGTGACATAAGCCACCTGAGAGGCAGACGATGACGGTACTTGTATATGCGAGGGTTGTAAATGCTTATAAAGCATGTGTCCTTACCATGGCCTACTCAGCTCTGTCTGTCAGAACCTGACTGAAAGAGGGAACTGACCAGATGCCCAAACAACCCCTAGACGTTATGGCTGGCCTGATGTAACTGGGGGGCATGAATGGCTCTCACTTTCATTCTTCCAGGGAGCAGTGTTAGCATCCATGATGAGCAACATACAGAGCACCTACTAGCAAGTCAGCCTCCTCCTGACCACATGCCAATTGCATGCCAGTCACAGGCTAACAGCCGCCACTGATCAGGTGCCACAAGTACCACAGATGTGATGTTGGTACCCCCTAAAAACCCTCAGCCTAGTAACTTCCCCTTACTGAAAGCCTTCCCATCCAATATGGGTCCCCTCTTGGTGTGCTGCATCAGTCCCCTGTAGGTGCTAGATACTTAGCATATCCATTCATTCAGGGTATTCCATGTCAAATGAAAGCCTAACCAAGCCAAGTGCTAATTAAATGCCAAGGATATATTTGTATCCAAGACAAGGTCATTGACATTCCCCTTCCCCAAGGATCCACTGTTTATGAAGGTGTCTAACAAGTAAACCAGAACCTCCAGAGTACAGAGCAAATGCTACTCTGGAGTGGGCCTCCGAGGCTCCATCCTCTGCTCCCCCTGCTCCCCAGGTCCCACCAGGCCATCCTTGAATGGGCAGCTGATACAGGCATGAATCCTGGCTAGGTGACTCCTTTAAGTCTAGGTTTTCTACTCAGAAGAGAGGGGAATGAGTGTATCTACCTTCCTGGGTTACTGTGAAAGTCATACAAAATCATGAATGTAAATGACCTGACACTGAATGTGTGCTGGTTTCCAGCCCTCTTTGAGTTAGGAGCCATGCCTTATTGTTCTCTGTGTCCAGTGCACCCTAGCATATCATAGACGTGCAACAATGAATGAATGGATGGCGGATGAATGAAAGCCCCACAAAGCAGGAGTCCCTGCAGATACCTTTCTCCTTCCTCAGATGCTACTTCCTGTCCAAAGCACCTAGACCCCACCCCGAACCAACAAACAGCTGTTGTGTGAGCCATGATCAAAGTAGGTACACCTATGAGACCTCCTCCATCCCCAGCATCTGAGATTGGTGGAAAGGGCTTCCCAAGAGTAGGGAAAGAGTTCATAACAGTGCTCATATAGCAGAATGCAGCTAGATGGCCCTTGGGGGTCCCTCTAAGCTCCCAGCTATCCCAGAGAGGGTGCATCTGTCTGCAGCACCCCTGCTAGGTACCACCTGCCCCATCAGTGCTCCAGGACTCAGCTCTGACCCAACAGGACAGCATACTCCATCCCTAAGGCAAGCAAGGATGTAATGCTTTCTCCTACAGGAAAATGAATGGCTTTGTCTTTGTCTGGTCCACAGACCCCACCCCTCTGTCAGAAAGGTGTCGACAGGAGAAGGGGGCTTTCTAAGGAGGCTGCCTGCCTCCTTAGCTTAATACTAGGCTATCTCTTCCCGCCCAAGCTGAGGGGGTCTTCTCCAGCCCCTTGGTAACCACCAACCCCACCCCCACCGCAGAGTCAATTCCAGTCCATCCCAGCTCCAGGCCTGGTCAGGAAAAAAAAAAGGGGGGGGGCGAACAAGTCCTTCCCCATTAAAAGAAGCAAAGGGCCCCGGACACTCCCCTTCCCCCATTCTAGTCATGAAGCCAATGAGTTCCCTTGGAGACCACCAGCTGGTGCCTGTCTCTCAGCTTGGTCTCTATGTGGGGGAAGGGGACTGACTGATGTGTCAGCGCACAGGTCTCTTAACTGGTTGTAGGTGGTCTGGTACCCATGTTTGCAGTGCACGATGTGCGTGTCCTGGTATGCTCCAGCGGGGGCTTTCCCTAAGCACCTGGGTCTCCATTCCTCCCCAAGCTCCGGTGTGTGCCTTTTCCCGAGACCGTGCTTCCAAGTGTGTGCCACCTGGTGTGCGTGAGTCCATGCATATGTCACTGCACGTGGGGTCCTCAGCACAGCAAACCCTCCCTTTCGTAGCGCTTGGGGTCGTAGCTTCCTCACGGCCAGTGCCAGGCGCCCAAGCGACAGCCCTACCTTTGGACATGAATCCTCCTTTGTCTCGAGTCCTCCCGGAGATGCTCAGGGCACGGGGCTGCAAGGCTGAGGCGGGCGGGCTCCCTCTGGGCCAAGCGGCCCCTGCAGCCGGGCCTCGCCCCTCGGCGCCGTCCACCTACCCGCCCGACCCGCCACCCGGCCGCGCCGCCCTTGCGCCCCGCGCCTGCCCGGGACCTCGCCTCCGCTCGCTCGCTCGGCGCCGAGCCGCCCCTGCCCGCGCGCACCGATGCTGCCGCTGCCACCGGCACCACGTGACTCGAGCGCTTGTCGGCCCCGCCAAGGGCCCCTCCCCTTCCCGCGGCTCCCGCGCCAGCACGCAGATCGGGTTGCCCGGCCGGGGAAGGTGCCTGCATCGCAATCCCTGTCTCTCTCCCTAGAATCTGCCCCCAGCCCCTTACCGGGTCCGGGGCGCAGGAGATCAGTGGCAGCTGCTGGTGACCGTGCGCGTGCGTGAGTCACGCGGTGATTGGGATATTGCGCTGGCTCACCGCGGTTCTGCCCAGGCGCGGTTGCTGACAGAGCTCCGAATCAGAGAGCTGGGTTCCAGGCCCAGCTCCCAGCCTGGATGCTAAACCCTATAACCTTGAACTACTCAGGAACTTCCCTGAGCCTCCTTTACCCGCCTTTGGTCTTTGATACGCTGACGATGGCTTGTTGATCGACCCTGACAGCACAGAGCTGAGGATGACCAAACCTTCTTGACCTTAAAGGTTTTGGGTTTAGCAGAAATCAGAAAGCCGATTCACACAGGTGCTGTGGAGTGCAAGCAAACAAGATAATGGAAGCTTTGGAGCAGGTGAGGGCCAACATGGGTAGGCAAATGGTGATGAGAAAAAAAGAATGAAAGGATCTTCTCCAGAGAAGGGCAACGGGGCCAGCGAAGCCCAGAGGCAGCAGAGCCGTGTGCTGGTGATAACTCAGAACCCTGACCTGGGCTGAGGCAGGAAAGACAACGACAAGGGCTGCCCCAGCTAAGAGTATGGAGAGGTAGGCTGAGCAGTGGGCTTTAGGAGTGGTAATAATGAGACTTTAAAATTCTGCCACTTAAATAACTAAGTTCCTGTGGCAGCTTGTGGAGGACAGAAGAAGCAGAAGGATACAACGTGGTGACACCTGAGGGGTGCAGTGGCACGTCCTTAATCCCAGCACCCAGGAGACAGAGGCAGGTGATCTCTGTATGTTTGAGGTCAACCTGGTTTAAAGTTAGTTCCAAGACAGCCAGAGCAACATGGATACATTGTCTCAAAAAAAAAAAAAAAAAAAAAAAAGTGGTGACAGCCACATGGTCAAGTACAGAGGAAGTACATGAATTGGACTGAGGATGGACAGAATGGAAGGAAGAAGAAAGAAAACAAGGAAGGCAGGTTACCTGGGGATCTAATCACTGGATCAAAGGTGGGTGGGTGGTGCCTGCAGCTGAGACAGGGAGATGGGAGGCCACAGCCACTGTTTCTAGCTCAGTGGTTCTCAACCTTCCTAATGCTGCATGATAACCCTCAACCACAAAATTATTTCGTTGCTACTTCATAACTGTAATTTTACCACTGTTATGAATCATAAGGTAAATCTCTGATATGTGACCCCTGCAGGGGTCAAGAACCACTGTTCTAGAAGAAAGGGGCTCCCTGCATCTAGACATGTCCTGGAGATATCCAGGTGGAGGAGAGTTCAGCAGATGTAGCTGTCTGTATTTCAGAAGAGAGCTGAGCTAAAGATGGAGAGCTGGGGTCACACAGCAGAGTGAGGACTAGACTGTGTGCCAAGTGGGATGAGAAAGTCTTTGACAAGCCCAGGACCCAGTTCAAGCACTGGACTGGGTACTTTCCAAGCCTTCCTCCTGACCCAGAACCTGAGCTTTGGAAATGCTGTGAATGAGATGGTTCAAAGTTGGCCAGGTCTGGTTTCCAATCGATGTACTGCCACCTCTTAACTCTGGCATGGCTTCAGGTATGCCACAAACCTCCATAGGATTCCTAGCCCTTGTGCCAACCTGTTGATATATCTGTGCAGGATTTACACACACACATACACACACACACACACACACACACACACACACACACACACACACACACACACCTTCAACTTTAAAGAACTGCAGCCAAGAAAGACTTTCAGGTAAGGCTGGCCTTGAACTTCTTATCCTCCTGCCTCTACCTCCCAATTACTGGTGTACCTTTTAAATAGCAGATCTCCTACAAAGCTGTTTGTGATTTGATTTGGATCTCCCGAGGTCATTATATCCCACCCACAGAAGCACTGGAATGTCAGACTACTGGAATATTAAGTAACAGCTGACTGAAGAGCTTGTCCGTTTTTCTGCATTAGACTTTTTGTTTGGTTTTGGTTTTGGCTTTTCTGTGTAGCCCTGGCTATCCTGGAACTCGCTCTGTAGACCAGGCTGGCCTCAAACTCAGACTTTCCTTAAAGCTGGACTCACCTTTAATTGTCCTGACTTTTCATAGAACTAAGAAACAAGCCAAGGTTATGATCAAGAGAGGACTCAGCCTAACTGTTTCTCCACAACTTAACCTGTAAACCTTTCTCCTGGTGGCTTCCCTAAGCCAGACTTCTAGTAGCTTGGCTAGGGGGCCATACTCTTTCTCTTCAGCCCCTCAACCCTTGTCCCTTTTCTGCCACCCATTCGATTCTGGCCCTAGAGCCCCCACTCTCCTTCCCAATCTATTGAGACTGTTGCACCCCTGCTCCCCAGCAACAGTACCTCCCCAACCAAGGTTTTGCACTTACCTTTGAGTACTCTGGCCAGGTCCGGCGAGGTAGATTCTGTGGCACACACTGTGGCAGCATCCACAGTGGCATGGTCCTGGCCTGTGTCTGTGCTTCTGCTTAGCATCACAGAATAGGTTGCAGTGTCTTCTATGGTCAGCTGATTGACAATGTCTAGCTTGGTCTCACAAGTGGCTGGGTAGACTAGCACAACTGGGTCCACAGCTGTACCCAGTCTGCTTGTGTCCAACACAGAAGAATCTGTAATTGTGTCCAGCTTGGCAATATTAGCTCCAGCCAAAGCCGTGGCCGTGTCCAACCTGGTTATGCTCAGATTGGCCTGATCTGGTATTTCCAAAGCCATGGCTGAGCAATCCCTGCTCATAACCATGGCATTTTCCAACTTGTTTGAAACTGCAGTTACCAAATTCACAACCTGGCCTGGCTTGTTTGTCCATGCTCTAGCTAAATTCATGTTTGTGCCTAGTTTGGGTGGGCCTGCTATCACCGAATCTGTAGCTTTTTCTGCCTTGGATGTTATCGGTAAACCAATGGCCATGCCCCTCTTGGCACCTAGAAGAGGAAGCTCAGTGCCTCTGACCATTCTGGATGGGGTTTGTGTGGACATATTGATAGCCAGCTCATGTCTATTGATGGCCATTGTGCCTAAATTTCTGGCTATATCTAGTTTTGTGCCCACAGCAGACAATTTTGTAGGAGTGGTAGCCCTTTGGAGGTATGCCCGAGACCTGGGAATAGCCCTGGGCTTGGACTTGCCTTTTCCTGTAGAGGTTCTGGTATGGACTTGACCCACAGGGCCTGAACTCTGAGTGAACTGAGATTGGAAAGGTAAAGACAGATATGAAGACATCAGGGGCTTATCCCCTGAGGGTGTCCTATTGGATTTGTTAAGATCTGGGTTCCTATGGCCATCAAGGGAGGTCCTGCTCTCTGGCACTTTCACCATCGGTGGTGATCTTGAAGTGGATAGCCTCCCTTCTCCATGGGTGACAGCCTCCTTGCCCAAATTGGACAACTCTTCCCAATGAGAAAGTGAGGCATCCATAGGCTGTGTTTGGACATTCTGGCGAATTGTGAAGGAAATAGAGCTGAGTTTCCTGGGCATAAAGCTATTGGGGGGCAGGGAGCTCAGGGTCCCTAAGGTGCCCTGTTGGGACATACTCCAGGCCCTGTATCTAAGGCTTGGTTGGCTGGAAGTCTGTAGGGCATTGCTTTGGGGAAAGGCATCCAAATGGACAGTCTTCTTGATGACAGGGATGAGGGGGGACACATCTCCAGTGAGCTTTTGGTGGGCATGGCGCCCCAGCATGTGGCTGCGAGAGAAAGAAGTTCTGGGGCCTGGAGCCCTGTGTGGCTGCATCTCTGGAGGAGGAGGTGCAAAGTTGTGGTCCATCCAGGCTGTTCAGCTTTCCCTGAGGCAATCACAAGAGAGGAGGGTAGACAAGGATGAGGTCTTAACTCTCCTCCTCCTAACCAGCAGATGGCACTGTCAGCTTGATGGAACCTTAGTTGGGGCTTGTTGAGTCCTTAGTAGAATGTGTTTCCCTACAGCCCAACCAGCAGCTTCCACCTGCTACAGATTAACACACATCTCACACACCTGCCCATTCAGCTGCCACAATATAGGCACTGCCAATGAGCAATTTGCCCCGGACATGAAAGAACCCAGGCTGGGGTTTAGCTCTCCCTTTCTTGGGTCTGAGTGTGGCTGCTCTCCCTGGAGAGTCATAGAGAGGTCACATACATCCTGGACAACGTGTGGAGGTCGCATGCATATGCAGGGACCCTGGAGGAGGACAGTCTGCCCCTTGAATCAGGGAACTCTGCACCAAACCAGGAAGGAACCCCTGAGCTGGACTAGTGGTGGGGAGAGACTTTGGGGAAAGCCTTGAGTAAGTTTGGGTGTCAGCCATGAGCATTGGGCAGCAACTAAGGATAGCCCAAAGGTGAGAAAACAAACCCTCCTTCTGAAAATCCAGCACAGGGCTCCCAGGCTGTGCCTGGTGGGGTGGAGATAAGGCTGAAGGTAAACAGGACCCAGGCCAGGCTGCAAAATTGTTTGGGTCCTGCAAGTTAACCTGGTCCCATGGGCTGTTAGAAACACCACGCAAAGGTAGGTTGGAAGAGATGGGCCAGGCATGGGGTTGGAGAAGGCTGCCTTCAGGCAGGGAGTTGAGAGAGAAGAGAGTATCCAGGTTGATACTCAGTGCTGCCAGGTAGTCTGAGTAGATGATCCACACTCCCTGAGGTGGTTTCCAGGGTCCCCCGGGTGGCTGGCTGGTGGCCTCTCTGAGTTACATATAACTCAGCCTCTGGGACAAAGTTACTTCTGTAGGCTAGACAGGCTTCTGGGGGAACCAGGCCAACGCTGGTGGGAAGAATTATCTGGGGCTGGCAGAGGAGAGCAGTCCATAACCATCTCTTTGAAGTTCGGAACAGGAAACAGGAAAACCAGGAAGCCTGGGCATATTCGTTGTACCTTAAGTGACAGCCTAAGCCCTTATCTCTAGCCATGCATTTGTATCAATGAGACTGTCCAGCCTTTGCCCGTTCTCCATTTGGCACATCTCTGCAGCTCTGACCTCACACCACATGCGCCTGGGCACACCGTGTTCACACTGCACATAGCCACAAGCCCAACGGCAGGGACTTTTGAGATTGCTTTGTTCTGTGTCACCAGATCCCTACATCTTCACTGAGCCCCATGAGCCATGAACACCTTGGTCCTGTCCTTCCCAGTGTGCAGGTGCACACATGCTAACACTCACACACACACACACACACACACACACACACACACACACACACACACACACACACACCTACCTTGATCAGAAGACAGAAAAGGGGCACGTTATTTTCAGTCAGGGAAGCTGGACCAGTTGTAGACCCCACCTCCTCCTCTGTACCCAGAGTCCAGCCTTGTGGCCTGTCTCAGAGACCTCTTTTCTCTGGGTCCTCTCTCTCAACTTCCCAGTGACAGTCCATAAGATGAGGGGCCCAGCTCTCTCCTGACTTCTCCCTCTAGCTACATCCCCAGCAGCTGAGCTGGGCTTTGGGGAGGGAAGATCTTGGCTGGAGAGTGGGTGGCAATGAATGACTGCTCTGAGTCTCTGGAATCCTACAGAGCTGTGGGGGTCAGCCAGCTGAGCTGCCCTGAACACAGGGCCACCTAGGGAGGGAATGCGCTGGTGCTTCACCTACCAGCGCATGTGTTCTTGTCTCCAAGAGGTATCACCAGTAAGAGAGAACATTACTCCAACAGTAATGTCACTCTGTTTGCCCCATGCCGACTTCCTCCTGCCTTCCCTCTGCATCCCCCTATGAGTTTGGTGAGCCTGGGGCCATCTGTGGCCATGCTTCTGAGATCTTGCCTCAGGCTGGAATTTCTCAGTATGTATCTGTACCCTTCAAAACTCCAGTTTGCTTCAGAAAGATCCTAGACTAAGACTCAGGGTATGAAAGTAGCTGGCCCCAGGCCTGACCTCGAGAGAGCCACAAATCCACCCAAGCTGGCTCTGGTAAGGCAGGTTCTCAGCAACCCCTGGCCCTTTTCTGTGTCCCCCAACACTGGGCTGCCTCTGTCACACAATGGTGTAAAAGGGCAGGTGGTGGGGAGAGCCACCATTGGCTGGGTACTTACTATGTGCCAGGCACTGAGCCAGGCTTGGGGAGCTCTGAGTCTGTTAAGGAAGAGATGTATAAGCAGATCCTCACAGCATCAACCACAGAGCACATGACGTGGACATCCCCAGACACTCACTCTGAACCAGGAACTTAGCTAAACGTCCTCCTGGCATGTCCTCGAATCATCACCTTGCCGCTTGCTTTTTGCCAATGAGGGACAATGATGCTATACCCCACAACACTGTGGGGTCTGGCCTACTTTCCTATGTGTTACTCTCCTTGGTGAGTGAGCTCTGGCCTGGCCAATAGAACTTTCTGTGATAATGGAAATGTTCTATATCTCCACTGCCCAATAAAATAGCCACTAGCCTCAGGTGGCTCCTGAGCACTCACTACTATTCTATAATGACCAAGGACCTGAATATTTTATTTGATTTCATTTGAATGTGCGTCTACTGTATTGGACAGCACAGTTCTGAAAGGCCTGGCTCTTAGTCTTCTCTGAGCCCAAGGGCCTGACAAGGATCACTCAGGATGTCTCTATTCAGCGACTAAATGGCGACTATGTGAGTCTGGGATCCTCCCCTCTTATTCATTCTCTCTCCTTCAAGGTTTAGGTTTCCAAATCTGGCTATGCTCTGGTTACCAGGGCAACCTGCAAGAAATCACAGTGGAGGGGGGAGGGGCACTGTCTGAATTCTCCCCCCTCCCCACATGTTTTGAGACCCTGAGGAGAGGAGGAAGTGGCTGGGGAGGACACAAGATCTGCCTGGGCAGCCTGGGGAACAAGCTCTGTAGGGCTCACCCCTGCTCCTGGTGATCAAGCAGCCCAGGCTGAAGTCAGGGGCCCTGGTTCTACTCGCCTGACCACTAACTATAAGACTCCTGCCTGATAGACTGGGCCATGGTGGCACACACCTTTAATCCCAACACTAGGGAGGCAGAGGTAGAAAGATCTCTGAGTTCGAGGCCAGCCTGGTCTACAGCTCAAGTTCCAGGGCAGCCAGGGCTACACAGAGGAACCCTGTCTTGAAAAGAAAAGAAAACAAAAGAAGAAAAAAAAAGACTCCTAGGTCTCAGCTGTCTTTTCAGTTAGAGACTAGATGCCTTCGTGTGATTTCTTCCAGCCTGGAGATCTAGGATCCACCCTCCTTGCAAAGCAGGACCTGAGTTTCATTTGTCTCTGTTTTCCACCTGCTGAGCTGCCTCACTCCTTTTCCTCCAGGATTGGCTGGCTCCAACAAAGCTGTTTATATTTTTTCCATCGGCAGCCCCTGTAGGCAAGAAACTTGCACTCAACCTCATGTATACAGGCATATAATGTCAGTATATAAACCAGTACTTGCTGATAATCATTCAGAGAAATTAATTTTGCCTGGGGATATTGTGTAGTGACAGAGGACTTGGCTTGGGTGCTTTAAGGCTCTGAGTTCAATCCCCAAAACCACAAAAGAGAAATAACATTAATCTGAAAAAGAAATTTATTTTAAAACAATTCTTTGGTACACATAAAATTTTACCATTTGTTAAAGACACAATGTAAGTTTGCATATTAATGAAGTGGATATGCTCATTTATTTTTCTTAAAGAACTAAATCTGTTTACCTAATACCATGAGATGCAAAGTATCTTCACTGTTTTTTAGAATTGATGGCTATTTTTGTTTTGTTTTGTTTTGAGACAGGGTTTCTCCATGTAGACCAGGCTATCCTTGCACTCACAGAAATCTGCCTGCCTCTGCCTCCTGAGTGCTGGGATTAAAGGTACCTCTATACCAAGAGGATATTTTAATTTTATAATTGACAATACTGAGAATGCCACTTTGCATAAATCAAAAGTATAATAATGGCAGGAATGTGTTCAGAAATTGTTAGAAATTTTTCCCTACTCCCAAGTCAAATTCCCCTTAATGACTTACAAAACTCTAGACAGCAACAGACACAGCAGAGTTTTTGTGTTAGACAGGGTCTCGCATATACCAAGTTGGCCTTAAACTTGGAAGAATGACTTTGAGCTTCTCTCTTTGGCCTCCACTAATGGAGGATGAGATTGTGGATGAGCACTCCCACACCTGGTTTATGCACTGCTACGGACTGAACTAATGTCATACTTAGATGACAAAGAACGACAGTAGGCAAATACTTCAATTTCCACCATTAAGCCATTAGGTTTCTCTGTGAGGTTTTAGGTGGCATTCATTGGTGGTATATGGAGTGCTGGCTGGTGGAGGTCAAAGTGTGTACATTGAATGTTCAATACCAAGGAAACAGTGAGTACCCCAGCCAATACACAGGAGTTGGCAGAAACACCACAGATACATTTCGAGTTTGATTTTGCTTTAATTTTTGGTTGTTGTACATTCAGAAACCTTTTACTGTTGCCCAATTTTCACCACCCCCACATTCCAGTTACTGGTGATCACCCACAGTTTTTAGTATCTAGGACTTACAGTTTACTGCCTGTCCAACAATTACAAACTTGTGTCTAGCTGCCCCCTAGTGGTCAAAAGTAACAACGCCCTCCTTTACATCGGCCTTTCCCATCAAAGACTGAGACGTTGAGTGTCCCTCAAGGACAGAGACCTCCACTCCAATCGTTATAGTGGCCTCCATGACAAGAGGCACATGCTGTGAGAACACTCAAACATGTGATTCTGATTCTGCAGCCATATGATTTTGAACTTTGTCTCTCTGAGCTCCATTTTGTTCTAGATTAGACAGTGTGGGTAACAAACCATTCCAAAATCCCCAGGGCTTGTAACACCAAAGTCTGATTTCCCACTCATGCCTCCTGTCCACAACACTGGGGGCCAACTAAGTTCCATGTCATCTTCACTCTAGGACCTGATAGAGTCCTCCAGAGCATGGCCAGTGGTTGTGAGAAACTGAGGATTAGTGAACCCCTTGCCTGCTTTAGCCTAATTGCAACTCATTGACTAGAACTAGCTGGATGGCCCACCCATTACACCAAGGTAGGAAGGTACTGAGAGCTGGGGTGCAGGGATATTTGGTAAGCAGTGGTGTAGACCCATTTTCAGGTTGCTATAAGAATGATCCCCAGGAGCCTCTAAGACTCATGGCACTGTTAGTGTACATTCCACTCACTCCAAATGAACCATGAAAACTGATGTCTTGAGAGCTAGGGTTAACTTGGTGGTGGATTGTAACCTAACACGTATAAAACCCTGAATTCAGCCATACACACACAGCTTTGGGGTTCCTATTTTCTTGTCTATTCACCCCTATAATCTCTTTTGACTTCCACAAAGCTGTGAAAAACTGTTCAAAGCCACAGAACAAAAAGGGGAAATGGACTTGCCATGGACATACAGTGATGAGACATTGGCAAGACACTCAGATCTGCATATTTCAAGTTCTGATGCTCCCACTTTATGGGATGAGAAGGAGGAGTTCTGCCTACCTGTGTCCTCTGGAAAGACTGTCAACTGCCATTGTGGTCACTGTGTGTGTGGTTCTGTTCACATGTGTGCCCATATGGATAGGCTGTGCTTGCACGGATATGTACCTGCATGTAGAAGTCAGAGGTCAATGTCAGATGTCTCCCTCAATCACCCTCCATCTTATTTTCTGAGACAGAGTCTCTCAATGAACGTGAAGCACACTGATATAGCTGGGGTGCCTGCCCTGTGAACTCCCAGGAGCCTCCTGATTCTGCTTCCCTAGTTCTGGGATTACAGGTACACCTGACTTTGATGTGGGTGTTGGGAAGCTAACTCATGCTTATTCAGCAAGTATTTCCACATAAGGATTTTTTCCCCAGCCCTGTGGCTGTCTTTTTTGTTTGTTTGTTTGTTTGTTTGGTTTGGTTTTTCAAGACAGGGTTTCTCTGTGTAGCCCTGGCTGTTTGTTGTCTTAGGACTTGCTCTGTAGATCAGGCTGGCCTCAAACTCAGAAATCCACCTGCCTCTACATCCTGAGTGCTGGGCTTAAAGGTGTGCACCACCATGTCTGACTCCTGTTGCCACCTTTGTTGTCAGCAGAGGACCTGACAGCCTCTGCTCTTCTCTCTAAGCTGGTCTTGTGGCCTCTTACAGCCCTTTGAGCTCAGGCATAGTGGAGAACAGTGGGGGAGGAACAAAGAGAAGCCTGTCCTGCCCTCTCTGCTGGAATCTGAACATTGTATCCATTCCCACTCTCATTCCCTGTCTTCTCCATCTGGGCTGAGCCCAGACACACCCACCCTGCTGTGCCCTGCCAGCTCCTGGGACTCCCCACCTAAAGGGGTTGAAAAATCTCCTGTAATCTCATTCTCTAAGCAGATGGCAGCCCTTGGCAAGCCTCTGCTTGAACACGAGGCCTACTGGCCACCATGACAAAAACACTTCTCATTATATACTAACTGGGGTAAGAATAAATTGCTTACATCAGGTTTTCTCCTAGGTCGAAGCTGTGTTTGAAAAGCTACCCTCTGGCAGGGCAGTAGTGGCGCACACCTTTAATCCCAGCACTTGGGAAGCAGAAGCAGACAGATCTTTATAAATTCAAGGTCAGCCTAATCTACAAAGCTAGTTCCAGGACAGACAGGGCTACACAGAGAACCCTGTCTCTAAAAACAATAACAAAAAGAAAAAAGTTAACGGTGTCCACAGACAACATGGCATGAGCTGAGTCGAGGGCCAGGTGCCAGCAAGGGACATCTACCTGGCCTGACTCATCTGTGATGTCAGTGCCTGGCACACAGAAATACCCTGTGGATTCTGGAAACTTGTCTGAGGATATGCCATTTCAATTTTCAGTTTTGTTGAATTTCCTGTTGTCAGGCCCTGGCTTGGGGTCGCTCCCTGCCCTGTTTTGTCATTCCCAAGTGAATGGAAAATCTTTGCTTCCACCACTACTGGCCTGTGGCTGTAGGTTGCCACACCTCCGCATCCCTTAAGAAATGCTGAGAGCCAGGTGGTGGTGTCGCACGCCTTTAATCCCAGCACTTGGGAGGCAGATGCAGGTGGATCTCTGTGAGTTCGAGACCAGCCTGGTCTACAAGAGCTAGTTCCAGGACAGCCTCCAAAGCCATAGGGAAACCCTGTCTCGAAAAACCAAAAAAAAAAAAAAAAGAAAGAAAGAAAGAAATGCTAAGAATACAGTTGGTTCTGTTGCTCTTTCTATCCCATCAGGAACACATCTTTCTGCCTTTAGAGGCAGAAAACATACCTTTTATGAAGAGTCACTCCTTCTCTCATATAAAAATAATAAGACTTCCTTGTGTTCCCTTTTCCCTCTGGACGTCAGGAAACTCGAGGATAATAATAACTATTGTAGTAGGGATAAGCTTAGGATTATTTTTGGCAGTGTGACATCACAATGAATCTATCATAAGATGTAGTGATGTCATACACCTTGTGATAACAAAAGAAATGAGGGGTTGTTGAGAAAGGAGCTGAGACATTAGGAGAGAGCCTCATTACCATGGAGGCCGAAAGACCAGGCCTTGAAGAGGAGAGCCTTAACAGGGACATTGCATTGAGGCAGACTTACCAAGGCAGCCCTTAAAGACAGAGAGGCTTCTATTTAAAACCTGGAGAGGGTGCATGTCTTTAATCCCAGCACTCAGGAATCAGAGACAGGCAGATCTCAGTGAGTTCAAGGCCAACCTGGTCTATAAAGTGAGTTCCAAGACAAAGACAACCAGGACTTTTACATAGAGAACCCTCCCCCTCTCCAAAAACAACAGCAACAAAAATATCAATAGATAAATAAAACCTGGAGAGGAGCCCCGCCAAGTGAAAGAGTTTATCTGGACGTGGTGGCTCACACCTTTGATCCCAGCACTCAGGAAGCAGAAGCAGGCAGGTCTCTGAGTCAGAGGCCATCTTGGCCTACAAAGTGAGTTCCAGGCTAGCCAAGCCTACACAATGAGACCTTGCCTCTAAAAACCAAAGCAATAACAGCAAGAAAAATTCAAAGTATGCTTTCTACTGACTATATATGGAGGTTCTGTTTTGTTTTTTGTAAGTAT
The DNA here is from genome assembly GCF_003668045.3 of Cricetulus griseus. Taxonomy (NCBI): domain Eukaryota; kingdom Metazoa; phylum Chordata; class Mammalia; order Rodentia; family Cricetidae; genus Cricetulus; species Cricetulus griseus. The sequence goes on along the minus strand of NC_048595.1, from coordinate 379,408,487 downwards.
TGGATCCCGGGTTGCTGAATTCCTCCACTGCAGACGCAATAAGTCAAATCATACAGAACTAACAAATCCAGATTTAATAAACAGGGCAATGCCAAGCAGAGTACTTCCCAGTGACCTTCAGGAAGGCAGGGGACAAAACACTGTGGCAGATCTATGGGCCTGGTCTTAGCCGGTAGGTGTGGTCCTGGGCATCTGCGGGAGAGAAGGAGCAGCAGTAGGCGGGCTTTCTCAGGGGCGGAGTCTGGAATGAGGCAACTCCAGGGGCGAGGCCGCCGCTTGAACACCCTTTGGAACAGGGCTCGAGCTGGAGATTCCAAACATCCTAACCTTTTTAGGTATATATGGATGCTGTTGTGGCTTCCACCTAAACAATTTGTTTTGTTGTTGTTGAGACAGGGTCTCTCTCCTGTAGCCCAGTCTGGCCTTGAATTCTTGACCCTTCAGCCTTTACCTCTCAAGTGCTGGGATTGCAGGAATAAACCGTTATGCCCAATTTATAGCGATTAAATGCAAAGCTTTGTGCACATGAGGTGAGCACTCTAGCAACAAAGCTACCCCACCACCCTCCAACCCATGTGCTATTTTCTTTGAATGGCCATAATACTAGAAATTTGTCAAAACCATAGTGAGTTGAGGACCACATGAGTTTCCTTCTTGGATACATGAGAGAGATCAGCTGAAAACTTTGTGGGTTCTTTCTGGGAAGAGCAGACGTGAGAAAACATTTCTGTAACAAGGCCTACAATAAGACTGGAAAGAGATCCTGGTCTGAGACAAGAAGACTTGATAAATCCCCAGCCACCACCACCCCCACCCCCACCACTATTCCTACTCCCCATCCCCCTATCCCCTCCTTCTCAGCTACAGAACACTTGGTGGTGGACAGTGGACAGAGGCAGCTGTCCTGGGCGTCTGGCTACTTCAGAAACTCTAGTTGGAGCCCAGTCAATGAACTCTTTGTCACAAAGTCATGCTCATAGCCATGAATTTCACACTTTAGACCCACAGTGGTTCAAATTCTATTTTTAGAGGAGTCAGAAATGATGTTTTAATGTGAAATCTCCTGACTTGCAAAGGCTAGAAACCGATTGCATCTTTTCAAAACACTGTGGGAATACACTAGACTTTGCTGTGGGTCACATGAGAGATCCAGGCCCTCCCCAGCTCAGCTGGTCAAGGCCAGGCTACTCCCAAAGAGCCTGTTTGGTATGGCTGGGTGGACAGTGGGTGAGTTGTAGTATTCTTTCCCCAAGACAGTTTGAGAGAGTTGCCTTGTTCTGAGATAACTCAAGCCCAGGGAATGTTGTCAGCCCAAGTGGGTCCCCACCCAAGTTGGACCTTGAGTAGGGTCCTGCCCCACATTAGAGTGATCCTTTCAAAATGGGCACTTTTCCTAGGATGAGGAATGAGTCCCTTTCCTTATCTACTGGCACTTCAAAGAGAACCTGTCCGAGGAGGCTGGAGATCCAGAACAGAAGTAGCATTGGCCTGAGGGGTATATGCCTGAGATCCCAGCACCTGAGAGGTGGAGACAGGAGAATTAGGAATTCAAGATCAGCATCAGCTATGTAGTGATTCTAAGAAAAACCTGGCTGTATGAGAACCTGGTAAGTTGATGGAGGGAAAGAAAGTGAGGGTACTAGAAAAGCTGCCAGCAGCTGCCTGTTGTTCCCATGGGGAAAAGATGAAGTTAATAGATGAATAAAAGGCACACAGAAATCTGGACAGTGGTGGTTTATGCCTTTAATCCCAGAAGGCAGAGGCGGGTGGATCTCTGTGAGTTCAAGGCCAGTCTGGTCTTCAGAGCAAGTTCTAAGACAGCCAGGACTGCTAACACAGAGAAATCCTGTCTTGAAAAGCAAACAAACAAGAGGTACAGAAGCAAGACTAGAAGGTGAGGACCAGAGTGTGGTTCAAGGGTAGAGAACTTTCCTAGCATGCACAAGACCCTTGGGTCCATCTCTAAGGAAGGAAAAAGAATCCTACAGGGTCCACCTAGTTCTAGAGACCGTGAGTCCTTGTTAGTGTTCTTGTAAAGGTACAGAGCTCATGATGCCTTCTGGTACCTTCCCTTTCCTGCCTAAGCTGGGGAGTCGGGTTCCTGCCCCAGAGCCATCACTCCTAACTTGTGCATATGGCCCCTGCTTAGGCCCTTTGCAGCCCTGCCCTGGAATGTGACTGGTGAACGTTCTGCCTTCTGGGATTAAAGGCATAAACCACCACTGTCCAGCTTTCTGTGTGCCTTTTATTCAGCTATTAACTTCATCTTTTCCCCATGGGAACAACAGGCAGCTGCTGGCAGCTTTTCTAGTACCCTCCCTTCCCTTCCTTCCATCAACTTACCAGGTTCTCATATCATTTTCCGATAATGACAACACTGAGTTTCTGGTCTTGGCTTCTCACCTCCTGCCATTTAGATTAGCAGGAAAAGAAAAATGTCACAAGTGACTTGTGAAACCTGACACCTCAAGTGTCAGTTTAACCTGTGGGGAAGAGGTCTCTGAATACACAAGGGTCTGGCATTGCAGAAGAAACTGAGGGCACCCGGGGCTGAGTATCCAGTGAGTGGACTGGCCCCAATGATTTTGTGGGCTGATCTGAAAAACACAGGAAGAGCTCTTCCTCTGGGGGGGGGGGATCCTCATAGAGCCCACTCCCCTGCTGACCTCTCTGCACATCCTGCCTGCCAACAGCACATACTCAGACCCCTAACTCTCATGTTCAGCAAACTCTAGGGACTGCTAGTCACATACCCTACCCTCAGGCTTCCAGACCCTAACCCAAGTGACAATAACAAGGGTGACCCTAAATGACCCTTCCATTCTGCAAGCTTGTTTCCTTTCTGTAAAATAATAACCTCTGTGGAGAGCTGCAATGCGCTGTGCCAGAAGATGGCACCGGTTTCTGCCTTCCACCATCCCGAGGGTGAGCGCTCTCTGGAATAAACAACTCCTTATTTGGCTTGGTCTAAGATTCAAACTTGCATCAGCAAATGTGAGTCTATCCGCCTTAGCCACGTGGCGGCGTTCTGGGGCTGGCTGGCAAGAGTGCTTTTAAGCTGTGGGGGGTCTTTCCCCAGGGTCAGAAGATTGTTTCAGTTTCTTGAGTAAACTGTGCACTGATAAGTCCCAGGTAAGAGGGATAAAATTAAGGGCCGGTGAAGAGGGCGGCGGACCGAGACTAGAGCAGTGATAAAGTTTTCCTTTCTCTGTAGGTAAAGAGAAAGGGAGAGAAAAAAAAAGAGCAATTGGGGGGCCTGGGGACATGGATCAGCGGTTAAGAGCACTGACTGTTCTTCCAGAGGTCCTGAGTTCAATTCCCAGCAACCACATGGTGGCTCACAACAATCTGTAATGAGATCTGGTGCCCTCTTCTGGCCTGTAGGCATACATGCAGGCAGAATACTGTATATATAATAAATAAATAAATAAAAATCTTTAAAAAACAAACAAGCAAGCAAAATTTTACGGACCTCGACTAGAGCGGTGATAAAGTTTTCCTTTCTCTGTAGATAAAGAGAAAAGGGGGAAAAATTTTGTGTTGTGCTAAATATGGGCGCGTCGATCTCGCACCCAATTTTTGTGGCCCTAAATGAGTTGCTTTGCTCGAAGGGCTTAAAACTAAAACGAAGCACCCTAGATAATTTTTTAGAGCAGGTGGACATAATAGCACCCTGGTTTGCAAACACTGGACAGCTTACAGTCCCTTCATGGGAAAAATTGGTGAGGCTATTGGACCACTGAGAAAGGAATTTCCTACTTTAGGATGTCTTCATTATATGGATGACATATTATTGACTGCTAAGGAAGAAAAAAATGTTAGAGAAGGCCTATGTAAAATTAGTAAAGTTGCTTGAAAGAAAAAGGCTATTTATTGCCCCTGAAAAGGTTCAGAAAGAAAAAATTGTAAACTATTTGGGAACAAAGATTAGTGAGAACCATATTATTTCACAAAAGGTAGAATTGAGAAAGGACAATTTGAAGACCCTAAATGATTTTCAAAAATTATTAGGAGATATAAATTGGATTAGGTGTTATTTGAAGCTACCGAATTATGAGTTGAAACCTTTGTATAATGTGTTGAATGGGGACTTAGCTCTAGATTCCCCTAGACAATTGACTTCCGAAGCAAGAAATGCCCTACAGAAGCTAGAGGGAAGATTACAAAGTGCCTTTCTACAGAGGTGTAAAGAAGGACAAGCCATCACTATGTGTATTCTTCTTACATATTATCAACCTACAGGCTTGCTTTGGCAAGAGGGGCCGCTGCTATGGATATACCCTAAAATATCTCCTGCTAAATCCATTGAGTATTATCCCACTGCAATGGCAAAATTGGCCTTAAACGGGATCCAGCAATGCTTAAAATATTTTGGCATCACCCCCAATATGATTGTGGTGCCTTATTCCAGTCATCAAGTTAATATTCTTTGCACCACAATTGATGATTAGGCCATCCTGCAGTGTGGATTTGATGGAGATAGAGACAATCATTATCCTAAACATCCATTATTGGGGTTTTTTAGGGAACATCCCGTGATATTTCCAAGGATAACTTCATCTCAACCAATTGTGGAAGCCCCGAATGTGTTTACTGATGGTTCTAAGACAGGTTGTAGAGCCTATATGATTAAGGGGCATAAGCCTGTGTTACACCAATTTCAATCTGGCTCCCCTCAGATTGTGGAATTAAAAATAGTATTAGAAGTTTTTAAGGCTTGTCCTTTTGCCTTTAATTTACTCTCAGATTCAGCTTATGTTGTTAATGCTGTTAAGACGTTGGAAGTGGCTGGGCCTATAAAGAGTGCCAGTCCAGTTTGCCTTTTATTTCAACAACTTCAAAATTTAATTTGGCAAAGGAAAGCTTGTTTCTTTGTGCAACATATAAGAGCTCACACAGGTCTGCCAGGACCATTAAGTGAAGGTAATGATAAGGTCAATCAGTGGACCAGTGTCCCGCGCTATCGTCTCGCCAGCAAGAACGACACAGGACATTCGGATCCTTCTGCAGTAAAGCTTTAATGCATCTTGAGAGGAGAGCATAAGCTTACCAGAGCAGAGACCCCGAGCCAAGAATCCCGTCCCCTAATAAAGGCTGGCAGCCGCTGCCTGGGACGTGTCACCCTATGATTGGCTTCAGCTCCTCAGGCCATATGACGCCACGGAATAGGCAGAGATCAAGGAATGGAAGATTACCCAGCGCCTGTGCAATAATCTTATTTACATTCAGTGCCTGCAGGCACCATCATTGTAATGGAGAATGCAGGGACGGCTCCCTACAGACCAGAATGGAATGTATATTTTTGAGCTCCACCTTGGAAAAGGCAAGAGATTTTCATAGGACCTTTCATGTGAACGCTAGGGCACTGCAACAGAAATTTCATCTCTCTAGAGCTGATGCTCGGGCAAGTGGTTCTAGATTGCCTTCAATGTGTAATTTTTCAACATCCACCCAATGTAGGAGTGAATCCAAGAGGTCTACTCCCTTTGAGAGTGTGGCAAATGGATGTGACATATATATCTGAATTTGGAAGTCAAAAACAGGTGTCTGTGGACACCTGTTCAGGCGTCATGCACGCCACGCCTCTAACAGGAGAAAAGGCACGCAATGTTGTCACTCATTGCCTGGAAGCTTGGGCTGCTTGGGGTAAACCCCAACAGTTAAAAACTGATAATGGGCCAGCTTATACGGCTCAGACTTTTGCTTCATTCTGTCAGCGCATGGAGGTGAAACTTCTCCATGGATTGCCGTATAATCCTCAAGGCCAAGGCATTGTTGAACGTGCCCATCGCACGTTAAAGGAATGTCTGCAAAAGCAAAAAGGAGGAATAGGCCATGGCCGTACTCCTAAGGAGAGGCTATCTCTCGCCCTATTTACTATTAATTTCTTAAATTTGGATGCTCAAGGCCGTTCTGCAGCTGATAGACATCAGGATCCACATGGCCCTGCTAAAGGTTAAATGGAAGGATATTCTGACAGGCCTCTAGCGCGGGCCTGATCCCGTGCTGACATGGGCACGAGGTTCTGTTTGTGTTTTTCCACAGGACCAACAGGATCCGGTGTGGGTGCCAGAAAGATTGATCAGGAAAATCCAACATGAGGAACACCATGAGTGTCAATGTGGTGATGCTTCTGCTCCTTCCCATGATGAGTCAACTGGGGATGGTGGAGCAGAGATGGGGGATACTGTCAGTGTTCCCAAGACCTATGCCGGTGATGTATAATGCAGGGGTTTTCCCACGCCTTTTTACCACCAATTGAAGTTTAAAAGATTATCTCAGTTTCTATTACAGAATTGGTCATCCGAGTTTGAAGACACCATGAGAGAACTCAGGATGGCTATCGTGCATGTGAATTCCACCCGAATAGACCTATCCCTTGTGAGCGGCCTGACTTCCTGGTTGAAATCCGCCATGGATCATTTGAAAGAGTGGGCGGGCATGGGAGGGTTAGCAGGCCTCTTGATTATGGTCTCCCTGGTCTGCCTGTGGTGTATATGCAGGATTAGGGCTACGCAAAAGCGCCATGCAGCTATGATTGTTCAAGCCTTTACTGCCATAGAGGCAGGGCAGTCCCCCCAGGCCTGGTTGGCCACTATTAAGAACTAAAATGCTCTCTTAAGCGGGGTGCAAGGCTAAGCACTGCACGAGGGTTTGCTTGTATGCGGCTAGGCTGCCCTTGGAAGACAAGCCCAATTGCATGAAGGTTGTACCCAAGATCCTTCCCCTGGGAAAATAGGTACGGGATGGGTTTGGGTCACCGCAGGCGTAGAGTTTGTGGGTGTCACCAATACACTATCCCATGTTTGCACACCAGGGATCGGGCCTCTATCTTCACCTGCTCTGTTTTTTTAATAAAGAAGGGGGAACTGTGGAGAGCTGCGATGCGCTGTGCCAGAAGATGGCACCGGTTTCCGCCTTCCACCATCCCGAGGGTGAGCGCTCTCTGGAATAAACAACTCCTTATTTGGCTTGGTCTAAGATTCAAACTTGCATCAGCAAATGTGAGCCTATCCGCCTTAGCCACTTGGCGTTCTGGGGCTGGCTGGCAAGAGTGCTTTTAAGCTGGGGGGGGTCTTTCCCCAGGGTCAGAAGATTGTTTCAGTTTCCTGAGTAAACTGCTCATCGTTGTGTCCTCCTTGCTGGTTGAGGCGGTCGTGACAAACCTCCTTCCTCTCCTTCACTCATGCAACATCCTTTCCCTTCCTTAGTCATGGTCACCTTCCAACTATAAGATCAGCTCAGAGCTGTCTAGCCAATCAGGGTATCCCAACCAGAGCTCACAGGTTTTGGGGGCCAATAAGAGTTTATCTTCTGAACCTTCTCACCTTTAGGTGACCTCCTCGTGTTCCTCCTTTTTTTTTTTTTTTCTAGAAGATTCTTTATTGAGTACACTGCAAGGAAGAGATGGGTTGGAGAATCACTAGAATACTGCTTACTGTGACCTGTTCCTTGAAATCAAGGTGCTGGGGCTGAAGAGATTGCTCACTGGTTAAGACAACTTGCTGTTCTTGCAGAGGACATGGGTTTGGTTCCCAGCACCCACTTACTTGGTGGTTCACAATCTCTGTAACTCCAGTTCCAGGGGATTGGTACAAACACATTGCATGCTTGCAAGGAAAACACTTCTAAACATAGAATAAAAGTAAATTAAATTTTTTCTTTGGTTTTTCAAGACAGGGTTTCTCTGTCTCTAAAACAAAACAAAGCAAGAAAAGTTTGAGGATGTAAAATAAAATATTTTGATTGTCTTGGCAGGAAAAACAGCTAATGCTGCTGGCTTCTCATGGGTAGAATTCCAGCTGCTAGACATCTTTCTACAGTCACAGGACAATCCCCTGCCTCCAACCAACAATGCTCCATGCTGTTAGCTGAGAATCTCTGCTCATCTTTGCCAGGATTTGGTGTTACCATCATTAATGTGGGGACCAACAAGCTGTTGAGTTTTTTACAAGGACCTAGATAGGCACGATCCTGCTTTTGAGAAAGAACAATCCTGCAAAGGTAGCCATGAAACCTTTATTAGACTTGAATAAATGAAGATGGAGGCCCCACTCCAGCAGAAGAAAGAGTTGAAGGCTGCCCATTTTACTGCAAAGTCAAGTAATGAAGTCCCCCCCACAGGAGGAGCTTCCAGGGTAGGCAGGCAAGGTTAGGCTCAGCCCTAGAAGTGCAGAGTGGGACAGAGAGGGAGCATGGGCAGGGGCTCCTGCCCACCACCTCAGCCTAGGGGAAAGAATAGAAGAGTACTGCAGAAGGAAGGGGCTGAAACCTGCTGTGGACAGTCCTCACACTGCCCCACAGAGCCCACCACTGCCCGCTCCCATTCTGTCACTCATACACAACTTCTCACTTACTAGTGTCTGCCCGCTGCCACACACACACCATTCCCAAAGTCTTGCCCTCTGCACACCCCCACCATACACTATCATTCATTCAAAGCCTGAGCCCACCGAGGTGGGCGGGGCTTCTCTGAACCAAGTTGGCATCCTTCTAATGAAATGCTTTTCCTGGGTCAGCTTTGAGGCCAGCCCGGCAGCTCAGCTGCGTGGCAGAGATGAGAGCTGAAAGCAATTGGGAAGTCAGTGGGACAGTCATACCTGACTCCAGGTGGAGGGGCAGAGGGCTGCACAGCTCTTAAAGGCACTGAGGGCCAGTGGAGGATGTCACCAAAGCTAGGAAGGGAAGGAATGGGGCCAGTGGGCTTGATACCGAGATTTTTGAGCCCTGAGCAGCAAATAAGATAAATATGCAAGTGCCTGGTTTCTACACAAGGGGCCTCCCTGAACAGCAAGGGCCTCTACTGGGCTACAGATGCATGGATGGAAAGATCAAGGAGCTGTCCTGTCTCAGACGTCTGGGCCTCCGAAAGCCAGGTTGTCCCGCACCATCAGCGTCTTTCGGAGACCACGGTCCACCAGGGGGCGCTGCATCCGCCACTTGTGCGCCTCCTGCAGGCCAGGCTCGAAGTAGTAGATGCAAGCTCCAAAACCAACCAGGATGAGGATGGAGATGACCAGGTAGACAGGCACGAACCAGTCCAGAAAGTGCGGCATCGCGGCGGCTTTGGCTGCCAAGACACAGTCAATGAGGACACGAGAAGGCTCCTCGGTAGTACCCACCCAGAAAGAGACCCGAGTGCCTTCCAGCATCGTATTGCAGATGGGGAGACTGCCTAAGGGAGTGGGGGACAGACAATGACTGACCAAGACTTCAGGGTGACTCAGCAGTCTTACTCTTGCACCATGTTGTCCCCTTCACTTGAGGACACTCAGCTCCTACTCATCCTTCAAGAAAGAGATTTACAGCCAAGATCTGTGCTGGCTCCAGAATCTGAGTCCTTGGACCAGTTGCCGAAGTCTGAGCCTCTGCTTCCTCAGATGGAAGGGGAAATTAGTCCAAACCCCAGCACCATTCATGGTGGCAGGTTCACTGAGTGATTAATCTTTTCGGGGGCAAGAGGACAAGGTAGGGAGGAGCCTCCTCTGATGTCCCCACACTCTGAGACCTGCCTGAACCCTGTCTGCTGCTGCTGGCAACACCCCACCCACCCACTCACAAATATAAGGATGACTGGGGCCACAGCAAATCAGGCAAGGTGTGGGCCTGGTGAAAACACAGTGTTCAAACACCCATCCCCAGGGCACCCGGCCTGGAATCAGTAGCATCTACACAGCCCAGTTTTGTAATTATGAGGCCACCAGTGCTAGTACCATATAACTTGGGTAAGATCAGAGCTTCTTTGGGTGTAAATGGAAATAACTCCTGAGTGGTAGGGCTCTGGGACTGCTAAGTGGGTTGGTATATGTAAGATTTCCCATGTCAATGCCTGCCATTTGATAGGTGCTATAATGTTGTTCTTATGCTCTGATCTTCAGTTGCCTTATCTGCAAAAAGAAATCGAAATAGCACTCACTTTCTAAGTACATTGTAAATTAAACTTAAGCATTTTTAGTACATTATCATATATGTGTGTGTGCATGCACCCGTACATGCATTATGCCCCTGCCTGTGCATGCATGCATTCGAGCATGTGCACATGCGTGTGCATGAGTGTCATAGCATGAGTGTGGTGGTAAGAGGATAACTCTCAGTTGTTGACTTGTCCACACAGGTCAGGAAGATTAAACTCAAGTTGCCAGGCAAGGCAGGGAGTGACTCCAACTGCTGAGCCATCTCACAACCCCGTTTCAAAAAGAGAAAGAAAGAAAGAAAGAAAGAAAGAAAGAAAGAAAGAAAGAGAAAAAGGGAAAGAAAAAAAGAAAGAAAAGTGAAGAAATGGTTTTAGCCAGGCATGGTGGTACAAGACCATAATCCCAGCAGTCCAGAGGCAAAGGCAGGCAGATCTCTGAGTCTGAGGATAGCCTGGTCTACAGAGGAAGATTCAGGACAGCCAAGCCTGAGACTTTGAGACAGGATCTCATATAGTCCAGGCTGGCCTCAAATTCACTATGTAGTTGGCAAAACCATGAACTTCTGATCCTCATGTCTTCACTGCCCTCTGGTGAAATTACAAGAGTGTGACACTATCTATGTCTGATTTATGCAGTACTGGGAATCAAACCGAGGGCTTCATGCAGTCAAGCAAGCACTCTACTAAATATACCCCAGTCAGACACAACAAGTGTTAGTAACTTTGAGTGAACCACAAAACAAGAAAGCAGGAACATTGAGGGGGGACATGTAAAGTGCTTCACAAAAGCCATGTGAACCCAGATTCCTTAGACTCTGTCACAGTAGTGCCTTGGATGAGAATGGTTCCCACAGCCTCATATGTTTGAACAATTGGTTCCCAGTTGGTGGAACTATTTGGGAAGGATTAGGAGGTGTGGCTTTGTTGGAGTAAGTATGTCATTAGGGACGGGCTTTGAGTTTTCAAAAACCCACACTAACCTGGGCTGTGGTGGCATACACCTTTAATCCCAGCATTTGGGAGGCAAAGGCAGGTGGTTTTCTCTATGAGTTCAAGGCCAGCCTGGTCTACAGAGCTAGTTCCAGGACAGCCAGAGCTGTCACACAGAGAAACTCTGTCTCGAAAAAACAAACAAACAAAAGCTAAAAACCCACACTAATCCCAGTTAGCTGTCTCTCTCGCTGCCTCCTACTTGTGGATAAAAATGTGAGCCCTGAGCTGCTCCTGCCATCATGCCTTTGTTCTATGATCATGAACTCCAGCCCTCTGAAACCATAAGCACAACTTACTCTCCAAGGTTCTTTGTTTGGGGCATTTTGTCACAGCAATAGAAAAGTAACAAATGCAGCTACCATCTGCCCTCTGCCAGCCTCTCTACCTCATGCTCCACACTGTGTGGTATCATGGAACTGAATGCCAATCACCTGCTTCCAGGCTGTTCCCACCTTTATGTCTGCTTTTATCTTCCTTAGTTCTTTGTATTCTTGATTATTGGGCAAACTTCCAATTATTCTTCAAAAGTCCAATCCCCAGTTGCCTTCCTCAGGGGTGGAAAGATGCAAGGTCTGTTTACCCTACCCCTACACCTTCCTTAGGTCTGGGAAAGCATGGTCTCAGGGGCCCCCTTCTGCACACCTGCCAGTGACAGCATTTTCACAGGCTTCACTGGGGCATATTGGCTGGGTGTCACTGTCCGTAAACCAAAGACAAACAGAGCCTAGACAAGCAAGCTACTTTGCCAAGGATTACCCAACTGAAAAGGGGCAGAGCTCACTCCCAGTGATGACCTGAGGCTTGAGTCCTCTGCCACAGGGAAAAACTTCCCAAGTGTGAGGAAATGAGCCACCTTGGCTTCCGGTGGCGAGTGGGGCAGGAGAGTGGACAGAATCACCCCAGAGCGGGTTGAAGAGGAATGCCATTTTCCTGACCTCCAAACTCCAGCTCTTCTTGTCTCCCTTCTTCCCAGGTGGGCTGTAACCTCAGAAGAGGGAGAGATGCTGCTTCCTGGTCCTGTGTCTATCTGGATCCCTGCTTCCTCAAGTTTTCCATCGGCTATCCCTAAATATAGCCAACAACTAAAGGTGCCCTATTTCTGGAGGGACATATTAAAGGGCAGTCACTATCTTGAGTCAGGACTAGAGCAGCAGAGGTAGGGACAGTGTGCTGCACCCTCCTACACACCGTCCTTTCTGAAGAACCAAATAAAGCGTTCAGAATTGCTGGGTAGTGATACTGTGGTGGGCTCCAGGATGGAACAAAACTTAAGTGTGAGAATGAGAGTCTGCAACAAAGCAGTATCTATTTCACTTGCAGAGCTTGGGGTCCCCCTGCCTTTCCAATACCCTAGACAAAAATCTATGCATTCTGGAGCAACAGAGGATTTCTAGACCTTTTCCTGATTTCTCAGGGGACTGACATAAGTGAAGAGGAAAGCATTCACAGGCTATGTCTATGACCTTGGACCACTCCTCACCCTCTACTGGCTGCAGGGTTCCCTGTGCACAATGGCAGGGTGGGGATGGGGATTTCCAGACAATCTCTGAGAAAACTGCCAAGTCTGTTTGAGCCCAGGTTCTGCCTGGGATGGTGCGAAGGTTACAGAGCCCCAATCCCGATCTCCCAAGCCACCAGCAACACTCAGTGTCCCCAGCATGCCTGCACACTCACCTCATACCCGTAGATGCCTGTTCTGCGGTCTTTGCATAGAGCGTGCTGCTTCAGCCTGAACGGCTCTGTTGGCCAGTAGACTCCGTCACAGCTGCTGTCCCCAGAGACTCTGCCATCTGTGGCCGCTGTGGGAGCTAGAGGCAGAGAGTGACAGGCCAATACTCCCACAGGAGATGGAGCTTCTATGGCATGGAGACCCCTGAATCTGCCAAAAGGCAAGAGTCCTGAGCCGGCTTGGCACCCTGGTACCTCTCCTTGCCATCAAAGACCCTTCCCTCTGCACCCCCACATTCAGGATGGCAGGAGGTGGGACCTGTCTCAGCCAATCAGCAGCTAGACAGTGCAAGGGCTTTATCTTCTGTTGCCCTGGCAACCAGCTTTCTTTTCGGATCCCTCTCCTGTACACGTGGTTCAGCAGATGACAGGGAGGGCAGAATTCGGGGAGGGATGAGAGTCACCTAGCAGGGACAAGGTCCCAAGGAGGGAACCTAGGACAGACTAGGGTCTCTGTCAGGTGGTCAGGGACACACCAACAGTAACACGAAGAACTAGTGAGGGTTCCATGTTCTAAAGAGAGGACCCCGAACTGAGACTGAGGGTCAGTGTGGGCTGGTTTGGTGGTCTCTTGCTCCTAGCTAGACACTTTTCAGTCCTTCATTTCCATGAACCCATTTGATATTCATCTAAGGTCACGAGGCTGGACAAGGGCGATACCAAGGTAGGTATACTAGCCTGCTTTCAGGGCCCCTCTTGACAGCTCTCTCTCTCTCTCTCTCTCTCTCTCTCTCTCTCTCTCTCTCTCTCTCACACACACACACACACACACACACACACACTCCCCACATGCACACCTTATCATCTCTAAAGCTCGCCAGACACTAGCCTTCCCATTCAGCCCTCCTGCTGGCTGGGTGTTGGCCTACCTGGCCATGAATCAGCCCAGGCTCAGAGAAGTGAAACTGCTGGATTTGAAGTGAGGGTTGGAGGAATGAGACTCAAGCTCTAAGCCTAGATTCTCTCCCTGGGGACTCTAGATAGAGTCTGTAGTCTGCAAGATGTCTCAGTCAATGCTCATTCTATGAGCAGCAATGGCTGTCGTCTCAAAAGGCTAGAAGAGCCCCAAAGGCATAGAAGGTGCAGGAAAGACTCGAGGACCCTAGTCCCCCAGATTCTGTTCCCAAAAACCTGAGGCCATGCAGAGGTGAGAGAAGGGTCTGAGTGAGGTGGGTTTGGGGCCTTCAGTCCCCTAACATGCCACCATGGGAGCTCCACAAGTATAGTGGGTCCTTCCCAATGCATGAGGGTCAAGGAGGAGTGAGTTGAGGTTCCAAGGGATTTTAAAACTTCAAGTACACTAGGGAAAGTACACTTTGGGTAAAATGTATCTGTCATACCCATAGGCTTTTTTATTATTGCATTTATTGTATGTCATACTTTTATTTAATCTGTATGTCCTGCTGTGGTCTGGGTATGGAGGTCAGAGGACAACTTGCATGAATCAGTTCTCTTCTACCACATAGGTTCCAAGAATTGAACTCAGGTCATTAGGTTTGAAGCAGCAAGCACCTTTACCTGCTGAGACACCTCACTGACCCAATTTTTTCTTCCTTTAGTGCTATATATAAAAGCCATAACCTCTCATGTGTTAAGTATGAGATCTGTGTCACCAAACCTGGCTTGTGTAATAAATTTGTTTTTGAGAACGTACTATGTAGCTCTGCCTATCCTGGAACTCATTACATAGACCATCCTGCCTCAATTTACCTGACTCTACCTCTCAAGTGCTGGGATTAAAGGCTTGAACTACCCATTCTCAGCATGTATAGTAGCTTCAGATGTGTCAATTATGTCTCAACAAATATGTAAAGTGTGTGATAAATGGTCTGTAGGGATTGTTTTAGCCACTATCTTAGTAAGGGTTTCTATTGCTATGAAAAGACACCATGACCCCAGCAACTCTTATAAAGGAAAACATTTAATTGGGGCTGGCTTACAGTTTCAAAGGTTTAGTTCATTATTGTCATAGTGACAAGCATGGCAGCACACAGGCAGACATGGTGCTGGAAAAGGAGCTGAGAATTCTACATCTTGATCTGCAGGGGAGACTGTATACCATACTGGGTATAGCTTGAGCAAATGAGACCTCAAAGCCCGCCCCCATGGCGACACACTTCCTCTAACAAGGCCACACCCACTCCAACAAAGCTACGCTTCCTAATAGCGCCACTCTCTTATGTGCCAAGCATTCAAACACATGAGTCTTAGGGGCCATACCTATCCAAACCACCACAGCCACTGATTCTTTCAGTCATAGACAAGCCTCATGGGGCCCTCAATATGTAACAGCGGTAAAACCGCAGTGGCTTCTGTTAAAGAGTAAGAGCTCTGGACCTCAACACTCAGATTCCCCCATTTTTTATAGGTATCCCCAACAGGGCCTCATAAAATCCAGTCTTAAGAAAAAGGTTAGCTGGGCAATGATGGCACAGACCTTTAATCCCAACACTCAGGAGGCAGTGCTAGGCAGATCTCTGTGAGTTCAAGGCCAGCCTGGTCTACAGAACTAATTCCAGGATAGCCAGGGATTCACAGAGAAACCATGTCTCAAAAAAAAAAAAAAAAAGAAAGAAAGAAAAGGAAGGAAGGAAGGAAGGAAGGAAGGAAGGAAGGAAGAAAAAAGAAGGAAATGTTGACTCAGTGTGAAAGACCCCGAAGAGGCACTTTCGTAGAGGGAGACCCACACACCCAGGAACCAGCGAGGCCACGAACTGGATGTAAAAAAACAAGAGGCTTTATTGGAGACGCAGGTACCTGGGGCGACTTAGCTTCTGTGTGGCTAAGCGCGCCCGCCCCAAGGGAAAGGCGTCCTTATATAGGGAAAAAGGCGCAAGCTAGGAGCAGGGATTCTATTTGATGGTTCAAATGAGGCACAGAGCCATTCCAGATCAGCATATTCTCAAGGTCTGGTGTCTGGTACAACAGACTTGATTCCTCCCTCCGCGCCCAGGTGGCTGACCTTGGGGGCGGAGACCTTGGGACGGAGCGGTCCGGCGGGGGCCGGGGCCGGCCTTGCGCGGCGGCGGGGAAGTGCCGGCAGCTGTGGGTATCAAGGGTCAGGGGGTGCAGGAGAGGATGTATTCGCCAGCTGCATGCGGGAAAACTTAAAAGAGAAAGCTAAGGGCGGGGGTCTTTCATTCCCCCATTTCTCTTGTAACTGAATGGAATCTTTCATTCAGAGGTCTCTGGTTAAGTCTTTCTCTAAGCTTGGCCATGCTGTCTCTAACTATTAAAAATAATAAATCTAACCCTCGTCTGTTCTGCAGGACTACCTCAGAGAGTGATGTTAAGGATTTCTCAAGTGCGCTTATTGACTCTTCTAGGGCCTGGATATCGGTATGCATGGCTTGCTGTAGAAGTTTGAAATGACTAGTTTCCTGTAAGGCAACCGTACCAGTTCCTATGCCAGCTGCTATACCTCCCATAGTTATTCCCCCGAATAATAGGGCCACAGTTAAGGACATTGGCTCCCTCTGATGTCGGGTTGACTTCTCTAGTACCCTATAAACATATTCAGGTTGGTGATACGTGACTCTGGGCCAAAGTTCTGTCAATATACGAAAGTCAATGGTGGTGTTGAGAACAGTGGTAGAGACGCAGGGGGTCAAACCAGTACTGCCTATGCATAGCCCCTTTCCTGAGACCTCAGACAATGTGAGCTTGTGCTGCATGGCAGTTTTACAACTGGTAGGCGCTGAGGTCTGGTGACGCCGGACCCAGACAGTGTCCCCGATCTGGTAGGAATGGGGAATGGTAGGATGGTCCCTCTGGGTCTTTATAAGTTTTTTTTTTTTTTTTTTTAAAGATGTGAGCCCATATGGCCTAGGGGTATGCTAGGGGGAGTAGGAGGGCCCAGTCCCCATCAGGGAGTGATAGGTACTGGCATCCCCTCGCAAGGAAGTTCCCTTTGACTTAGCATTTCAACCAGGGAGAATGGACGGCGAAATTCTTTTCCAAACTGCTTCCTGCTGACTTTGGGACGAAGTTAGGGACCCCAGAAGGTTGAAATGCTAGTCAAAAGCAAAAAGGAATTTAGGCAACGGGGAATCCATCAGGGGCTTCTGGTTAGCAGACACTGTTGCAGAGATAGGGGGTGTCCATATCAGCAGACTAGTTCACATCCATAGCAAGTCTAGGGTTCGCAGTCTACTTAGAACAGTCTGAAGTCAGCAACTGGTACTCAGATGTCTGTCAGAAGCAGAAACCTGTTTAAGACATATTTAAACTAGGAACAGAGGTTAAAACTTATTTATAGAAGCCCACAGTGCAGAAAAAGCAGATATCTGGATATCTGTTCAAACAGCAAGAACACATTTATAACTTTGAGTCCTAGCAAAAACTACAGATTTGGGCTATAAGCATGTACATTTTTCTTCTGTCCAGAGAGCTAGGTATGGATTGGACAGAGGTGCCTTTGGCCTGATGAAAAGCCCTTTAAGTTTGTACTTAGATGACAACCAAAATAAACTTAAAAACCTTGAGCTTGTGCCTGAACAGTAGATAGTCATTATTTTATCAGCTAACATACTGACTAGTCTATAGTGGATCTGACTGTCTGATGCTGTCAAGCTGACAACCAGTAATATTTCAGAGATCTGAGAAGGGTATATTTTATCCGAATCTACTAAAAAGTGACAGAAGCCAGTTAGAAGTAGGTCCATATACAGTTAGCCAAACCCAAGTTTCTCCATTACCGTTGGAGGCAGCTGTCTCAAAGAACAACAATCTTCGCCAGGCCTATCTGTGAGAGGTTTTATTTTCTCTCTGTGGAAGAGGGACATGGAAAAGACTGACCTTGTTTTGTCTAGGCAAAGGGGTACAATCAATTTTCCAGCGTCCAGCAGCTTTGTCCACAGTCTCGGCCAGGTTCTGGCAGGCGGCAGGTTTCATATCTGAGCATCTGCTCATTGGTCCAGGTGCAGGAACTGAGGTGCCTGTAATCTTCGGGTCATTGTCAGGATCTGGCAGTCTGTCTGACATTATAAACTTTAAAGATAACAATTTAAATGCCATATTCTGAAGATCTCTGAAGCATTAGAGGTCTGTTTGTCTGTTTTAATTACTTGCCTTAAGCACACATTAAGTATACAGGTGGCTAGGTAAGGTCTTATTTCTGTAAATAATTTTTAGTCTGACTGTAACTGGTTTTAACTTAGTAAGATGTTTGAAACAGCACAGCTGAACTTAAAACTGCATAGAGCTACCTTATATTCCTTAAACAGTAGCTTAACTTCTTTCTTAGGCAGGGTTTTTCTGTGACTTTGGAGCCTGTCCTGGAATTCGATCTGCCGGACCTGGCAGACCTTGAACTCATAAAGATCTATCTGCCTCTTATTCCCGAGTGGTGGGATTAAAGGCATGTGTCACCAATGTTCTAAACTTAAGGCGTGTGTTACCAACATCCTGAGCTTAAAGGTGTGTGTTATCAACATCCTAAATTTATTTCTAAAATATAAACTGTAATACCTTATAATAGATCAGCATCTTTCATAAAACAAAAACTTTACATTGTCAGGCTTTGCTCAAAAATAATTTTAAATTGAAGCTCTTTAAGTACAAACATTAATAAAAACAAACATAAAAAAAAACTGGTTTTAAAAAGAAA
Organism: Cricetulus griseus; assembly: GCF_003668045.3. Taxonomy (NCBI): domain Eukaryota; kingdom Metazoa; phylum Chordata; class Mammalia; order Rodentia; family Cricetidae; genus Cricetulus; species Cricetulus griseus. The sequence goes on along the minus strand of NC_048595.1, from coordinate 379,390,245 downwards.
TTTAAATTCCCTTAAGGTCTTTCTGTAATATATAGAAGCATTAACATTGTAAATCTCAATTGAAAAACTTGTTTCTAAGATGGTACCTCTAATTTCCATGCGGTCATCTTTAGTCAAGATGGCGGTTTAAGTATTCCTTTTTTAATTTTAGCAAAATGGCGACCAGTCAAGTCATATGAACATTTTAAAACAAGTATATATAAAACAGAATTAGCTTAATATGGTTAAAATTTTAGACATGAGAAACCATAGCACAGTTTACATTTTTCTCTGACTTATAATAACCTTTTTTCTGACTTTTAACAACTTTCCTCTGACCTTTTACAACTTGCTTTGACCCTCCATAACTTTCTGTAACAATCTTCTCTGCTATGACTTGCTTGCTTTAATTTTCTATAACCTTTTAGTTCATTTCTCTGACTCTCTTAGACATTCTTAGACAAGTTTTCTTTTTTTTTTTCTTTCCCTCTTTATTATTTAAGTCTCCTACATTTTTTTTTTCTCAGTTAACATCAAAATTTTATCAAAGTCCTTTTTACAGTTCTTAATAACTTTAAGGCCGTTTAGATGTCCGGATCAGGCCAGATAAGTTTATACGCTCGAGCTGAGGAACAAAGAGTAATTCATTTGCGTTTATGCACATCAATTATAAAACAAAGGCCAAACAACACAGAACACAGAACAGGTTTTCGCAGCGCAGTTTTCAAAGTACAAATCCCTCACATTGAGGGCTTCCCAAGTTCAAAATACAAATCTCTCACACAGAGGGCTTCAAACGCTACCAGGACGTCTCCTGGAGCCGCGGTCGGGAGTTCGGACCCGTCAGTCCCTCCTCGGATCCGCCTACAAATGTACACAGCTGTATACTACAAACGCAAGCGCAATTCACAAGACAGACTCAGACCAGACAAGACAAAACAGCGGATCCGCACAACACTTACCTCCCAGACGTGGGTCGGTGGTCCCTGGGCGGGTCTCAATCCCGGACGAGCCCCCAAATGAAAGACCCCGAAGAGGCACTTTCGTAGAGGGAGACCCACACACCCAGGAACCAGCGAGGCCACGAACTGGATGTAAAAAAACAAGAGGCTTTATTGGAGACGCAGGTACCTGGGGCGACTTAGCTTCTGTGTGGCTAAGCGCGCCCGCCCCAAGGGAAAGGCGTCCTTATATAGGGAAAAAGGCGCAAGCTAGGAGCAGGGATTCTATTTGATGGTTCAAATGAGGCACAGAGCCATTCCAGATCAGCATATTCTCAAGGTCTGGTGTCTGGTACAACAGACTTGATTCCTCCCTCCGCGCCCAGGTGGCTGACCTTGGGGGCGGAGACCTTGGGACGGAGCGGTCCGGCGGGGGCCGGGGCCGGCCTTGCGCGGCGGCGGGGAAGTGCCGGCAGCTGTGGGTATCAAGGGTCAGGGGGTGCAGGAGAGGATGTATTCGCCAGCTGCATGCGGGAAAACTTAAAAGAGAAAGCTAAGGGCGGGGGTCTTTCAAGTGGTCTCTCTGCAAGTATTCATGAGTTAAAACACTTGAGGTCTCGGCCTAGCCTTCCTGTCAGTCCTGACCCTTCATCACAGTATAGAGCCTACACACAACTATCTTCTATGCCACTGGCCACATTGACAGGCACCAGCTCCCCTTTGGCACCTCAGCCAGCAATCATCTTTCCAATGAAGTGTGGTGCTCATGGGTCCCCCGGGACACCTAATGCACGATTAGCTTGCACCTTCACCTGGGCCTCCCGGCTGCTGCTCCCTGGTGACTCTCTGTGTCAGCACTGCTTCTGTTTTGGCTGATGAACCCCTGAGACTGAGTTCCCCACACCCAGCTTTGGCCTTGCTGGAGGCAGGCACCTGTTGATTGACTGGGTCTCAGCCTGGAACTTGCTGGAAAGCCCAGACCAAAATCCAAGTCTTTCCACTGGCCCTCATCTTCTCCCCTCACCCTCCTCCACCTGCTCCAGCCTCAGTCCTCTTTGATCTCATGTTTTCAGCAGTACTCCCCACTGAGGTCTCTTCATTTCATATTTTTCTATGAAAGCTTTAATCCTTTACTCTGCTCCTCCCTCTAAGAGACAGGAATGGGTCCCAGCATCTTCCTAGAGAGGCCTTCCTTGGCCCCAAGTAACTTCTGCTCATGCATCAGTCCCTTGCCTGCTTTACTTCTATCTTCATGGTACCTGTTAATGTCCCTTGAAACACTATGCCATTAAAATCAAAGTGCTTACCTGTGTGGGGGACAGCAGCTCCATGAAGTCATTTAGTTCCTTCTCTAAGTGGGATAAGTTTAGTGTACAGTAAGGATTTAGGTTGGTCAAGAAATGAGACCTTGGCTCTCTCAGATGTCACAATAAGGGCAGTGTCACCCTTGACTCCTCCCATCACAGGTTTGACATAATGTCTGGTGTATCTGTATTCCCAAGCTTAGGCATTCAATCTGGTATTTATGAATGAGTGGCTAATGAGAATGAATGGATGGATGGAGTTAAGGTAGTTCTTGCATTCAACAAGTATTTATTAGCAACTACAATGTACCACTTTTAGAATGTGTTGGACATACAAAGTGGCAAAGTCTCTGAGCTCATATATCTTTAGTTGGACAGTCAGACAATAGACAAATAACCATATTGTTAAGGAAACAATCTAGAGCTAGGTATAGTGGTGCACACCCTTAATCCTAGTACTGGGAGGCAGGGCAGGCAATCTCTGTGAGTTCAAGGCCAGCCTGACATAGATAGAGAGTTCTAGGATAGCTGGGACCTCATAGTGAGACCCTGTCTCAAAACAAAACAAAACAAAACAAAACAAAACAAAACAAAACAAAAAGCAATCTATGGGCTGAAGAGATGGCTCAGTGGTTAAGAGCACCAGCTGATCTTGCAAAGGACCCAGGTTCAATTCCCAGTACCTACATAGCAGTCTATAACTTCAATTTCAAGGGAGTCTGATGCCCTTTTCTGGCCTCCCTAGGTACTGCATACATGTAGTGCACTTAAGGCAAAACACTCATACACATAAAAAAGAAATAAAAAGAAAAACATTTTTAAAAGAAAAAAAAATGGCTGGAGAGATAGCTCAGTTGTTAAGAGCACTGGCTGCTCTTCCAAAAGACCAAGATTCATTCCCCAGCACCTGCAAGGCAGCTCACAACTGTCTGTAACTCTGGTTCCAGGGGATCTGGTGTCCTCATACAGACATACAGGCAGGCAAAACACCAATGCAAAAAAGAAAGCAATCTGCTGTATGCCCCGAACATTCAGGATGTTTCTTGCTGGATAGGCCAAGAAAACAAGATCCTGAATGCTTTGTACCCAGACCTTTGCTCAGAGTTGTATTTGCAGAAAAGAATCGCAAGGGATAAGGTCATATCCTCTCCTGAGCAAAGAATAGACATATTTATAAACCATTAAATTACTATAAAGCTACCCACTAGGCCAGGCAGCGGTGGCACACGCCATTAATCCCAATACTCAGGAGGCAGAGGCAGGTGGATCTCTGTGAGTTCCAGGTCAGCCTGGTCTACAAATCAAGTTCCAGGACAGGCTCCACAGAGAAAACCTGTCTTGAAAACAAAGGAAAAAAGAAAGCCCCCTCTAGGAACTACTTAGGAAGAAGAAGATTTCTAGGAGTGGGGGGAGACCAAAATACTTACATACATTTCATGATGAAATCCATCATTACATATAATATGTGTCAAAAAAAAACATTTTTAGGGGCTGGAGAGATGGCTCAGTGGTTAAGAGCACTAGCTGCTCATCCAGAGGACCTGGGTTCAAGTCCCAGCACTCACATGATGGCTCACAGCATCTGTTACTCCAGCTCCAGGGAATCCGGTACCTTTCTCTGGCCTCCATGGCCACTATATGCATACAGTACACAGACATACATGTATGTGAAACACATCTATATACATAAAATAAAAATATCAAACATAGTTTAAAAAAAATTTAATGGGCCAGTAAAATGGCCTCATGGGTAAAGGTGCTTGCCACCAACTTTGAGGATCCGAATTTATTATATGAGAGCTACTTGGTGGACGGAAAAAACCAAATACCAGAGGTGGTCTTCTGATCTCCACTCACATACCTTGGCACTTATGCCCATATATACACACAAGGTAAGTAGGTAAAATGTAAAATAAATAAAAAGGAAATCCCCCTCTAACTGGTCATGGTGGCTCCTGCCTATAATCCCAGCACGTAAAGAGGCTGAGGCAGGAAGGATTGCCCAGAGTTGGAGGCCAGCTGGCATCTCAGAGTAAAACCCTGTCTCAAAAACAAAACAAAAGCCACTCAAAAGAGCAAGCCCCTGTGATAAGTTGAAGCAGGAGCAGAGGCTTGGATGAAGTGAGGGAACAGGGTCCAGTGTGTTGGTGGCGCTCTTTATTGAGCGGTGCGAAGAACAGAAGATGAGCTCAGGGAAGTTGTTGGGAGCCAGGACACCTGGGGATCGTGCCAGGTGTTTGCAGCACACTGAATGGGATTCATAGGCTGGTTTGGATCAAGGAAGTTTCATGTTCTAATTTCTATCTCAAACGGACCCAGATGCTATGGGGAGAATAGCTGGCTGCCCTGGGAACCTTAGTGAGAGCACAGTGCTGGTGAGAAGATCCAGGTGACAGATGACAGTGGCAGTCCTAGCTGATACTGAAGTGGTGGGATGTATCCTTAAAGTAGAACAGAGCTGGGCGTGGTGGCACACACCTTTAATCCCAGCATTTGGGAGGCGGAGAACTTTTAAAGAAAAGTTCTCACCCAGATGGTGGTGGTACTCTCCTTTAGTCCCAGCACTTCAGAGGCAGAGGCAGGTGGATCTCTGTGAGTTCAAGGCCAGCCCGGTCTACAAAGTGAGTTCCAGGACAGTCAGGGTTACACAGAGAAACCTTTTCTTGAAAAACCAAAAAAAAAAAAAAAAAAAAGGAAAGAAAAAAAAAGAAAGAGAAAAAGGCAAACTCCAATGCCATATCGGACTTTTAACAATCCACTGGCTAGAGGCATTGAGCTGTTTCTTATGTATGTTCTTCGAGATCTGTCTGGAGTTGTCAGATTTTGTCTTTTATTATACCTGATTGGTTGACATAGAAGCAACATTCCTTCTTGATGAAGAGGCAAAGGTCATCTTACTATCATTAGTAGCTCTAATAGTTGGCAATTTTCTTTAATAGTTTTCAAGGGGTTTGCATAAAAACAAGAATTTTTCTTAAAGCCACACAATAACCTTCTTGTCCTGCATAAAGCAGATCGAGTGCCCTATGATATTGTCTGTTGATAGATTTGGATCTATTTGGTTTTAATAGGTACCTTCCCTTATACTCCAATAGGCATTATAGGTAGCCATTTTGTCCCCTATCTCAAGGAGTTTCCTATTGACCTAATATTCCAGCCATTTGTAGAGGATAAGGGGTAATGTACTCTCTTCTGTAACTATTTCCCACTGAACTCAAAGTCCGGAAGGGGATTCAGGCAATGGGTATTCATCAAAAGCATCTGGTTCACTGACCCAGCTGTAGAGACAGGGAGCAATCACATCTGCTGGACTGGTTCACATCACAGTTTTATCAAAGTCCAGGGCTCAAAGCCAATTGGAACAGTTTGTAGTCCACAGCTGATTCCCGGATGGTGTCTGTCAGCCAAGTGGAAATCTACTGAGACAGATAATAGACTAAGGAGAGAAGTTAAAGTTTAGGAACTTAAACAAAAATCATACATTTGGAACTTCCACTGGTCGGTGGGGGAGGGGAGGAGCTCCAAAACCAGGAGAGGGAGAAATCACACACTCAGGAATAGGCAGGTGGGGACACTTGAGCTGTACTTATCTGGAGAGATGGCTCAACCATTAAGAGCACCTGGTGCTCTTCCAGAAGACCCATGCTCCTCTTTAAAAAAAAAAATAAGATTTCTTTCATTATAAAGTTTTCAATTTAATTTAATTTTTATGGATATGAGTGTTTTGTCTACATGTGTATGTGTGTATGTGTGTACCAGAGAGAGAGAGAGAGAGAGAGAGAGAGAGAGAGAGAGAGAGAGAGAGAGAGAGAGAGAGAAGAGAGAGAGAGGAGAGAGAGAGAGAGAGAGAGAGAGAGAGAGAGAGAGAGAGAGAGAGAGAGAGAGAGAGAGAGAGAGAGAGAGAGAGAGTGGGGTGGGGTAGCGGTTTCTTTAAGAGCGCGGGCTCTTTAAGAGCCCCGCCCAGACTACAAGCCCCGCCCCACCCACTGGAGGCGGGACTCGGGCGGTTTGAAAGGTCCGCGCGCTGAGCTGGGTGGCTCGGCTGCCGCTGAGATGTCGGTGCTGAGGTCTATGGACAAGCTGCCTGACCTGAACCGAGCCACCATCTTGGTAGGTGCGGACGGCGCCCTTGGGCTGGCTTCCCGCAAGCCCAGGCCTGTGTGCTTCCTCAGTACAGCACGCTCGGACGGCGGCGGGGGTGGGCGGGCGTACTACTCTGAGCCAATCGGAGCGGCGGCCCGCGAGACTGAGTGACGCCTCCACCAATAGGTGTGCTGCTGGCTCTTCAACGTGCTTGAGTGGGCGTTCCAGTTCGAACTTGGGTTTCCCGGCTTTCTAAGAGAGTCGTAGGACGATCTCTCGGAGTGTGGCTCCTCAGGGTCCGCTTCTCGGGAAGTGGAGCTCTCCGGGCCGCCTCTGGCTGGGTGTATACCCCTAGGAGGGATTCAAAGTGCCGGGCCCTCCGGAGGAGCCGCCCTGCTCGGATCTTCATCTGTCTGGTTCTCTCCCTTCGCAGCTGGTGGGCACGGAGGATGCGCTTCTGCAGAAGCTGGCGGAGTCGATGCTCCAAGAACACTGTGCGTCTGAGCTGAGGGTGTAAGTTGCTGTGGTGTAGCCTGAACTCTCTGAGCTGGCCTGAGGGAAGGGAAGGGAGCCTGCGAGAGAGGGCCCAACTCTTCCCAATTGCCACTCTGGTCCTGCCCACCCTTGCGGAGCTGACTCCTTTACGAGTCTCTGCAAGCGTTCATGATTCATATATAACTCCAAAAACCCACTTAACTCATTGAAGTTCTGGGTTTGGTCGTCAGCGCCTAAAAACGAAGCGGAGGTATGTGTCTTGGTTTTGTTTCCTTTTGCAGCGACGAAAGATAAAATACCCTGACAAAAGCAGCTTAAGAAAAGACATACTTGGCTCACAGTGCCGGGTTACAGCCCATCGTTCTTGGAGAAGTCCGTGGAGCAGTCGGTTATTATATCCACAGTCAAAAGGAAGGAAGGAATTCGTGCCCATCTGCCTTCCTCATCCCAATTAAGAAATTAAAAAGAAAAAATCCCTCATAAGGCATGCCTACAAGCAAATTTAATGTAGACAGTTCCTCATTGAGACGCCCCCAGGTGTTCTTAACCTCTGAGATGGCCACGGGCTGCTCTTCCAGAGGCCCTGAGTTCAATACCCAGCAACCATGTGATGGCTCACACCCATCTGTAATGAGATCTGGTGCCCTCTTCAGGGCTGCAGGGATACATGCAGATAGAACACTGTATAACAAACAAATCTTTAAAAAAAAGTGACCATAACAAGAGAGTGACCAAAACCCCTGGAGAGTGGAAAATAAACACCATTTAGAGCCCAAAATGAGAGGGAGATACAACATTTATAACGTGGAGGCTCCAGGTCATTCTGTTACATATCCAGTTTCAGGCCAACCTGGGTTCCATAAGACCCTGTCTCAACAAACCAAAGCACAAGTCACGTCCCTACCTGTTTTCTTGTTTCATCACCTCCCTACCTGTTTACTTGTTTCTGGTCCTCCCCCTAAACATACACACCAGTCCCTAAGAATCGAGATTTTTGACCACGTTCATGGGCGAGCCACCAGAGCCTTAAGCAGTAACTAACACAGAGTAGCTCACTTAATAACAGTTGAGTTAATCTGGTTAATTCATGATCCAAGAAATGTACTAAAAGTGTAAAGCAGGGATCTCTGAGGGTGGCATGGTGAAGTGAAGGTGAGCTAGTCCAGGAAGATGAATTAGAAAATAGCAAAATTGTTTTTTGTTTTTTGTTTTTTTTTCTCTCAAGATGGGGTTCCTCCCTGTAGCTTTGGAGCCTATCCTGGAGACCAGGCTGGCCTTGAACTCACAGAGATGTGCCAGAAAATTAGCAAAATTCTTAAAGCTTCACTGGTTGTAAAAACGGTCCTGGTATGGTGTACCTGCAACAAAATTCTGAGAATTCCTTGGTGCCCCCAGTTTTGGAGGAATAGTTATTACTGTGTGTTTTCCCTTTAATTTTCTAACCTCACCAGGCTTGAGAATATGAAACACATTAACACCAGACCAAGCTCATAACTCAGAAAAAGAACCTGTGTGAGGGTGTGAGATCTTGGAGGTACAGACAGTTGTGAGCTGCCATGTGGTTGCTGGGAATTGAACCCAGGTCCTCTGGAAGATCAGTCAGTGCTCTTAACCACTGAGCCATCTCTCCAGGCCCTAGAAAAGGATTTTTAGAAATTCATTTGGCCTTGAATTTGTAATCCCAGCTGCCAAAGAAGCCAGAAGAGGAAGATGTGTGTGTCTTGTGTAGTTTCAGCTGGGCATGATGACACAAGACTAATCCCAGCTCCTGGAATAGAGGGAAAAAGAATCAGGGCTTCAAAGGTTAGCCTCAACTACATAGGAAGTTACATGCTATACCTGAGCTACATAAGACCATGTCTTAGGAAAAAAAACTATGATAATTTTAAAAATAAGTGTTATGCTTTTGGTATTCCTTGAATTATAATCTAAGAAAAAGAGTGATGGGTCAGGCATAGTAATGCTGGCCTTTAATCCCAGAGCTTGGGAGGCAGAAGCAAGAGGATCTCTGTGAGTTCAATGCCAACCTAGTCTACGAAGTTCCATGACAGCCAGAACTACACAGAGAGACCCTGTCTCGAAGAGGAGGAGGAGGAGGAGGAGGAAAAGGAAAAAAGAGCTCGATGTATACAAAAAAATGGGTAGAGAATTCAAGAAAGGCCTTCAGGTTGTGTGTTTGGCAGCTATAGCTGGCAAATGACAAAACTGAGTCAAACCCACATCTACCTCATACTAAAGAGATTCAGTCTTATCCCTTAAGCATCTCAGCCCAGTACCCCTCCCAGGGAGGTCTGGGTAGAGCTGGCTGTGTCCCACCAAGTGGGTAGTGCTGGACTCCGTCTGAGGCAGCTCCTTTCCGTCTAAAGGACAATATGTGACAGTCACTGTGAGGTGGGTATGAGTGTCTTTAGCCATGCACTTTCTTGTTTTTCAGCCACTTGGCCAATTCCCTCCCTTTGCCCTCCACTGTGAACCGGCCCCGAATTGACCTGATTGTGTTTGTAATTAACCTTCACAGCAAATACAGGTGAGAGACAGGATGGAGCTCTGGAGGACCTAGCTTGGACATGTGCTGGAACAATAACCTTACAATGGGAAAGCAAGAGGCAGTGAGAGGCTGCATGGCTGAGGAGGGAGGGCTTCAGGGTTTGAAAGACAAATCATGACAGTGTTTGTCACCTGTTCATTTAGCACATACTAAGGGGGGCAAAAAAGAGCATGGTACCCCCTCCAATTGCAATTACAGACAGTTGAGCTATGGGGGTGGGGGTGTTCTGGGACACAAACTCAGGTCCTCTGGAAGAGCAGTCAGTGTGCTTAACCTTTGAGCCGTCTGTCTCTCCAGCCCAAATTTCTGCCCTTGTTTTATTTACTTTGTTTGTAGCATTGTGGGCCAGTGCTCTGCTGAGGTTTTTCACACTGGGGGTTAAATTTTAGCACATGACCACTTAGCACTAAACCATGTCAAAACTATAGCAGTCAGAAGTTGAATAGTGGTTAGGACAGTATTTGAGAAAAACACAGATGTTTAAACACAACACTGTGTTTGCACCCCAAACTGTTGGCAGCAGTTTCCTCTGGAGAATTGGCATCAAAGAGTCCTTAAAGAGGAGGATTCTTTAAAGTACACATACACACACACACACACACACACACACACACACACACACACACACACAGCTCAGTGATTGTAAAAGTTTGGTTCCCAGCACCCACTACAGGAGACTCAGAATCTACTGGAACTCCAGCTCTGGGGGATCCAATGCCTCTGGCCTCCACAGACACCAGCACTCAGGTATACACCTAAACTCATGTAAGCACCAATCAACACATAGTTTAAAATAAAACAGAGGGGAGATACGGCATTTGGAATATGGAGACAGGAGACAGGAAGATCAGAAGTTCCAAGTCATCTTCAGGGCAGCCTGAACTATCTTGCCTCAAAAGGGGGAAAGCAGGCAGCAAGATGGCTTAGCTCAAACTTGTTCAACTCCAGGACTCAGTATGGTCCTCTGACCCACACAGGTACCTCATGACACATTCCATGGATGTGTGTATACACATGATGAATAAATATAAAAAAAAAAAACCCACCCAGCTTTTAGCTAGAATAATGGTATATGTCATAATCCCAGCACTCAGAATGCTGAGGCAGGATGATCAAGAGATAGGGGCCAGCTTGAGCTACATAGTGACATTGTTATGAATATGGTGTGAGATGGGACCTTTGGTGGGTCCCATGGCGATGAGAGACAAATATGCAATCAGGCAGGACTTGTGTGGAAAGTTTATGGAGGAAGGGAATAAGAGAAGAGGAGAGAGGAGAGACAGACCTATCTGCCTCTTCAGAGAAATGGCAGAAAAGAGAGGGGAAGTGGGTGCAGCTTGCCTCTTAGAGGGACCTTTGCAACTGCCTACAGAGCCAGGGTACTGCCTGCCAGGCCTGCCAGGTTCCCAAGGGGTGGGGCCAGGTTTGCATTTGTCTGGATGCTAACAAAGGTCCTATCTCAAAAAAACAAAAACAACATGGGGGTGGGGTGGTTGTTGTTGAAATAGGGTATCTGTAAGTAGCCCTGAATGTCCTGGAACTTGGTATGTAGACCAGGCTGGCTTCAAGTTAGAGATTTGCCCGTCTCTGCCTCTGTGTACCACAAGTAGGGCTGTTTTGTGAAATTCTGTCTTCTGTTGTTTTCTCGCTTGGTCTTGTATCCCAGCCTCCGGAAGGTGGAGGAGTGTCTGAGCCACGTGGACAGCAGCTTCTTCCTGGGGAAAGTATGTTTCCTCGCCACAGGGGGTGAGTGTGGCCTCTTTCTGCTTCATCCCTATCTCAACTAGAGCAATAGCAGTTGTGGCCCTTGTTGAGGTGGCCTGCAGAGTTCTCCTTACCCAACTACTGACTTTTTTTTTCTTTTGCCTGAGGAGGTCTGAAGAGGTCATGGGATCTTCTAGAACTGGAGTTACAGATAGTTGTGAGCCACCATGAGTACTGGGAGTCAAACCCAGGTCCTCTGGAAGAGTAGTCAGTGCTCTTAACTACTGAGCCATCTCTCCAGCCCCTATTTAAGAATGTACTTTTGTTTTTGTTTTGTTTTGAGACACTATGTATCCCTGGCTGTTCGGGAACTCACTATGTAGATGAGGCTAGCCTCAAACTCACAGGGGTCCACCTGCCTTTGCCTCCTGAGTGCTGGGATTAAAGGCGTGCACCACTAAACCAGGGACTACAACTTTCTAACTTGATCTGAATAGCTAATTATGCTCTTGCTTGGAGTTCCTTGCTGACTCCTGTGGCTTCCAGAGTGAAATTGAAATCCTCTAAAGATACAAAGTAACCCTGGAAGTGGCACACACCTACAGTCTCAAGTACATGATGCCAAGTTTACAAGATCAGGAGTTTAAGGACAGTATGTAGGGGAATTACTGAGAGTTCAAGGCCAGCTTGACAACCTGGTGAGATCATGTCTCAGGGATTTTGCAATAGGCCTCTGCCTTCATGTCTAGCCCCACTCCTTTTCCTCTCATTCTTTGGGTCAGCCACAGTTCTCTGAAAAAGGCCCTACTGGCCCTGAGATGAGGCAGTATTACTGGTAATCACTGGCTCTCACTGTGCATCAGACACTCTGGGTTTTTATTACAATAGTCGTTGAGGTAGGCATTACAACTGAGAAAACTGGTCATAAGGTTAAGTGGCTTGCCCAGGAGCCCTAGAGCTCAACAGTAGAGAACCAAGTTCAACTGGGCCATCACCTTCTTTTGTTTGGGTTTTTGCTTTGTTTCATTTTGTTTCTTTACATTTTGAGACAGGGACTCCATATGTAGCTCAGGCTAACCTCAAACTCTATGTGCCACCATGCCTGGAGTCAAGAATATCCTCTGAGTGATTTCTGTGGGGTCCTGTCAGGTACTATTTCTCCTCTTTGTCTTGCTAACTCCTTTGAGAACTCAGGAACACTCTGCTCAGGGTCAGTGACTGTCTGATCACACTGAGTTCCTGGGGGAGAGTTTCTCCCTGATGCCGATGATGGTGTTAATAGTGATGGTGAATACTGGTAAACAGGTGAAAGCCTGGGATCCCTCAGTATCAACTCACTGACTGTGAGCAGCTCTGTGTAGTGGGTGCTCTTATCCTTATTTCAAAAGTACAGTAACTCAGCCAGGTGGTGGTGGTTCATGCCTTTGTTCCCAGCACTCAGAAGGCAGAGGCAGGTGGATCTCAGTGAGTTCAAGGCCAGTCTGGTCTACAAAGTGAGTTCCAGGACAGTCAGGACTGTTACACAAAAAATAAAATAAAATAAATAAATAAATGAAGAAACGCTTTAAGCCTTTTCAGCCTTGTAGTATAATGTGATGGTCTTGACTGCTCAGAAAAGAATGGCCAGGCATGATGGTGCACGCCTTAATCCCAGCACTTGGGAGGTGGAGGCAGAGGCAGGTGGATCTCTGTTGGATGTAGTCTGAAGTATGCCTGGCTTCTTTGCAGCTGGACGGGAGAGCCACTGCAGCATTCACCAGAACACAGTTATAAAACTGGCCCGTACCTACCGAAGCCCTTTGCTCTTCTGTGACTTAGAGGTAAGAACCCTGGTCATTGTGGCCAGTATTATAATTCAGTACAAGGAAAGGGCAGTGAGAACACGGGAGCATATTGGGGTCATGCATACTGAAGGATCACTGGGTATGGAGGGAGGCAGGTAATTCTGGTTAAGACCTAGTCTTAAGTCCTTCCTGCACATTTAAAGTCCCTGTTGATATTGCATTCTCCTACTGGAGGATAAGTACTTATGATATGAGGTGTCCTTGAGTCTTTAGACTCACTTTATTTGTACAAACAAGATATCACCACATATCCCCTTTTTGTAAAAAAATAAAAAAATTATAACTAATATAAGAAAAACTATATTCAGTAAGTACAATAACTATATACAATACGTACAGGCAGTAAGTCCATTAGCAATGTCTAGTCCAATTGCATTTGGCAAATTCAGAGAAAATACTCCATTATCTATACTATCTTGGTGAGTTCAAAGTCTTGTACCTAATTTACTTTCTATTCTAATTTGCATTATCAAATTATCTTTTAATGTCTCTCAACCTTTCACACTTTGCACATCTTTAGTGTACAGAGTTTCCTTTTTGAGTCTGGTAAACAAGGAGAACTCTTAACTATGTAGTCTTCAACTCCCTCAGAGACCCGAGACCTGAGTAAACAGGAAGTACAAGCAATTGACTTCCAAAAAATGTCCTTTCTGTCTAATGGACCAGTGTATTCTCATGTCTTTCTGGCCGTCACAGTGCCCGATGTCACAGGCCTTGTCTGTAGTGTCACAGGGCAGGACACACTGCAAATACTAGGGGTTTTAATTAGATGGACAGGTACATAGCTGAGTGTGTTGGTTCCGCCCTGATTAGCTTCTGTAGGTGTGCTCACCAGGTGAGCCCTGTCTAGCCATAGCAAAGCAGGTATGTATTTTCTTTCTCTTTTTATTTTGTGTGTGTCTTATGTGCTCGTGAGGGGGATCATGTGCCTGTGCATGCCCCAAGCCAGAGAAGGATGTCGGGTGTCTTTCTCTATCACACTGCCTAATTCCCTTGAGCTGGGTCTTTGCTGAATCTAGAACTAGACTGGTACCTGTCTAGCCCCAGCAATCCTCCTGTATCTGCCACTCCCTTCCCCCCACAACACTAGGGTTCCTGGCACACACAGCTATATACAGCTTTTGACATGGCTACTAGGGTCAGGATGCATGCATACTTATATAGCAAGCACACTTACCCACTGAGCCAGCTCTGCAGCCTCGGAAATGCATTTGCGCTGATCTGTGGTGGTGTTCAGTAGGAGTTAATGTATGCTTCCAGGGAGAATTACTGAAGGTTCTCTGGGCCCAAGCTGCCCCGCCCCTCACTTGACCTGCTCAGTTGAACTAGGGATCTTTTTGTTAGTTTCCAGGTTCATTTGAGCATTTGTGCCCTGGGTCTTAGCATTTTCCCTAAGAAGTGACTCCATAAGAACCAAGTCAGGACAAAGTCCCATACATCCTGTGCCCAGGGTTTCCTGTTATATGGTCTGTGTACTGTGCCTGTGACCCCAGAATTCAGGTGATCTATAAATTTGGATGAGAAGTAGAACATATCCCTCCCCCACAGCACCATACTAACCTCTAGCTAGACTTGAGCTCATGAATTAGCCAAGAATGTCAGCGGGAATAGCCAAGCTAGCAGTTACCAACAAACATAGCATGCTGGGGCTGGAGTGCCGGCTTATTGGGTTTGCCATTCTTGAAGAGGACCTGAGTTTGGTTCTCAGCATCTACATAACAGCTCACAACTATCTAACTCTAGTTCTCATACCCTTGACCTTCTTGGACACCAGGCACACATGGTACACAGACATACATGCTGACAGAATACCTATACACATTGAGGAGCTGATGCTTTCATTTACATATTGGGGCAGACCTCATCACTACTATATTCTGGTTGCTAAACTGCCCTGAGATCACCCCTGAACCAAAGCATGGGTGGGGTGTGCATGCATTCATTGCACACCGGCATGGGTGGGGTGTGCATGCATTCATTGCACACCGGCATGGGTGGGGTGTGCATGCATTCATTGCACACCGGCATGGGTGGGGTGTGCATGCATTCATTGCACACCGATCGGTCTTATTAACATTGGTTTTCAGAATCCTTGATAGATCCTGGCTCTGCTCGCATAGGTGACGGCACCCTGTGCCCCTGGCACACCTGAAGTGTCTCACCCTCCAGGCTTTCCTCATAGCAAACCTCTGAGAAGACACTCCAAAAAGAGTCACACAGTAAGTTAGGGCCAGCTGCTTAGTGTGCAGCTGTTTCCCCATTGTGGCCTCCTGACCATGTGACTTTGAGCAAGTCACCTTACTGAAGAATCAGTAAGATCTCTTCCTGAAGAATCATCTGCTTCCCAACTCTGGTGCCTGCTAACTCTATGGCAGGCACTGTTGCCGTTCCCTATGTGGCCATGAGGTGGCAGGCCACACCAGTTTTTGAGTTTCCATGCTTGTGGCCTTGAATAATATAGGGCAATGATGTGGCTCAGCAGGTGAAGGTACTTGTCAGCCTGAGTGCTGCCCCTGTGCCCCACATGTAAGGAGGAGAGAATGATCCCTTGCAAACTGACCTCTGACCTTCATGCATAGGTATACACACACACACGCACGTTCTCTAATGTAGTTTTAAAAAGAGAAAAGAAAGTCACAGGGCCAACTGTAGGAAAGCAGAGCCTGCATCTGTTTCCAGCTGGCAGCAGGCTACAGATGCCTGCCCATAACACGTGCCTAGGTCCCTCAGATGAAGAGCCCCATCTCTGTACTGTCGGCCCCCCCCACCCCCGACCCACATGTCTCAGTTGTCCTTCTCAGAGCAAACTTTTTTTCTTATCAAGTTAGAATGCCAACATATTTGGAGGCCTTTGTGTGACGAGAGTTGCTAGCTCTCTCTCTGACTGGGAAACACTCTTGTGGGATGACACCCCTTTGAGGGTCAACTATCACATATCCTGCCTGCATTTCAGATGTTTACATTATGATTCACGTCTCTTTTTAATATTATGATTCGTAACAGTAGCAAAATTACAGTTTCAAAGTAGCAACAACAACATGAGGAACTGTATTAAAGGGTCACAGCATTAGGGAGCTTGAGAAACACTGGTCTAGGAGGTGTGCAGTTCACCCAGAGCCAGTTGTCTCCCAGCATGGCCTGTGCTAGTGCTTGGAAACACAAGACAGGGCAAGCACTGGCCCTGTCTTTTCAGAAACCAGTGAGGTGGTTGGCAGCCTGCCAGAGCATGTCTTCCCATAACTGGTCAGAATGGTGTGGGGGACATGTCTCAGTGTGGGGCATGCATGGCAGGAGACAGCTATGGCACTCAGACTAGATTGGAGATAGAGACCTTGGAGGAGGGGGATTCAGAATACCTCTCACACGTATGCAGTGTGCCATATACATATACATACATACATACATACATACATACATACATACATATCCTGGCTGTACCCTAGTCAGGAACACAGACATGCTGCTTGTGCTTATTTGTTTGCAATGTAAAAAAATGACGGGAGCTTGGAGATGATAGCTCATACCCTTAATCCCAGCCCTCAGGAGGCAGAGGCAGGTGGATCGCTGTGAGTTTAAGGCCAGCCTGGTCTACAGAGAGTGCCAGGTCAGCCAAGGCTACACAGAGAGACACTATCTGGAGAGAGGGATGGGAGAGGGAGAGGGAGGCAGGCAGACTGACTGACTGACTGACTGATTGACTGACCAACCGACCTGGGTGTGAGGGATGGGAGCCAGGATATAGCTTTGTGGGTAGAATGGATACTGACGGGGAGAGCTTGTATCTCAGCAACAGCCATCACGCTATCTGGCAGAAGAGTGTGCCAATCAAGGAGGCTAGAGCCTGCCTGGTGTGGTGAAGGCCCTCCAGGGAGGCCTGGGCAGGAGTAGCTGAATGCCAGGAGGGCAAAGCAATGAGAAAATGTCAGTAATGATGGGGTTAATTCGTAGAGTTAGTAAAGGCTATAGCTTTACTCCAAATAAAACTGGAGTTGCAAGGGGGAGCTCATGGACCCCAGACTAACAGCTAGGAAACCAGCATAGGACCGAACCAGGCCCCTTGAACATGGGTATGAGTTAGGAGTCCTGGACAGTCTATGGGGCCTTTGGTAGTGGAACAGTATTTCCCTAGTGTACGAATGGACATCCACATAGAGGACTACTGTCTCAGCCTAGACACATGGGGGAGGGCCTAGTTCCTGCCCCAAATGATATGACAGACTTTGATGATTCCCCCATGGAAGGCCTCACCCTTCCTGGGGAGCAGAGGGGTGATGGGATGGGGGTCGGTGGGGGCATGGGAGGATGGGGGAGAGAGGGAATTGAGATTGATATATAAAATAAGATTGTTTCTAATTTAAATTTTTAAAAAGTGGGGGGAACAAACTGGAGTTTCTGGAAGTTTGGGGCCCAGGAGGCCTGTGGCTTTTCTCAGGCTGTGAGAGTAGATGAAAAGAGAGAGGCAGGCAGAAATGAGGAAGGTTAGAGATTTTTCTTGAGGGGTTGAATGGCCTGGATTCAGTGGTGTCCAGGGAAGAGTGACATGGGATGGTCCACAGTCCTTGTTTCCTGGACAGTCAACAGAATGCTGGTGGCCAGATGTGAGGTGACAGGAAGACAAGTCAGGGACAACTGAGTATTCTGGCATGACAGCTGGTAGGGTGGTGCTGCCTCTAGAGATGAGGCAGAGTTTCGGGAGCAGACTCAGTGATGGGCTGACAGTGCCCCCAGGCCCCTTGTTGGAGCATCTCTCACTTGCCCAGAACTCACTGGTCCAGGTCCAGTACAGCTCCTTAACCCCGGCTGCCCTGGGCCCTCCATCCCAATAAAGGGCATGTGAGTGTGGTTGACATGTCCTTATCTGTGTTGGGGACCACTCTGTCCATCCAGCCTTCTGTTCTGTATCTTCCTGGGATGCCTGTCAGTGGCTGGGACTTGCCTTGGTTGAGATCCCAGCTTTGCAGTCACCCTCTGTGACCCTGGACTGTGTACTTCACCTTACCAGTTTTTTTGTTTGGTTGGTTGGTTGGTTGGTTAGTTGTTTGGTTTGTCAAGACAGGCTTTGGCCATCCTGAGCTCACTCTGTAGACCAGGCTGGCCTCAAACTCAGAGATCCGCCTGCCTTTGCCTCCTGGCAAAGGGATTAAAGGTGTGCGCCACTATGGCCTGGTCAGACCTTACCAGTCTTGTCTCCCTTATTTCCTCTTGATCGGGGCTCACAGTCTCTGGGTGTCTATAGGTTTGAAAAACAAGGTAGGAAGCTACCTAGTAAGGTTTGGCAAAGTCATGGGGTGCCCTGCATCTCTGCCCCTGGGTTTTGCCTTGGCATCTATCTGCACGGAGTATGGCCACAAGCCAGCCACCCCCTCACTGCTGTTCTTTGCTCTTCCCTGAAGGTGGGAAGCTTTCGAGCCACCATGGCACAACGCCTGGTACGCATGCTGCAGATCTGTGCTGGTCACGTGCCAGGTATCTCAGCGGTGAACCTGCTGTCCTTGCTGAGGTGCTCCGACAGTACCCCATCCAAGGAGCTGTGAGCGACGCTGCCCTCCCCACATTTGGCTCAGGCTCCAGAAGCAGTCACTGTTGGTGAAAACCAGTCAGGGCCTGACAGGCCCTGGAGGCAGCCTCCACACTATAGGACTGAGCTCCGCTCCACCAGGCAGAGCTGGGCAGGGGTGGGGAGGGAACCTAGCGGCCACGCTTCCTGGCTCACCCCACAGGAGCCCCTGTCTTCAGCTGTCTGATTTCTTTGGAACAAAGACTTAAAAAAAAAAAAAAAAAAAAAAAAAAAAAAAAAAAAAAAAAAAAAAAAAAAAAAAACTGAGAATCTGTCTCACCCAGTATTTGATTTTGTAAATGAAGAAACTGATTGTACAATTAAGGGGCAGAGCTTGGCTTCCAGGAGCCCAGGGAAATGTCACATGCTGGCCCCTGCTCCTCTTACAGCCTGGCGGTTGCTCCTGGGAACCTGTTTCCCTGGTGTAAATGGAGATGGTTCTACTCATGTCATGTTGAGAAGATTGAATGAAATGGCAGGTGGCATGCTGCCTGAGACTATATTATTCCCTGTGACTTGTCTGTCTGGTAGATCAGACACAGCATCATGCCCAGCACGGCTGCAACAAGGCACTCAAACAGTCACAATCCTGTAAAACCAAACAGAGCTGATTCCTTTTCTTTCTTTCTTTTTTTTTTTAAAAAAGACTTATTTACTGTGAATAGTGTTCTGTCTGCATGTATCCCTGCAGGCCAGAAGAGGGCACCAGATTTCACTACAGACAGTTGTGAGCCATCATGTGGTTGCTGGGAATTGAACTCAGGACCTCTAGAAGAGCAGCCAGTACTCTTAACCACTGAGCTATCTCTCCAGCACCCCCCCCCCAGGTTATTCTTAAAACTATCTCACATCAGGAATGACACCAGCAAGGTCAGAGTGTGAGAAGTGAACTGGGAGCCATTACACGCTTGCCCTCAGATCCAGAGGGCTGTTAGTACAAGGGCCAGGTTGGAGTGGGGAAGTTCTGTTAGCACCAGTCAAGGTTTCCAGTGCTGCAGGAGGGGGCTTAACACATGGGGACCTGGGAGGTTCTGTGAGAGCATAGAAGGTCTCAATAGCTGGCAGAGACAGCCTCTGCTTGGATGCCACAGGCTGTAGCTACCTTCCAGAACAGCCCAATGCCCTGCCCTAGTATGAAGAGCACCTGTCTGGTTTGCTGTTGTTTGGATTTGTGTGTGTGTGTGTGTGTGTGTGTGTGTGTGTGTGTGTGTGTGTGTGTGTGTGTGTGTGTGTGTGTGTTTGGGGGGTTTTTCTTTGTTTTTGAGACAGGATTTCTGTGTATAGTAAACTTGCTCTGTAGATCAGGCTGGCCTTGAACTCAAAAATCCTCCTACCTCTGCCTCCCAAGTGCTGGGATTAAGGATGCAAACCACCACACCCAGCTAGACATACCTTTCTGACTTTATGGCAGTCCCTTGGGTCCCAGTAGGGGCCTTAGCTTTGTAGATCCCTGTGAGGCCACACATGTCACCTGACACTTGCAGAGCGCTTCATGCTCCACAGAGTCCTGCTCACACAGCAGCAGCTTCTGTCAACCGTCGTGCAGGGTTGCTGATGAGGCTACTTCACTGGAGGTGTGTCCATGGTCATAACCAGTGGATGGCAGACCTGCATGGTCCCCGGTTATGTGTGGCTCAGCAAAGGTGTGGCATGTCCCCAGGGAAGGCCTGAGATAGGAACACAAGGTTTTGTGCCTGAGAAAGCGGCAGTCTACGGGGTATTGTCTCCAGACCCCCTCAGTACCCTTGGCCCTAAAGTGGGGTGGGAGGGCTGATAGAGTGGCACCTAAGCCAGAGAAGAAGGCAGCATGGGCACCCCTCTTCTGTTTATGTCACCTGTCACCTTTTGCCGAGAATCGGAAGCTTCGCCCCTTACTCCTTGCCTCCCTAGCACTATGTGCCCATCTCTCCCTCAGGTCCCTGTGCCACATTTTCTTTGCCACCTGGTGCCATTTAACAAGAGAAATGGCATCACATTCCCCAGCGAAGACCTGGGAGCCTTCCAGGTGCTGGGGAAGCTTGAGGCTGTCACTATTGCCAGCTCCCTGCCAAGCTTGGCAGGGACTCTGGAACTAGAGGCACCTCTCTGGGGTTTGGGCTGGCCTGCCCCTGCTGCACAGCAGGGCTGAGTGACACTTAAATGGCAGTCAGGTGCCCTCAGTCCTTACTGAAGACAGCAGGGAGTGGTTGCTCCTGGCAGTGTGTCTGACTGAGGACATGAGAACTGGGCTTGGTGCTGAGGTGGAGTAGTCGGGTGACTCAAGGACTGGTTTGAATGGGGGAGCTATCAGATGCCTGCTGCCACCTGAATCAGGACTAGGATCCTCTGGGAGAGCTTTCTTTACATCACAGGTTCATTTGTCCCTAGGCTACCTGGTATGGGCAGTTCTTATATCCCTCCTGGAGCTCAGTTCTCTGCAGGAGGGTGCTCACCCAAGTGTTGTCCCTGCCTAAGTGGTGGTGGATGGTCATTCTTGTAGAGGAAAGGAAGCTTCAGAATGGCACCAAGGATACTCCACCCAGCTAGATGTGGCTCACTTAGCCAGCAAAGGTGGGAGGAACAGTGATTTTTCAGGCCAGCCTGGGCTCCAGCTTAAGGGAGGGGGGAGCAGATAAGGTAGTCTGTGGGGTAAAATTGCATTTGCTTGACTTCTATGTAAAGCTAGAAGAGTACACACTGAAACTTGTCCTCTGGTCTCACACACATTATACAATGTTAATACATTTTACAAGGGACGGGGATGTGGTTCAGTTGGTAGAGTAAAGTTCAATCCATGGCACCACATGCAGGCATAATGGCTCAAACTAGTAATCCCAGCACTCAGGGGTGGAAGTTCAAGGTCATCTTCAGCTACACAGTGCATTTGATGCCAGTCTGGGCTACATGAGACCCTGTCCAAACCAGGGCCAGCAAGGCAAGATGGTTCAGCTGGTAAGTGTGTGCTGCCAACCCTCATGACCTAAATTTCATCTCCAGTACTCATCCCTGCAACTTGTCCTTTGACCTCCATATGTGTGGCCATGTCCCCCCAATGTCATTTATAAAAATAAAATTAAAGCAAAACAAAACACTTCAACCCCGTAGAACAGAGGCCTGGGCTGCTTGGCCACAGAGGAAGTAGTGAGGTGAGAAGGGACCAGGCCCTGGAGTCTCACCACCAGGCCCTGTGACACAGGTCAGCACGTTATCCTGCTTTAAGCCCCACTGCTCTGCCTCTTTGGGGTTCTCATGGCTGAAAACAAAAGCCTGATCCTGCACCGCCCTCCTCTCTCCTCCGCAGGGTATGTGTGTACAGGGGAGCCAGCACATGGCTATGCTTGCCAGTGTGGAGGTCAGCGTCAGGTGTCTTCCTCTACCATTCTCCATATTATTTTTGAGTCAGGATCTCTCACAGAATCCTAAGTAAATTTCCTTAATACTTTATTTTATGTGCATTGGTGTAAGGATGCCAAATCCCCTGGAACTGGAGTTACAGACAGGTGTGAGCTGCCGTGTGGGTGCTGGGATTAGAACCCAGGTCCTCTGGAAGAGCAGCCAGTGCTCTTAACCACTTCACCATCTCTCCAGCCCCCCCCCCCAAAAAAAAAGTAAAATTTTAAGACAAAAGCACATCCCTCATCCCCTGGTGCCCTCCTTGAGTTTTTTTCTCTCCAGCCCTTCTCATCCTTCACCTATAGTTTGGTTCCTTCTTGGAGTTTGGGCTCCTGTTGCTGCTCGCTGCTCTGGTGTGGAGTCAGCACTTACTGGATGGTAAAATAGCCCTCCATGGAAACTGCAGGAGGCCCAGAAACCAGCCACAACTTGTTCTGTGGTGCCTTGAATGAAGCCAGGAAATTCCCCGTCCTCAACCTCCTCACATCCTCACTGTCCCATGCACAACTGCCCACTGCCTCCCACCCCCACCCCCAGGCAGGACTCCACTCCTGCAGCGAGAGGCTGAAGTTCTGTGGTCTCTTGTCTTGGACCGAAGGCCCCGTGTCCTCATACCAAAGCCATGCATTAAGAATGACAGAGCAGGGACCCTGTCATGACAGTGCACAGGTGCCTGCACAGTGGGTATGTAGGGAGAGGGGACCCCAAGAGTGAAGCTCTGCCTCATGGAAGGGCGTGGCCTGCCATTGCAGGCTCCATTCTGAGGAGAGAGGACCAGGACCACCCTGACCACTTCTGTCTGGGGCACCTGCTGCTCAGGCCTGCAGTTTCTGCTCATTCCTCCACCATTCCTGCCCCTCTTCAGTGAACAGAAAACCTGACATGGTCCTTCCTTCTGTCCCCACTGAAGGGGACTTTCCAACAGCATCCTTGTTTCTCAGAACTAGACACAAGGGGGTTGAGGGAGGGGGCAAGGGAGCCTCTATTTTGAGGACTGGACACTGAAAAACGGAGGTGGGGCTGAGAGGGTAGACATGAAATTCCCAAGCCAATTTATGGTGCCCGGGAAGGCCCCAGGGCACTCCATCTTATGACTCATGTTTCGAAAGAACAAAAAGCTTTTGCACGTGTGGACCCAAGGCTGTGTGAGAGCAGTCTCCAGAGCAAGTGTACTGAGACTACCCGGCTACCACTTCCAACTCAGAAACTACAGTCTTGAAGGGCTGTTAATGTGGGTGCCCTGGGCTGGTTACAGCTGAAACTAACATTCATGTTTGAGAACATCCCAGGTCTCAGAGCAGATTCACATCCAGATCTGGGGGGCTGGGCCTCACTGTCCCCAGGGGCTGCCTCCCACCCCCATCACACAAGGCTTGTCCCATCGACACAGTGGCCTTACTTCTGACCCTGTCACTGAAGCATGAAGAACTTGGGCCATGCTTCACAGTCAGATGGGTGCCGACCCCGTCTAGACTTTCATTCCTGCTGGCTCGTCCTCTGAAAGCTCCCCCCCCCCAAAAAAAAACAGCCTGTTTCTTCATCTCATGCTGTTTGGGGAAATTTTCAGAGCAAGAACGCCTCACCCCACCCCCAAATGAATAACTTTTTTTTTTTTTTTTTTTTTTAGGAGCAGCTGGGCATGGTGTCAGGGACTTTAATCTCAGTACTCAGGAGGCAGAGAAGCAGACAGATCTCTGAGTTAGAGGCCCAGTGGTATGCCCACAACCCTAGCACTTGATGGAAAGATCAGGAGTTCAAGGCCATCCTCAGCTATGTAGCGAGTTTGAAGCCAGCATTTAGCAAATGAAAAAGTTGAGATCAGTAAGACAAAAATTTGATTGAAGATACCACACCAAATCCAGTAGATTCTGTGTGACAAGTTCCACAGACTGAGGCAATAACTTCAAAAGAAGGAGGTTTCCTGGATATGGTTGTGGAACTCTCAGCCGGAGAAAAATATTGGGCTGTGATTCTCATGGCAATTTCTGTTTGCTTTTCTATTCCTTTTTTTCCACATTAACGAAATGTTCCTAAAAGCCTATGCTGACATTTTAAACAAAAGAAATAAGAAACCATCCCCTGAGGTGGGGGTCACTAGCCATGACCTCATCTCAGGAAAAACCAAATCATTTTTCCAAATCACTCATGTCATTCACATAAGTACAAATAGTAAAAACTTTCCCATCAATAAAATTTCATATGGCTGTCCATGTGTCATCGAAAGTGGGCTTAAGTGTCTGGTAACAAAAGCTTTTAATAAGAAAGAGTTAAAATAGCTCATTACTTCAAAAACTCACAAGAACTAGGTAATAGATGTTAAACAATAACTGACCATAAAAATATATATTAGTTTGATTTAAGAAATGTGATTAGCCTTGGATAATCCTATGTTAGTCAAGGACGGTCTTATGTTTTGACTAATCAAGGATAATTTTATGTTTTGATTAACCCTGGATGATTCTATGTTTTGGATTTCCACGTCACTGTGCCAAGTAACAATAATGTCATATGTTTGGGTTTGCTTAACAAAAACATCCCCTGAGAAAATATCTCTGTAAAAAACCTTGTTTGAGAACTGCAAAAGACACTCAGATTCAAACTGCCTCTGTGTTTGTTTCTGTTTGTCACCGCCGAATTCTTACCCACCTATTCTTCGAGGACTCCTATACCCAGCTGGAGTAGTCTATGGCAAGAAGGAGTTTCATCAACAAAGTCCCTCATTTTATAGTGTGTGTGTGTGTGTGTGTGTGTGTGTGTCTGTGTGTGTGTCTGTGTGTGTGTGTGTCTGTGTGTGTGTGTCTCTGTGTGTGTGTGTGTGTCTGTGTGTGTGTGTGTGTCTGTGTGTGTCTGTGTCTGTGTCTGTCTGTGTCTGTGTCTGTGTCTGTCTGTGTCTGTGTCTGTGTCTGTGTGTGTGTGTCCAGGCTGGCAAGAGGCACTTGCTTGCTGAGCCTGACACCTGAATGTGCCTCCCAGAGCTCCTGAGAGTTGCCCTTGGCATCATGCGCACTGTAGCACATGTATGACTCCACTCACACACATTGTGGTGGTTTGAAAGAAAATGGGCCCAGGAGGTGTGGCCTTGTTGGAGGAAGTGTGTCACTGGGGGTGGACTTTGAGGTCTCATATGCTCAAGCCACGCTCTGACAACTTCCTGTTGCCTGTGGTATTAAGATGAAGCTTCTCTACTCTCAGCTCCTTCTCCAGCACCATGTCTGCCTGCACACTGCCTTGCTTCCCGCCATGATAACAATAAACTAAACCTCTGAAACTGTAAGCCACCCCAATTAAATGTTTTCCTTTATAAGAGTTGCTGTGGTCATAGTGTCTCTTTAGAGCAGTAGAAACCCTAAGGCATACATCATACACACAAATAATAAAATAAAAATTTGGTTGTTTTTTAAGCAAGAGTCTTGTGTAGACCAGTCTTGCCTTGAACTCCTAATCCTGCTGCTCCATCCCACCCCAAGTGCTGGCATTATAGGTGAAATCCTCAGCACTGAGGAGAAAGAAAGAAAAGAATGCATTGAAGTCATAGCAAATTGTTCAAAGTGAAAATTGTTGTTTTTTTTTTTTTTTTTAAGGGCTGGTAGGTTGGGCTGTGTAGGGAGCCATCCCTGCATTCTCCATTACAATGATGGTGCCTGCAGGCACTGAATGTAAATTATTTCGCAGGCGCTGGGTAATTTCCATTTCTTTGATCTCTGCCTATCCCGTGGCTCATATGGCCTGAGGAGCTGAAGCCATTCATAGGGTGACACGTCCCAGGCGGGGCTGCCAGCCTTTATTAGGGGACGGGATTCTTGGCTCGGGGTCTCCGCTCTGGTAAGCTTATGCTCTCCTCTCTCAAGATGCATTAAAGCTTTCCTGCAGAAGGATCCGAGTGTCCTGTGTGATTCTTGCCGGCGAGAACATAGCGTGGGACAGGGCTGGTGGAATGTGTGTTTAGGCCCAGCTACTCAAGAGGCAGAGGCAAGAAACTTGCTTGATCTTTGAAGTTTGAGGTCAGCCTAGGCAACATGGCAGTATCCTGTCTGTCATAAAGAGATTTATAAATAACAAAATCCATAAAAACAAATTAAAAAGCAAAAATCTGTTAGAAGGAAAATGTGCAAGCACTACAGTGAATTGGAACTAATTTCTTGGTAGTCTCATAGTCAAAAGTGACACAGAAGAACTTCTGGCTTGAGAAGGTGGCACTGGAGGATATGCTAGCCCCGGGGAGACACAGAAGCCCACCTCCTCTAGACTATGCCCTTTGTGGCTCTCCACTGCTTCTTCCTCAGTAAGCTAGAAATGTTATGTGGAAGGATGAACTTGGGGTTGGAGAGATGGCTCAGTGGTTAAGAGCACTGATTGCTCTAGAGGTAGAGGACCTGGGTTCAGTCCCCAGTGTCCACATGATGGCTCACATCTGCCTGCAACTCCAGTTCCCAGGAATCTTAAGCCCTTTTCTGGCCTCTGAAGGTTCTTGCACACACATGGTGGACAAACATACACTTAGACAGACAGACAGACAGACAGACACACACACACACACACACACACACACACACACACACAGTATTACTCCAGAGGCAGAGGCAGGCAGATTTCTGAGTTCAAGGCCTGCCTGGTCAACACAGTTTCAGGACAGCCAAGGCTACAAAGAGAAACTCTTTCTCAAAAAACAACAGCAACAACAAAAGCAAAACTAGCCCAGCAGTGGTGACTCAGGACTTTAATCTCATCACTTGGGAGGCAGAGTCGGGCAGATCTCTGAGTTCAGGGACAGCCTGGTCTACAGAGCAAGTTCCAGCACAGCCAGGGCTAGTACACAGAAACTCTCAAAAATAAATAAATAAATAAACAAACAAACTTGATTTAACAGCTATGAAAAACAATACATTGACGTATAGCCTAACATTGCCTACATTGGTGAGTACCACCTCATTCCCTCTGCCTTTCCCTCTTGGTCTTGTTATCACTTGATGGGTCTCATAGCCCAGGATGGACTCCTCAAACCTACTATGTAGCCCAAGGATAGCCTTGAGCTCCTGGGCCTCTTCTGCCTCTGCCTCCCTAGTGCTAGCTGATATTACAAGTGTATTCCATTATGCCAAATTTATACCACACCATCCGGATGGAACCCAGAGCTGCTTTGTGCATGCTAGGCAAACATTACACAGCTGAGTTACATCATTAGTCCCAAGTCTCTCCTCTTAACCATGTAATCATCCAAGCAGAGATTCAAGGACTGTCACAGCCTCCACCCCACCCCCATAGAGACACAAGTGAAAATACTTGGCTGAGGTTGAGCACCTGTACATGTCAGACGTGAATCCCACAAGCCTTTGCTGTCGCCGGCTTAGTCTAGCTCCTTAGTCTATGGGCTCGATGGGGCCCATAGGAAATGCCCAATAAACATTTGTGTCATGTGAGTAATTTTGCTTCTGTCCTCCCAGACCTCAAACGTCCCTCTCTGGCTGAAGTGAAGGATTCTTTCATTGTGACTGAATTACAGCCCTCTTGCTTCATACCCGGAGATGGCCTGTCTGCTGCAGGAGCCTGAGTAACTAGTAATCCTCATCCTGTTGTGAAGTAGCATCTCCTTGCAGGGCAGCTTCCTTTGTGTGGCCCTTGGGAATTTTCCCAACCTGGGCCCTGCTGGGCTTCCCTCTCCCAGGACTAGATTGCTGGCCCTGGGTTTCCATGAACCCCAGGCTCTTCTTCAGTGTCAGTATCGGACACAACAGTTAAGATGCCTGGTGCATAGGCTGGGCTCCATAGCCCTAACAATGATTGAGTAACAGCAACTCAGTAGTGACAGAGGGGGTGTGAGCAGAGGGTTGCAGCCAAGACTTCTGGTCTTAACCTTCATGCCTCTCAACTATAAGAAGGGCTGGCTCCTGCCCTGGCTCCTCTCGGTGCTCCTTCCCTTTCTCCACCTCCCCATACACCCACACCCACACCCACCTCCCCACACCCACTTCTCCTTTGCAGCTACCCTGCCGCCTACACCTTCCTGCCTTCAAGTTGCTGGCCCATAGGCAAGGGGATGGAAAGGCAATGGGCCAGAACCCCGAGAGACTGACTGACTAGGGTTCTGTGTGAGTCCCCAGGATCTCCAGTGACGCGCTTTGATTCTTTCACTCCGTGTTCAGCTCTGCACCTTCCCCTACCCTGTACTAGAGCACCAGCCTCCTTGCCTCTCCAAAGGCTGCAGCCTCTGGATGCAGCCACAGAGCCCTTGTGAGTCAAGGCAGTGAGACGCACACCCAAACACTCCATGTCTCCTCACTGCCAGGCCTCATTCTCCAGCTGGACCCTGTCCATCTTCAGCAATGGTGCTCTCCTTTATCCCAGCACCCCACAGCAGTGGCCATGTCTGTCCCCCAGCATGTATGTGTACAGCCCTTCACCATCGCAGGCCTTTCCCATGCCATTTCCCCTTGAAGCTGCTAAAGATATCCCTCAGCCCCTAACCCTGAGGCCCACCAGGGGACTCCAGGCCTGAGCTCCCAGCTGGGAGCTCCCTCAGGCCCTTTGCAGCCCATGACTCCTGGGAAGGGGGCTACATATGTCCCAAGCTTCAGAGAGCTTGTTTGTATGACTGACAGGGTTTGAGAGAAACTGATGAGGGGCAAGTGGGAAACTAACACTGGGGACCCAAAGCCTGATAGAGCAGGGGCCTGGGCAAGGCACAAGCACGACCAAGCAGGGTCACAGGGCTCCAGGGAAAGAACTGCAGGGAGACAGGTTTTGCTAATCTGCAGATCCCCACCCCCTCCAGCTCTGCTTGCTTCAAGCTCCCCAGCACCCTGCTGCCAGAGTCCAAGCTTTCTATTGTTCTAGCCTGTTGTCCACCACCCCCCAAGTCCCAGCATTTCTTGGCCTTTCCATTTGTGCAACCAAGCTTTGTTTGTTTGTTTTTGGTCTACACAGAGACAGGGTTTCTCTGTGTAGCTTTGGAGCCTGTCCTGGAACTTGCTCTGTAGATCAGGCTGGCCTCAAACTCACAGAGATCCACCTGCCTCTGCCTCTGCTCCCTAATGCTGGGACTAAAGATGTGTGCCACCACCACCGGGCACTACCCGGCTTTACTCATACTCCATGGCACCTAGACTTTGCCCCTCTATCAACACCATGCCATTTTCTCAAGTCTTCCTGTCATTTTTGGTGGTGACCTGTACTGTACTGGTGGCCCTCAGGCCAGTCCCTGTAGCTATCACTCTCCATGGGAGTTCAGGCTGACTGGCTGTCTGTCCCCACTTCTCTCAAGGGGGACAGGGAAGCAGGGCTGGGCAGAGGACTAGGATACAGAGACTAGAGGGTGGTAAGACTGGGGAGTTTTTTAGGGTATCTGTGTCCCTCTGTCACCAATGTGGTCATTCCAATTGGCCACTCAAGAGTGTGATGTCTTGACTCTGGGAATGGCAGAGCAGGAAGCAGGGGGGACTGGGTGCAGCTGGCCTTGGTGAGGCACAGCAGAGGCCGCAGGAGACTGAGAGAAGTGACTACAGGGTCCATCCCCTCTGCTGTCCAAGAGCAGGCTCTAGTTTGACACTCCCCCACCCCCAGCGCCAACAATGCTCAGCTGTCTGTCTGCGGTGACAGTTGAGTGGTTTAATGCAGGAACCACAGGTGAAAGAGGTCTGGGGTTCCAGGCTAGGTTGCAGCTCCACCCCAGTGGTCCCACCCCAGCAGGCAAGGGCGGGGCGGAGGATGCTGCGTCCGGGTTTCATTCTAGACTAGAGGGGCACAGAGCAGACTCAGAACTCTGTCCCACCTGCGTGCGGTGGGATATGGGTGCCAGGAAACGCGAAGCCAAAAGTCGGAGAAGTCGGGACAGCCCGATGACCACGCCATGCGTTCAGACACTGTGCTTCGACCCTCTGGTGCGACACTGCGTAGCCTGTAACCTCCTCCGCACGCCAGACCCTCTACACGGTAAGCAAGACCACGCGGACTGACAGGATCTGCTCCCAGGTCCCCAGCCCGCCAGCGCTAGCTACATCCCGTCCCCCTCGGCTGGTCCTGGGGCCAGCGGTTCCCCATGGCCTTCACCGCCCTCTCTGTTCCTTCTCTCTCTGTCCCTACTCCTCCCAACCTTGCCTCTTGGTCCCCCGCCCTCCATCTGCATCCCCTTCGCCATCAGCAAGCAGCCATGCCCCCGGGACGGCTCTGCAACCACAAGAGTCGGTGGGCACGGGACCCGGGCCTGACACAACGCTGCCGCTGCCGGGGTTGCTCTTCGGCGCCCCCGCGCTCCTGGGACTGATGCTGGCTCTGGCCCTGGTGGCTCTGGTGACCTGGAGGTGGTGGCAGCAACGCAGGATGGCCTCCCCTGGCACCCCAGACGGAGTCCAAGAAGGTGAGAACTGTGTCTGAGGGAGTATATAGGCGGCTGGTGGTGGGGGCACAACTCTTGGTGATTAGGGGAGGTCCGGAACTGGGACCCGGGACTGAGGAGGTCCTGAAGAGTCAGCTCTGAGGCTACCAAGTGCACAGGGAAGACAGCACAGCCCAAGTCTTAATCCAAGCAGAGAGGCCCCATAGCCTAGGAAGAGATGTTTGCAGATGAAAGTATTTGCCCTGCCCTTGGAGAGCCCGAGGGGCCTGGTCCTAGCTTTTGCCCAGTGGACTGGCCATACAGTGTCCCCACCTCCTCATCTTATCAAGTCTCCAGACTCAGCACTTCCTGTCCTGAAGACTTGTCATGTGCTGTCCCACTTCCTCTGCTGAGGAGGCTTCTAGAGCAGGCGTTTTTTTGGGGAGGCTATGTTTCAATCCTGAACTGTCTTACCTGGTCTCTCGCC
This sequence comes from Cricetulus griseus, assembly GCF_003668045.3. NCBI lineage: Eukaryota > Metazoa > Chordata > Mammalia > Rodentia > Cricetidae > Cricetulus > Cricetulus griseus. The sequence continues at coordinate 379,359,623 of NC_048595.1, read as the reverse complement.
TACCCCAGAATCCCTGGACAATGTCTTCGTGTCCTCATCAGAAACCCTTCATGCCTCTGCTCCCATCTGGCCTACCCCGAAAGAAGATGTAGATACCACCCTGCCGGGCCACAGCATCCCAGTGCCGGCCACGGAACTGGGCTCCACTGAGCTGGTGACCACCAAGACAGCCGGCCCTGAGGAATAGCAGCAGCCGTGGAGGGAATCCAGGGAGCCCTGCGGGGTTTGTGAACTCTCACCCAAGGGCTTGCTTGGAAAAGTTCAGCTCTTCAGGGATGGAGCCCATTGCTTGGAGGGAACCCAGGGGAAACACAGACACTACAGGCTACAGATTCCCACCGGCATGAGACTGTTCTTGCGTTAGCTTTTGGCTTGAGAACTTTCCATTTTTGAGACTATTTTTAAGCTCTTATGCCTACAAATGGTTGGGTAAGCTTGAGTGTTGTATGTTAATTTGTTTTGAAGAGTTAGAGACTGAACACTTAAACTCTTTCCACAAAATCTGGGTGGTAGACTGGAGAAAGGACTCAGCAGTTAAGTTCATGTACTGTTCTTGCAAAGGAACTCCAATAGGTCAGTTTCCCAGCATCTGTGTCTGCAGCTCACAAGCTCCTGTGACTCCAGTCCCAGGGAGATCCAAAGCCTTTTGCTTCCAAGGGTACCAGCCCTCATTTGCTCACATATGTACACACACGTTCACACACAAAATTAAAAATGTTAAAAATAGGGGCTGGAAAAAATGGCTCAGTGGTAGAGAGCGCTTACTGCTTTTCCAGATACCCAGCATGCACTTCATGTGACTCATTACTGACTTTAACTCTTGCTGTAGGGGACCTCATGCCTCTGGACTCCTCAGACATCTTCATTCACACGCACAACCACACACACACACACACACACACACACACACACACACACTTACAAATTATAAAATGTGGTGGTGCACGCCTTGAATCCCAGCACTGGGGAGGCAGAGGAAGGTGGACCTCTATGAGTTAGAGGTCAGCTTGGTCTACAGAGTGAGTTCCAAGACAGCCAGGGCTATATAGTGAGACCAAGTCTCAAAATGGTGGTAATAAAATCTTTTTAAATTTTGATTTTTCTTTTACTATTATTATTTTTAGAAAATTAATCTCATTCTGGTGTTTAGAAGTGGTATGCTTGGAAAGTCAGGTAAAGTCGTCAGGACAGAGCAATAAGCAACAATGAATACTCCCTGTCTCTGGCTCTACCAGCAAGAGGTGGGCCCTTGAGTCTTCACAACTGTAAGCTAAATCAATCTTATTTCTTTGTAAAGTTACTTAGCCTTAGGCATTTTGTTACAGTACTATAAAAACAGACTAACATAGGCGCTATGAGTCAGAGATTTTCCTTTTAGCAGGGAAAAGTGCCATTATGCCAAAATCAACCTGAATAAAGGCTAGTGGGAAGATGCTTATTCTGTGTCCGGGTGTTGGATTTCTTTATTCTTGTTCTCAGCGCTGTCCTGCTTTGATGCTGATGCAAGTGACAGCAATGAGCTGATGGTTTGACTTTGGTGTTTACTACAAGAGTCTCTGTAATTTTATTTTTCACATCATTGGGGACCAGACCTAAACAAGTGGTCTACACTGAACTACACCCAACTGTAAGGTCAATTTTTAGAAATAACCTGGGAGTGAGGGAGATGCTTGGGCTTTGCTGTGCTGACTTGGGTGTCAATAACCCAGGAATAACCGTGGATTTCTTTGGCTCAGTCTGCTGGGATGGAAGATGCCATCTTCACCACAATGGCAGTTTCTAGAGCCAGAGGAAGAAGTCTGTAGTCTCAGGCTGAAGTCTAAACTCAAGCTGAAGGAACATCATGGCAGTATTCTCCCCCAGAGAGCACCTGGGGTCCAGTGTCCCCAGGGCAGGGCCACTCTGCAGTGTTCAGGGCAGTGACCTATAGGACACTCCATCATAGAGGGGCCTGAGCAGCCAGTGACTCTGAAGTGGACTTCTCTGTGGGCTGTTCTCCCCTTGAACTGGGCTTTCTTGGGCAAGCTCATGCTGGCTCCAGGCTCAACATCACCCCCCATGGGAGCTGTTCCCTGACAGTGTGCTCTTGGCTCTGAAGATGCAAGTCCTTTCTATCCAATTCCGGGCACACTGTGCTCATGGGCAGCCATCATGGCTCCTGCCCTGCCCTCCTCATGATGAAGCTGAACTCATAGCTTGTTGGAACTTGTTAACCACTTAGCTTCTATTGGAAGGAGCACTGGCCTGGGAGTCAGAAATGGGATCCCTCTGTAGGATCTTGACTGTATTTTGTCTCTGCCTGCCAGTCTCTCTGAGCCCACCAAGGCTGCCTGGCAGCTCTTGCCCCTCCTGCCAACTCTCTTTCTAGTTTAGAAAACAGTATCCAGTAGCATTTAGAGCCTCCAGGACATGGACATTCATTTCCAAGATTCCTTTCTCTCCAGGGGGCCAGGTGAGTAGGATGAGGTCAGATGGCAAACAGTAGGTGACAGGTGTCAGTCAAGCCATTGCTGTCTGAGCTGTCCCTGGCCAACTGTATCAGCTACAACTAGGATATAGGTGCTGGAGGTGAAAAGGACTGTGGAATCCCTGCGGGGCCATGGCAAGAAAACCTGTGGCACCTCTTATTCCCATCTAAGCCTCTGCTGGTACATTGTTTCCCCTCAACCTGTTTCTCTTGAAGAAAATGGGGGGGAGGGTGGATACAAAATTCTCTTCCTGGTCTCTGGCTGCTAAAGGAGAAGGGTTGAAGGAAGCTGAGAGAAGTCTCACACATCCCCATTTCACAGATGAGGAAAGTGAGGCCTATATAGGGAGAGAACCTGCCATCATCATCATGATCAAACAAGAAAAAAGCTCTTCGGGAAAGCCAGCCAGGAAGAGCAAGTGGAGGGGGACTAGGAGCAGGGGACACAAGGGCTACACTGCCAGGCAATGAAGTCAGTATCCTCCCATTGCCGTGGCCATAGGTGTTTCTTTCTGAGGAGTTTTCCCGTCCAGTTTTCCTGTCTATTCTGCACTTTGTTTTCAGAACAACACCTGGAAGGGGAAAGGGACTCATGTTTGGTTTTAAAATTATTAAAAATAAGCCAGGCATTTGGAAGGCAGAGACAGGTGGATCTCTGTATGTTCCAAGACAGCCTGGTCTACAAAGCGAGTTCCAAGACAGCCAGGGCTACATAGAGAAACCCTGTATTTTTTTGGGGGGGGGTGTCAAGATACTCCTTTTGCACACGAGCAGAAAAGCTCATTGTGATAAACCAAGTGGAAGTTGAGGAGCATTGACCATGGCCCAAAGCACTGGCCTGTGTGTGCAGAGTGCTTTGCTCACCACTATAATCATTGCATCCTGGGTTAAGATGGCTCACTGGGTAAAGGTGCTTTCTGTCAAGCCTGACAGCCTGAGTTTGATCCTAGAACCCACGTGGTAGGAGGGAGAGGACTAATTCCCACAGGTTGCCCCCTGACCTGTACAAGTGTGCACCGACCCCCACACACACTCTTTTTCCTTTAAGTTCCATCTTAATTGTCACATACAATAGGTTTCTGTCTTCAAACACTCCCAATTGAGCTTTTCAACAGTTGTCAAGTTTTCCGTCTGAGTATCTGCTGTCAGAGGCACAGAGCAAGCACCTCCTTCTGCAAAAAACTCTGTGTGGTCTATTTCCAGAAGGACTGCAGTGACAATGGCCTTGACCTTTCTGATGACCTCTGTGGGTGACACCACTTTCCTGATAGTTGGGGACGATTTCCTATCTATAAGCATGATTATGTGGTTCCTTTTTTTAAATTATTTATTTATTTATTCTTTTGGTTTCTCTGTAGCTTTGGAGCCTGTCCTGGAACTGGCTTTGTAGACCAGGCTGACCTTGAACTCACAGAGATCGGCCTGCCTCTGCCTCCAAAGTGCTGGGACTAAAGGTGTGCGCCACTACCACCCAGCAATTATGTGGTTCCGAGACACAAATCACAGCCAGTGATGGGGCTGAGTTTTATGGGAGTTCCTGTCCTACCTGGTCTGACTACCCAGCAGGGGGCACCTCCCAAAGTAGGTACTTGGAAGAGGCTGGCTCAGGTACTGATGCTGGGCCCCACCTCTTGTTTTCATCACTACTCAAAGACTTGTCTTTGGCGTTAGTTTTGGCCCAAGGTAAGCATACTGGATGAAGTGGAAACAGAGGGAAGCAGTTTCTCTCTCTCTCTCTCTCTCTCTCTCTCTCTCACACACACACACACACACACACACACACACACACACACACACACCACAAGCCTGCTTCTGTCTGGGGTTTCCTCTGGAGGGTCTAGTTTCCCCAAGGTCCCCAGGGACTAACAGGTGGGGGCAGAGGGCAGAAGTCTCAGTTCCCCTTGGTATTTCCTGCAGACCATTTTCACTTCCTGCCTGGCCACTCCAGGCTTGGGGACTCAAGGTGGAGGTGGGGACCCGCTAATGAAGCCAGATAGGAAGGTCCGCTGACCGCCCCCCCACCCAACACCACCTTATCTTTGTCAGCAGAGATGTACAGCACCTTTCTTAGAAGTTGGTAGCATGTGTCAAGGGCTGCCTCGAACGGGCTTCTGGCTGGGGGTGTGGCTCAGTTGGTAGAGTGCTTGCCTAGTATCCTTAAAGCTCTTTGTTCTACCCCCAGAACGGCATAAAATGGGGCATGGTGGCTCGCACCTATAATCTCAGCATTTGGGAGGTGGATACAGGATGATCAGGAGTTCAAGGCCATCCTCAGCTACATATCCAGTTCTTGAGACCTTGTCTTTAAAAACCCAAACAAAACAAAGCAAAAGAAAGCTCTTCTGAAGACCACCCAGTTGTCCCCGCGTCCTCCCCAAGACTCTGCGGAGTGTTGCAGCCAGGGGGAGGGGCGGGACGGATCCCTAAGCTTTAGAGAATCTGGAACCCAGGTCTGTGTGTCGCCTCCGCAATCGGAGAAAGTCTATCTGCACAACTCCGGGAAGTCAGCGCCAGACCACCAGCCACAGCCTAGGGAGTCGGAATAGAGAGGCGGGGCGAGACCTGCGGCGGGGTCAAGAAGAGACGGGGCTAAGGGGGTGGGAGGGTTATAGAAAAGGGGTGTGGTCAGAGGCAAATCCACGGGGTGGGGTCAAGGGCGGAGACTGATAAAGGACAGGTCGGGTCGTTGACACCTAGTTTTGTTTTGAGAAGTGATCTCAAGTAGTCCTGGCTGGCCTAGAACTCGCTGTGTAGCGGAGAATGGCCCTGAACTCCTGATGTGGTCAACCCCTTACAAGTGATGGTGCTCGCTGCCATTCCAGGATTTTTTTTTTTTCTTTTCGTGGTGCTGAGGACGGAAATCCCTTGTGCTCACTAGGCAAGCGCTCTGTCGCTGAGTACAAACCCCCACTCCCCTTCTAGCTCTCTTCACAAGGGGTCCCTGTCTTCACGCGCCTTCCGAGGACGGCGGCTGGAGCAAGAGGGGCCTGGATGTGGGCCATCACAGACTTCAGGGTGTTGTATCCCCACACCCAAGTTTATTTAAGTTGATTCGGGTGGAGTTGCCCCCATGCATGGGCAGCCTGGGCTGGAAGGACTTTCCTGAACCGGTGGCGGCTCTGTCTAATTCCCACCCAGCCCTGTTCTCACCAGCTCTAGCCTCTGGGGGCTCCTGAAAGGGCACTAATCATTCAGGTGGGTGCAAGCAGAGGGAGCCTCCCAGGTAGGGGAAGGCAGAGGCCAGGATACAATTCATAAACATTGGAGCAGGCAGACTGAAATCTCAGCGATCACCCCCCCCCCCCCCCGCCCATCCTGCTGCTCTCTTGAGACCTCAGGAGCCCGGTCGCCCCCTCCCTCCCACAGGCAGCTGGAGCCTGAGTCACGAGCTGCCTCTCAGGAGACAAAGGCAGCCCAGGGCCCTCCCTCCAGACCCCCTCCTGGTGCCAGCATCTGTACTAGCAGGGAGTTCAGCATCCTTAGAGCCTCTGGAGGAAATGAAAGAACTTAGGTGTTGCCTTCTGACTTGAGTGGTAGCTAATGCCACATCACTATCTTCTGCAGGGGCTCCCAGGTGGCTGCCTATACTAGGTGTTTAAAGTCCCAGTCGTTTAGCATCTCCTTGTAGCTCCGTGAAAGAACTGCTAGCTGCCCATCTTGCTGATGAGAAAACTAAGACCTTGTCAGGATGGATGTCCACCTAGAGCAGGAATTGCAACCTAGTCAGCGAGTTTCCACAGTGAACAGGGGCCTCCTCGTAAGACAGGAGAAGGCATTCCAGAGAGAAATAGCCATTGGGGGAGGCCTTCTGCACTGGTCAGGAGGAAGGAAGAAATGCCTCCCGGGACAGTGGGGGCTTATAGCTGCTGTATACTGAGCGGGCCAGCCGCAGTCTTGGGGCTTGCAGTATGGCTCCAGGACAGCCACCGGCTCCTCCTGGCTTTGTGCCAGTCACATCAAGTCACTTCCCCTCTCCTGTTCTTAGGTTTCTGTCTAGTAAATTCCAAACCATCCTATCCACAATTGTACAGAGAGGAAGTCGGGTCACCTAACATCTAGGATAGGACACTGAGGCCCAACACAAGCTAATGTTCATAGATTTCAGGGGCCCCCAGGCAGTGAAATGCCCATGTGAACCCATAGTGCAGGGAAAGACCTGAGAGTCACCCTTGCCCGCGACATGCACTCTCTCACTGGCATCCAGGAGCACACTCCGCCTGCACACTCACACACTCACACTCAGCTGCCAGCCCTGGGAGCTGGGGGCGGGGCGGGTGCCCTTCAGGCAGACACTCGGCTCCTCTTGCCCGCCCCGTGGGGCTCACTGCAGATGCCAGGGGTTATTTTAAGCCTGGATCAATGGACGATGTTTTGGTGACACAGGCTTGGGAGAGGAAGAGACAGGGGGTGGGTGTCCCAGAGCCTTGCTGTGATCAGAGATGTTATGATAAAGCCCGAGGGACCTTGGAGGATTCCATGGCAGGCGAGGGTGACCGAGGCGGGGGACAAACATGCCAGGCAGACAGAGCTTAAGTGAGAAGTTTTATTAGAAAGGGCGGGGGAAGGAAAGAGAAAAGAGGTAAAGAGACACAGAGAGAACAGAAGAGAAGAGGGAAACAGGAAAGGTCCTGTCTGCCCCGGGGGAACAGCAGGAAAGAGCGGGAAAGAATGTAAGCTGGCGTGGATCTTTCTTTTAAAGGGGTCCTTAGCACCTGCGTGCAGACTACTTAGCCGTGGAGCCCAGGGCTGACCAGGGTACTGCCTGAGTGCTTTCTGCCAGGTGACAGGGGCAGGCCAGCATAATGCCTGAATCCTTACAAGAAACCCTGGGGTCCAAGGTAAAGGGATTTCTCCTTCACTGGACTGCATTCTCTTTAGAAGCCCTAGCCCAGTTCATGGCATGTTCCTGAAGAGGGGGTAACAGCTGCATGGATAGTTAGACCCCATAACACAGACCAGCTGTGTCTTGTGTAGCTCTCACCTGCTGCCCCTCACCCCAAGACCACCTCGAATGTTTGGCACAGACCCTGTAGTTGTTGGCACCTGTGGTTGTCGGCCGGCCACAGAATCCATAGAATCAGGCTAAGACGGGGAGAGAGCTGGGGATGGGGTGAGGGTAGGACATCAGTCCTGGGTAGGAGGATGGGGAACTGGAATCAGTTCCTTTGCTGGCCCAATGGAATCACTCAACACTACAGGTATTTGCAGGTCCTGAGGAGTCAGCATGAGGTCGGTGCTGAGCAGACATCAACACAATAGGGGTAAGGGAAGGCCTGGAAGACAAGCAACAAGGACATAAATAGGAAGACAACGCAGCTCCAAGGCGCTGCTCAGAAACGGGTGGGGGTGGGGGTGGAGAGAGCGCACCCTCAGAGTCCCTGCGGGCCCCAAGGTCAGCTTGGCAGAGTGACAAGGCGCAGTTGGTAGCACTTACTCCATCTTTAGGAAAGCTAGGGAAGGAACAAGAAAGGATGCCTCAGAGAGCACAGCTACTAAGTTCTGAACAGAGTAACAAAACCCTAACTAGAAACCAGTCCCAACATGGGTGGGAAAGTGTGATATGCTTTGTGGCAGGTTGTCTCCGATGATGGGATTAACACATGTCATGTGCCTGCCCATGTTCTTTCCCTCACCTTCTAAATGACGATGTAGAGAATCTCTATGGGGATGGGGGCGGGGAGGGGGGAGTCTTCAGGACTGGCTGGTGGTCACCTGGGTGTGCGTGCATGTGTATGGTGAGGGGACAGGTCATTTTTAGCTAGGTAAATGAAGACAGCTTGACAGATACAAGGTGGGTAGATGCCCTCTTTCCAGCCAAACCCACTAATAGCCTGCCAGCCCCTCATCTCACACAACAGAAGGACTCCATCCTCCTTAAGATGTAAATCCTTCTTCTTTCTCCCCCCTGCACTCTCTATTTTCATAAGCTGATTCCAGGCTCCAAGGAGGGGGGGGGGTAAAGAAGGGAGAAGAAAGGACCCTAGGCTGGCTATATTCTTCATCATACAGGAGTTAGAAGCAAGTATCATTTCACTCTTTCATTCAGCAAATATTGACAGGCACTGTGCTGTGCTGGGAGCATAGGGACACTGGGGTGAATTGGATACCTAGTCCTTGCCCTCCTGGTGTCCCCATCTGGACATGGAGAAGTGTCCTGTTAATCTCTACCTCCCAGGAGGAATGGGCTATGAATCTGCCCTTCAGGAAAAGGTCTTTATTTATTTCACTGTTTTTGTTGGTTGGTTGGTTTTGGTTTTGAGACAGGGTCTCATATGGTCCAGGCTGCTCTTGAATTCCTTTTTTTGTTTGTTTGTTTGTTTTGTTTTGATTTTGGGTTTTCAATACAGGGTTTCTCTGTGTAGCTCTGGCTGCCCTGGAACTCTCTCTGTAGACCAGGCTGTCCTCAAACTCAGAGATCCACCTGCCTCTGCCTCTGGAGTGCTGGGATTAAAGGTATTCACCACCAGTGCCCAGCTTGGTCTTGAACCCAAGTTGCTAGCCTTCTTTCCTTTTTTCTTTTCTTGAGGCAGAGTTTTCCAATAAAGACTGGAACTCATCATGTAGACCAATTTAACCTCAAGCAACCTTCCTACTTCATCCTTTGGGGTGTGACACTATTTTGTTCTGTTTGCATTTTGAGACAGGGTCTCACTATGTAGCCCAGGCTGTTCAAACAGCCTCTCAACTCTACTTCATCATTGCAGGAACCAGAAAAGCTTTTTGATTTTAACAATAGCTATGGAGGCAGGAAGAAGCAAGGCCCAGCGTCAACTCAACTGGAGTGGAGTGGGTGCACTGAGCTATGCCATGACATTCTTTCCCTCAGCTTGTGAGAGTACCTGGGAGCGAAGGAGAGAGAGAGAGAGAGAGAGAGAGAGAGAGAGAGAGAGAGAGAGAGAGAGAGAGAAAGGGAGGGAGGACATACAGGGAGTGCAACTGGCCTGGTCCCCAGAGCCTGGCCAATCTTCTAAGGCAGAGGCTGGAGAGGTGGGCAGACCACTTCCTCAAGTGGTCTTGAGGTGGCCAGTTCAAGTGGGCTCTGGCCAGGCTGTGCCCAGAACTGGGACATCCCAGGACCCCAGCCAATGTCCAGGTTTTGGAAGCAGGGCATATGCTCTGGGGCAGACCAGAGAGGTGTTGATCCAGGCTTGCCTCTGCCATTTTTGTGCTGGGGGTCTTTATTATAGAAGGGAAAATGCCCTCTTCACTTATGTCACGATCAGAACAGATAGAGGGAAGGAATGTTGGAGAGTGGGGGGAGCAGGGGTGCTGACCCTTCCTGGCCTATTGCAGGTTGCTTTGATCTCTATGCCTCTCTCTGTCCCTTACTTAAAAAGAAAGAACCGCTCATGCAAGGCCACCGAGATCCGAGTCCGCAGAGCTTTAAGCTGAGCCCCCTCGAGTGTCCAATTCAGACAATTTGAGGGAGGCCATGGAGAGGGTCCCTGGTGTTGGGGCGAGCCTGCAGTGCTGGCCCCACAGAACCCCTCCCTCCCGGGCTCAGCGGCCGCGCTCCTCCCCCGGTTCTGCCTTCCTCCCGCCCTCCTCCCCTCGCTCCCTCTCCCGCCCTCCCGAGCCCGCGCCGAGCCCGCGCCCGGAGCCGGAGCCAGAGCGCGGGCAGAGCGGAGCGGGCGGCGGGAAGGCAGCGGTGTCCGGCGACCCGCCGCCCGGCTCAGTCCCCAGAAGACACAGGCCCCGCACGCCCGCCGGGGCCAGAGGGAGCTGGGGACCGCGCAGACGAGCACCCGCCGCCCGGCTCCACCGTGAGCAGTCCGAGGTGAGCCCGGGAGGAGGGCGCGCCCACCGGAGGAGGTCCAGCCCCGCGCACTCCACACCGAGCTCACTTGTGTCTGGAGCCGCGGACGTACCAGGAGCTGACAACCCGGAGCCAGCGCGGACAGCGGGGCGACCTGTCCCAAAGGGAGCGGGGGAGCCGGACAGAGCGGCCGCGCGCCGAGCCATGCGCGGGGCGCAATAGCAGGAGGTGCGGGCTGCATGGAGCGCGCTGGGGCGCGGGGACAGCGCGGTGGCCAGCGCCTGCATGGGCTCCAGCTCGCTTTCCGGCTGGCGCTGCTACTGGCTGGGTCGCCGTCGGGCCGCGCGGGGGCTCCCGAGGCGCAGGAGCCCGCAGCGTCCAGCACCGTGGCCCCAGAGGGAGGCGACCGCTGCCGCGGCTACTACGACGTGATGGGCCAGTGGGACCCGCCCTTCAACTGCAGCTCCGGTGTCTACAGCTTCTGCTGCGGCACGTGCGGCTACCGCTTCTGCTGCCACGACGGCCCGCGCCGCCTGGACCAGAGCCGCTGCTCCAACTATGACACGCCGGCCTGGGTGCAGACTGGCCGGCCGCCCGCCCGCGCCCGTGACACTGCCGCCCCGCGCGATCCGGGCCGCGAGCGCAGCCACACTGCGGTCTACGCGGTGTGCGGTGTCGCCGCGCTACTCGTGCTGGTTGGCATCGGGGTACGCCTGGGCCTGGAGAGAGCGCACAGTCCGCGCGCTCGGCGCACGGTGACCAGGTGAGCGAGCCCTCCGACCCGCCGCGTCCTCACTGTCCCCCGCTGGGTCCAGATTCTCCTCAAACTGCACCCTTCTCGACCCCCTGTAAGTCTAGGCCTCTCGGCAGTTCCCCTTCTCCTTTTTGTTTTTGTTTTCTTCTTCTGGGTTTGTCTCTCTTGCCCCCCTCAGGAGACACCTGATATCCTCTCCCTCAACCTTCCCTGCCTATACTGGGCTCGGGGTCGTTCTCCTTGCAGCTATAAACCTCCTCTACCGAAGAAGTCGGCGTCCAGGGGCGGGGGCACGGACCATGGCCAGGCAGGACGTGGACTGGGGCAGTATTGAGGGTGGTCTTCGGAGGAGACAGTGGTGCTTGGCGGGTTCGCATGCTGCTCTCCCACTTTTCCCCTCCCTCTTCCCACCTCCATCCATCTTCCCAACCCAGTGTGACTCAAACCTGACCTTCATTCCTTGGAGTTTCAGAAGCATCCCCTCAATAGCCCCCAGGCAAAGGTCTGGCTCTCCAGTTGCTCAACTGGGACTCAGGTGTGGATAGAGGCCTGTGCTTTTCAGAGACCTGCCAGGTGCTGTACGAAGTTTCAAGCTTATTTTGAGTTTTGCTGAGATTCTGCCCTTAATATGGAGCTCTCATTCCACCTCTTCCACTGCTGCCCCCCGCAAGTCCCATGTCCTGCTTGTGCTCTCCCTATCCACCCACGTCCCAGCCTGGTCAGACTGTTGACACCACATGCAACAGGCTGCAATTGGGAGTGACAACAGAGAGAAGCCCCCCCACACACACACACAACCTGGTGGACCAGATATGTATGTCTCAGGGGCCAAGCATGAGATTTGTTGCCACCAGACCGCTTAGCCCATCCCTTCCAGGCAGCTGGAGGTCTGAGCGAGGCCAGGATCTTGTATTTCTCCCCTAGCTACTGAATTGCCAGTGTGGGCGTTTAGCAGGGGCTTCTGAATGCTGCAGAGGCAGAAGCTCAGCCTTTGACTTTGGGATGTCTCATGCAGGGCAGAGGTAGCCGTGGGAGGTCAGAGAAACAATGGGAGCTGAGATCCATTGTGGTAAAGGCTAGTCCATAGCTGGCTTGTTCGTTAGCAACACTTATCTGCAAGTTCAGATTTGGTTATATGCCCCTAAAATAGTGTGCCTTGGACTCCTTTTGTGCTCCTAGCTGAGTGTGTTCTGAACCCCTGCCCAAGTTTCTCTTTAATTCTGCCATGCTGAATTAAAGGCTAGGGGCAGACCAGAGAGGTGTTGGGAGGGCTGGCTAGGGGAGGCTTCTCAGAGGGCTTGGAGGGGATTGGAGTCAGGCTTTGGAGTCTGTGCAAAGGCCCAGGGGCATGATGGCTCCTTCTTTACTTAGGAGAGGTGAATTATGCGTGCTTGCCCTGTGATGGGATAACTGGCATGTGCCACTGAGGTGTGGGGAAAGGAGAAGTCAGCTGCAGACCCTTTTAGACCCTGCCACCCTGCAGCTAATCCTTGGCCACCTCAGGTGTCTTCCAGTGTGCCTCTTCATTAATCAGTCATAACCCAGGCCCCGAAGGAGGGTCAACCAGAATAGGAGAAAATCATGGTTCTGGGTACTGCAGGCAGCTGGGTTGAAGGCTGGGCTGCCTATGGGAAAGGCTTAGCCAGACACTGTCACAGCTGGGTGGGGGTTGGGTGTTCTGGGTACCCAGGGAGGCAGCTGCCCAAGGTCACACAGCCTTTGGGTGCAGGGCTGCCACAGAAGGATCTCCGTGGCTCCCCTCTTTTCTTCATTGTTTGCCTTCCTTGCCTGTGTGACAACTAGATGCCAGGCTAAGCACACTGCAGGGTTGCAGGTAAGGGAGTCCTTGGAGGAGGGACTCTGGCAGCATCTGAATGAATAAAGAGTATGGGAGGAGATGAAGAGAAGGATACTGGATGCAGAGAGCTTGGTTGGGACAGGAGGCTCAATAGGGAGGGTCTTGGAGAGTGAGCTACAGGAAGGAGCCTCAGGAACACAAGGTGGCCTTAGTTCCATATGACCTCATTACTTTCTTGACCTGCTTTGGGAGATGGCCATCTTGGGGCCACAAGTGAGGCTGACAGGTCATTCCTGGTGGGGGAAATGAACTACCCGAAGTCAGTCACTAGAAAGAACAGAAGGGAGGCCCAGAGAGACTCAAAGAACAGCCCAGAGATACAAAGTGAGCCCATGGGTGACTGGAGAGATGGCTCAATGGTTAAGAGCACTGTCTGCTCTTTCAGAGGACCCAGGTTCACTGCCCAGCGACCACATGGTGGCTTCTGACAGTGCCTCTCAACCTATGGATTGAATGACCCTATTGCAGAGGCTGCCTAAGACTACCAGAAAACACAACCATTTATATTATGATTCATAACAGTAACAAAATTAGCTTTGAAGTAGCAATGAGTATAATTTTATGGTTGGGGTCACCACAGCATGAGGAACTGTATTAAGGGGTTGCAGCATTAGGAAGGTTAGAACCACTGTCCTGTGACCATCTGGAACTCCAGTTCCAAAAATCTGATGTCCTCATCTGGTCTCTGAGGACACCAAGCATGCATGTGGTACACATAATTTATATTATGTATAAATATAATAAAATAATAAAATAATAAAATACACAATAAAATAATTCAAAACAAAACAAAAAAGTGAGACAGTGGTGGCTACGGCCAGCCTCATCTGGCTGATGGAGAGGCAGGGGGCTACAAGTCCCCTCACCTTTCTTTCTCCACAGGACACTGACAGAGCTTCTCAAACAGCCAAGCCCCCAGGAACCACTGCCTCCACCCCTGGGTCCAGCGCTGGGTAACTGTGTCCAGGTACAAATGGGTGATGGTGTTCTTCGGGGTTCCTCCCATAACAACACAGGTGAGTAGGCTTGTGGATGGGCATTGGCCGATCTCTACAAGGCAGTAGAGGAGATGGGAGTGGGGAGAGTTAGTTTGTTGGCTAGGGAGCTGAGGTGGAACTGCTGCCTGTCATATATAAACGAGGGGGTTGCCTGTGCAGGAGTGTGACTGGAGTCTGGACAAGCTCCTGATGGAGAGGAACCATCCTGTAGCCTGCTGTCTGCTGAGAGAAAGGCTCCAGGTTCAGGACATGCTGGCTAGGGCTGTGGTTCAAGGCTCTGGCTGGTGGGTCTAGAACCTGCCTCTAGGTCTTCATGGTGGTTCCCCCACTTTCTGCATGTCGAGATACGGAGTTCAGTGCCCCTCCATCTCTGTAGGGAGCCGTCCAGTCCAGGGATTTAGCACCTTGCTAGCTAGCAAGCCATCCATTAGGGTAGTACCCTTCGGGGGTCTTGCTGTCATGTTCATGTTTTTGTGAGCCAAGCCAGGCCATTCTGGAGAGCCATCCGTGCCCCAAGTTGCCTGGAGCTGCTTTTGGGTAGGGCGTTGAGAAGAGGTGGTGGTGCAGGCAAGGTCAGCTTGCTTTCTTTACTACCTCCCCCTCCCCCCCACCCCCCCCCCCCCGCCCAAGACAAGAAACGCCTCAATAATGCGCCTCTGGGATCTGCCACCCCGGGACCCCCACGCGGCCCCCGGCTGCAGGGAAGTGGCAGCCTGACATTGCAGCCAGACTACGCCAAATTCGCTACTCTCAAAGCAGCAGCCCTCAAGGCCACAGGTGAGGTGCATGTTGCTGGTGCCAGTTCCCCAGGGATACTGCGATACTACCTTCTGGCCCTCAAGGGCAGTCGGCTTGGCCAATCCAAGTTCAGAACGTCCCCAAGCAGCCAATTGGCTCTCTCTTCAGCCGCTGACCCCCCCCCCCATCTCCTAAGGCAAGTGCTGACCAGCTCTGCTCTGTCCCTCCCCACTCCCGCCCCCACCAGAGGCTGCACCCCAGGACTTCTATCAACATTTTCCCTCTACCGAGCCAACTCCACGGACCCTTCCTGCGCGGACCCCACGTCCTCCGGAGGACTTGCCTGCGCTGCTAGATGCCTGTCCCTGGGCACCTCCGGGTTATGTACCTCCTGCTGGCCCCGCCTCCTCGGTCCCCTATGCGGCCTGGACCGCGGGCCGCCCCACGCGGCTGGTCCCCCGTGGCCACTTGGTGGCTCAGGTATCCCCTGCACCCCGGCGGCCCAGCCACGTCCCGCGCCGTCAGTTCAGTGTGGAGAAGCTGCCCGAGGGCTTCAGCGCGCAGCCTGCCACCTTTTACAGCAGCGTGGGCAGAGGGCCCCGGCACTTGAGCACCAACAGCAAAGCTGAGGTCACTGTCTGAAGCAGAACCACTGGAGCCTTCTGTAGGGTCCCAGGCCGTGGCCGTGGAGTGGCAGTGCTGGCTTCAATCCAGATGGGACTGGGATATTTGGAGCCTGCGGCTAAGGGGGCCAAAAGGGTAGGGCCAGGTATTCTGTCCTTGGGAATGTAGGGCTATCCTTACCTGTGTAAATAAACCCTCTAATGTAGTTCCTGTCCCAAAGGATCATCAGTAATTGACTGTACAAGACAGCAGTGCAGGCCGGAGAGAAGTGGCCAGAGAAGGTGGCTGGGTTGAATGCCAAACATTGCTCAGAGCACAGGGAACTATAGAAGAGAGCAGGTACCTTATCAGTCATCTTAAAGTCTGGGTTCAGGGGAGAAGGCCTGTTGGACCCATGTGGGGGTCCATGAGCTCTACTAGAGGCTAGCCCCTCCCCACCCTGCAGCCAATCTCTCACTCAACAGTTTGAGTTAGCTCAGCCTGGCTCATCCTCATAGACATAGTCTGGCCTTGGGCCGACTCCTGGCTTGCAGGCTGCTTGGCCAGATTGGCCCAGGGCCACCCCCCTAATGGGTGTGGGCCACATGGACATCTGGTGCTCAGGATAGAGGAGCCTAGCCTCCTCCCAGCAGCCGCCACGGGGTTAGGGGGATGGAGATGTTGGAATGTGAGCCTAGCAAAGCCCCTCCCTTGGGGGTGCTCCCGCTGCACCAGGTTGGCACTGCCAGCTCTCTCCCCCTTCCTGACAGAAGCTCCCAGTACCTGGCTGAGGTCCAAGGTACTGTCATTGCCTCTCTGCATCTTCCCCAAGTTCCTCAGTTCCAGGTTCTGGTGTGTGGGGATACCCTAGCTACAGCCAGGTGAGGTATTTGCCTTCCTGTGTTCCCAGGGGTGGCGTACCATTTGTTCCGTCTCATATCTAAGGGACCCAAGGGGGCTGTCTGCAGATAAGGAAATTAAGGTTTTGGGACCTAAGTACCTTACCTAGGGTCACTCAGGCCACCTGCCATGTTGATGCAGGCCTTGGCCGTGCCAAGCATGACACTTCTGCTCAAGAGCCTTGTATGTTCATTGGGGCTGGGCTGAGACCAAGGTCCATGATCACTACGGAAATGCTGACTTGAACCTCAGAGATGCTCAAATGAATCCTCTGCAGTGAAATCGGCTGTCCGTGCCTTTCAGGGTGTGGTTCAGGGTTGTTCCTCAGCGAGATGAGCAAGACTCAGCCACACACTAAACAGTTGAGCCTCAGGCTCATTCTAGATTGAATAATCCACTTTACCTCTTCCAAACACTGCATGTGGTCTTGCCACCCACCCACCAGCTTCACAAAGCCATACACTGGTACTTCACTCTATTCTGAACAGTAAGCCTGTGGAGCTGAGGTCAAAGGCAGGGATTAGCCATCCCATTCTGCATAATCAAGTGGAGGTAAGAGACCAGTTCAGAGAGTTACTCTGCTGGGAAACACAGGACCTACATACTTGTATGTGGCCATCAGCTGGTGAGCTGTTTAGGAGGACCTGTTCCCAATAAGTGGAAATGAAGAAGTGGCCCACCTGATGGAGGAATGACTTTATACCGCAAGTTCCAAAGAACTGCTACTGTCAACTAGCCAGCCAGCTGAATGGCCAAGCAAAGAGCTGGAACCTGGATAACAGCTCTTTTATCCCAGACCCTCACCCATCTCTAGAGTGTGTTGGGTAGGTCTGTGGCAAGGAAGGACCATCAGACTACAGCTACCTGGCTGTCCTTAGTCCCTAGCTCACTGCTGGCCAAGTTATGCAGTCATTTGGTTAATCACTGTAAAGGTCATACTACAGACTCACACAATCTTGTGTTAGGTGGTACCAATCTGTGTTTATTGAGTAACCTATGTCCAGCACATGGTGAATGTTGCAACATCAAGGAAGACATAGGTATATCCCCTGTTCAGTGAAAAACCACCCTCCCACCCCCAACAAAGAGAAAAGGCACAGTATATACACGAGACACAAGGGCTGGGCTGCCCCATCAGCGGGACCATAAATTACAGTGATAGACAGGATAGGACAGGTGGGGACCAAGCACAGGAAGGGCCCACCCCTGCCTACTCTCTGCTTCAACCAGCTTAGAGGGATGAGAAGCACAAGGAAGGTTCCTCGCAAGTCTCCCAGGAAGCCCTGAACCAAGCAGTCCAGAAAAGCAGGACCACTCTCTTCCTAGGACTCCCCCATCTCAAGGCAGGAGACCTGATTCCTGCTGCCTACCCTGAAAAAAGAGAGGCTTGCTGCTGGGGAGGGCTTGGACCAGTGTCTGTCACCCTGGCCTATTCACAGGCAGGAATTAAGGATAAAAATACACTCTATGGGAGGTAGGAGTTAGGCTAGGGGTAGGAAGGAACAAATAAATCATGCTGAAGACCCCTGGATCCTAGGTCCAAAGGTGGCTTCATCCTATCCAGCCCCTTGGGCCTACCCTGAGCTCAGGTTGCCCTCTCAGGGGGTGGAGGAGTGGGAAGGAACAGGACAATTAAGTAAGATACCATTTATTTTTTAAAAAATTAAAAAACAATGCCAACATTATTTCATCCATCCCAAGACCTGCCCTTGCCTCCCACCCACCTCCCCAGGACTGGGCTCCCTTCCTTCCCTGGCTGTCCCTTGTGATGATGAGAAAACAATGAACAGGCTTAGTCAGGCACAGTGGAAGGAGTGCAGACCCAGGAGAAATAAAGATGCCACAGCAACTTTGCCCTGTATTGTGACAGGCCCAAGCACACATATAAAAACATTTGTATAAAAGGGGGCATGCCAGATAAGTCCAGAATGCAAAATGTTCTCTGGTGCACAGAGACCTAGTTCCCAGAGAAAGCCTGATAAAAACAAAACATAACAAAAAAAACAAAGAGGCAGAAAGTGAGACACTCAGGTCTCCAGAGGGCTGGGGAAGGGGCTTTGGCAGCACCCTATGTTGCTTTCAAGTGAGGAGATCACCCCATTCCTGCTCAGGCCACTTTTCTTCTCAGCCCACTTGGGCTTAGACCATGGACATTTACCACAGCAGTCTTAAGGAGACTTGCCCATGGTCCTACTGGGCTGAAATGATCCAAAAGCCTTGGCAGGTGACAACTCAGAAAGTCAGTCTTGCCTTCATCCTCACAACTCTTGGAGAAGGGAGAAAAACAGATGGGGAGACAGTCTGAGAGACAGAGGGAAGATCCTGGGAGAAAGAGACAAAGGTGGAAGGAGGTAGACCAAGCCCCATACGTGGTCAGGAGGCAGCGATGGCAGTGCCACCACCCAGCTTGACAATCATCTGCTGGCAGTCATTGCAGGAGCGTCGGTCACCCACCTTCTCCAGGGTGCGGGCAGCTTCAGCCAGCAGCACTGCCCGCTGGCCTGGGGAAGACAGGAAAGAGAGGGGAAGATGGCGGCAGGCCAGCAGGATGGCAGTAGCTCGCTCTCGTTGCCCAGGCCAGGTGTCTATCTCTCCTGTGGGAATGAGATTTATGTAAGAACTGTCCCAAGGATTTTGTGTGGCCTCATTAGTTGAACCCACCCCACCCCCTCCTCCTGTGAAGAGTATGTTCTGCTTTCTCCCTAGTCTTCCTCACACAGGACAGAAGATGAGTTGGGCAAGCATCCCATCCAGCCACTGTGTGGGCTGATACTTGAACCCATGCAACTTCCACCCTGCTTCTGCACTGGCTGGCACTCTAAGAATCATTCATGACTACCCAGCTAACACCACTCCTGCTGCCCACTGAGTCAAATGTGTATGCAGAGCACACTGCCAGATGCCAGGGCTCCATCCTTCCTGCTCCCACAAGTGCAAGGCCACACCAGGCCTGCAGCAAGGGAGCTACTGGACTCACCATGCTTGGTGTTCTGACTGGTACGCCGCCGTAGGCTATGCTCCAGCAGCTGGTGCGTCCGGGTGGGGCTGGCTCCTGCCATCAAGCGCACAGTGGCTTCATGCAGGAACACCTGGCAGGTCCAGGGGCCTCAGTCAAACTCTTGGGTTCTGGCCTGTCTACCCCAGTGAGTACTTCTCCTCCAGCAATCTCCTCTTCTCCCTGATGCCTCCCTCTTTTCTCCAGACTACCCCACCCTTCTTAATCCCGGAAAGCAATGTATCTTGTCCTCAAGCCAAGCTAGAAACCTAGATGAACAGCAGGGATGGGGACAGAGCACAGGCCAGCCGCTGGGCAGGAGCAGTACTAGATGAGCCAGAGGCAAGAGGCAGCTTGTCATGCTGGCAACAAAGCCCTGAGGTACCCTCTGGGGTTTGCAGGGCAGTTTGAGTGAAACCTTGTCCTTGAAGGCTGTGTCCCAGTCATACAATGGACAGAGGAGAGAGGGATGAGGGAGAACAGCTAGGTTGGTATCAAGTTCAATATCTTATTTCTTCAGAAAGGAATGGAGTCTAGACTCAGTCTTATTTGGCCCTTTAACATTGCAACACAACCTGTCCTTAACAAGGGTCACGCCCAAGAACTGTAGAATAAAGTCAGCCCCCCCCCCCCCCGGGCAAGATACCACATACAAGAAATCTCATTTTATGTTTATGATTTTCTTTCTTTCTTTTTATTTTTTCCTTTTT
Source organism: Cricetulus griseus (assembly GCF_003668045.3). NCBI lineage: Eukaryota > Metazoa > Chordata > Mammalia > Rodentia > Cricetidae > Cricetulus > Cricetulus griseus. Next base: position 379,339,844 of record NC_048595.1, on the reverse strand, counting down.
GAGACATGGTTTCTCTATGTAGCCACAGCTGTCCTGGAACACACTATGTAGACAAGGCTGGTCTAGAACTCAAGAGATTCACCTGCCTTTGCTGCCTCTGCCTCCTGAGTGCTGAGATTAAAGACACACCACTACACCTGGCTCTTGAGTTTATGATTTTATTGTTCTCTTTGGTCACAGGTGGGCTGTAGGTTGGTTGGTCAGACCTGGGACATGTTTCCTGGGATAAATCAGCAGCTCTTTTTTTGTTTGTTTTTTGTTTTTGAGAAAGGGTCTCACCGTGTAGTTCTGGTTGGCCTAGAACTCCCATTATAGACTAGGCTGGCTTCAAATTCAGAGATCCATCTGCCTCTGCCACTCAAGTGCTAGGTTTAAAGATATGAGCTACCATGCTAGCTCAAAAAAATTATTTATTGTGTGAGTATGTGAGCATAGAGAGGAAAAGCCACATTATGCTCGTGGAAGTCTGAGGACAATTTGTGGAAGTTGATTCTCTCCTTCCACGATGTGAGTGCTGGGGAACTGAACTCAAGTCACCAAGCTTGATAGCAAGTGTCTTTCCCTGCTGAGCCATCTCACTGGCCTAAACCAGCAGCTTTTAGGTAAACAGAATCACTGGCCCAGGTCTAGGTCTCTAACTTGTTTTTCTTTCCGCAGTTGTAGAGATAGAAACTAGGGCCTTACACATGCCTGGAGAGTTCTCCACACAGAGCTGTATCCTCAGCCTTTTAAACATTAAGATAAGGTCTTGTGAAGTTGCATAGGCTGGCCTTTAATTTGCCATACTCCTGCTCCAGACTCTTGAGTAGCTAGTGATGCTACTCAGTGATGCTGGGAGGGAACTGGAGGCACTGAAGCCTCCTGAGCAGGGACAGGCATGAAGGGAGGGCATTTTAAGGGAGGCCTTTGATGCCAGACAGTCTGTGAGCAGACCAGACGATGACCTGAATGAGTTCCATAAAGTAAATGCAGCCCAAACCTTAGGGAATACTTCTTTTTGTTTTTATAAGGTCTCGTGTATCCCTGCTGGCTTTGAACTCATTATGTGGCCCCTGGCAACTTTGGGTTCCTGATTGTCCTCCCAAGTGCTAGGATCACAGGTGTGTGCTGTGATGCTGGGGGCTGATGCAGGGCTGGCTCTTTGCACTCCAGGCAAGCACACTACTAATTGGGCTACTTCCCCACAGCTAGTGTGGTGCTTGGAAGACTGTGTCTTTCTGCTCTGCCAACTGTCTTAGCTTGCTGCACACTATGGTCAAGACAACCCTGAGGCTGGACCTTAGGATAAGGGATTTCTTCCCTAGTGGTGTAGCCATTGGTAAGATCCAATGAGCCTATGAACAAACTTGATGAAACTCACTGGGTCATTAAAAACAAACAAACAAAAAACATGTAAGCAGAAAGGGACTAGCTGGGAAGAGGACCAGGAGCTTCGTGAGTGGGAAAGAGAGGGTAACAGGAGTGAATAGGAGCAAAGCACATTATATCCATATGTATACACACATGGAAATGTCAAAATGAAACCAATTATGTATAATTAATATATTCTAATAACAAAAAATGAAGTGAAGGATATGTCAACTATGATTATTACATATTATATATTAACTTGTAATATATATGTATTATATATATAACCTAAAATATGTGCAATTATTATGTGTCAAATAAAAAACTTAAATATGTTTTAAGCTGGGCATGGTGACCCTTTAATCCTAGCATTTCGGAGACAGAGTTGGATGGCTCTCAATGAGTCTGACGCCAGCCTGGTTGACATAGCAAGTTCTAGCCAACCCCTTTCCCCACCAGCTTGAAATGTTTAATACAATCTAAGCTTGGACATACGTTCTTCCAGTTTTATATACAAGGTGTGCTGAGACAGACTGAGACAGGAGGATTTTTTGAGCCCAGGAGTTCAAGGCCAGCCTAGGCAATATATTGACTGCTTAAAACAAAAACAAAATGCCCAGTGTATTCTTCTGATGAGCAACATAAACAAAGGAGAATGACTTGGGTCTCCAGAGATGATCTCAGATCCTGTAGCTAGAGCTAGGGCAGAGAGAAGGCGGCAAAGCCAGTTCCCAAGTGGCTTAGAAAGTAAATCATAGAGAATTTCGCTTTGAATGTGGCTCCAGGGTAAGGTTGCCATCTGACAACTAGTTATAACTGTCAGGCTCCCTTGTGGCCAGGACTGGGAGCTCCTTAGCTGTTCCTCTGCCTTCTGAACACTCTTGTGTGCCTGACTGGTGACACATGGCTCTGGCCTGGGCACACAGCAATGTGCAAAGGAACACATGGCCTTCAGCTTAGTGTTGGGTCTCAGAAGGTGCCTGACAGGTCATGTGGTTGACTTCAGAGAGTCAGATCTACAATATCTGCCTATGAAGGGACCTAGGATTCAGGACCTACATATGCTACTGTGCACATCCCACCTGCCTTCTAGACCTTACCTTGCGGTATGCTGGGCGGAAGCTGTGGGCTAGCCTACGCAGGCTGCCCAGGTCCCGCTGGAAGCCAGCCAGTTCAGTGCCTGATGCATGGTAGGTCTCACCCAGGCCCTGGCTGGCACCTGCCTGCTTTTGCCAGAGTGCTGTCCTCAGGGACAGTAGTAGATCACAGGTCAGCAACTGGACCACCTAATGGATAAACCAAAAAGAAGAGACAAGTGATTGGCTTATGCCTAATGCAAGGATCCCAGCACCTGGCAGACCTTCCCTCATCCCAACACTCAGAATTGACAGGGCCTGAACCCAGGGGCAAAACCCAGGGGCTAGGATTGAAAAAACAGCTGTGGGGAACACTAATCCTCTCCCCAGGAGGTAGGAGGTCTGTTCTCATTGTTCTGCAGGTAAGAAAAGGAAAGCTCTAAAAGGGACAGGACATGTAAGCAGTAGGGGCTGGGAGAAACCCTTGTGGGTCTCAGGGCACAGATTTCCCACTTTGTGGGAAACTCCCATGACTGGTCTGGAGGATAGGTCACCCAAAGGAACCCAGAATTCCCCCTATAGCAGTAGAGCCTGGAGGAAGAAGGTAGCAGAAGGAAGAAGGGGCCAACATCATGAAGGCAAAACCACAGGTATTGTCTGTCATGTTTATTTCTTTTTCTTTCCTGTGGTGGAGGAGAAAGTTTATTGAAGATATGTGGAAGAGCATAGCCAGAGGCAGGGGCATCTCCTCCGTGGTGTGGGTTGGGGGGGGGATGGGAGAGGAGGGAACCAGTCGCTGAAGCCAGGAGGTCCAAAAATACAAAGAGAGTGGGAAGCCCAGTCCCCTGGACTAGAGAGGTCAGGGTAGCAGGCAGGGTATGCCCTGTAATAAGCAGAGACTGAGGGACTCCAGGAGAACCTGCCATGTTTGCTTCAATGACCTGGATTCCCAGGTTTCCCATTTAGTAGCTACATGACCCTGGCATGCCAACTTAACCTAAGCCTTAGTTTCCTCATCTATAAAATGGGATGGCAACACAGCTGTATGAGCATTTTACCAAACAGCACTCTTGGTGCACAGCATGAGCTATATAGTCTGCAACCACTGACAAGGCTACTGCTTATACTATTTGGCTTCCAACAGCCCAACAGCACCACGTACAAAGTAAGAGGAGAAAAAGCCCTAAATGGACCACATAGATTCTCTACAGGCCACTTTCATTTCACCTAGGTGGTTTGTTTTCCTGCAGGCCTTGTATTGGGCTGTCCAGACCTGTACTATCTCACGTCTGCACAAGGAAGGCCCTAACCCTTGGCTACTATCTTATGGCTGCTGCCAGCCTCAGGAGAACAGAGATGAGAAACTCTCCTCCTACCAAAGCTGGCATTTCTAAGTTGTAGGTGTTGGAACAACATCTTTGTGTGTGGAAAAGTAGCCTGGATTAGATCTTGCTCTTCGCCCACACTCTCCTAGACCAATTCTCCCGCTCTGAATGCTACCTAGGAACCACAGCTCCAAGGATGGCCATTACAAACCTTTCTAGTTCCCCAACTGGCTGAAAATGGTTTCCTCAAGAAGATATACACAGGGGTGAGCCACAGGAAGCCCCACAGTGGCTTGCCATCTAGCCTGTGATCTACACAATGCCTATCCTTGTAGGGCTGACATGCTGTTCTGACTTCAATAAAGCATCACACCTGCTGACAACCATTACCTTGAAAATCCAGCCCAGCCACTTGGGACTAAACCTGAGAGAGCAGCTAGTTCTAACTTTGCAAAAAGTTCCCCATCCCTCCTCTCTGGAGTTACACCACACATTTCCTAGGGGACCAGCTGTAACAGTCTATTCTCCTCATTCTCCCAGGATGATTCGGCCTTTAGTAGTGCCCTCAAACCAGGGTCCTCTCCAGTGATGAGACTGTTGGCCACAGCACAGTGGGAAGCCAGGGCAGGCCTCTGTGATGCACTGTGGGAACATTGCACAGGTACTGCCGGAACATGCAATGCAACTACAATGCACCACAGCAGCCCACCAGGTGTGCAGCTGACCAGAGAGGCACCAGGGGTGTCAGTTGCCTCAGGCCTGAGGGAACTATAGAGTCTGAGAAGGAGCATGAACTACCTGGAGCAAATGCAGATCCCTGGCCAGTTCATTTGTGGCTTATAGGAAGCTGCTGGCTAGCAGGATCTGGGATTAAGGGAGCCAAGGAGAGGTGAAGGTACAAACATGCTTGCCCCAGGAACCAAAAGACATACCTGCCTCAGTAGGCTCCATTCGGGGAAGGGAACTACTATTGTAGCTTCTGTGTCTCTTAGACAACCCAACAGGCTAGGTAAAGTTGGGGTGGGGACATTCATACAGACCAGACCTGAGTGCTGTCTTGAGGGGGTAAGGTCCCCACTCACATGGTTAAGTGAAGGATCAGAAGTAGCTCCACTGACATTGAGACTGTTCCATAGGTGGCCACTGGCCCTCTCACAATGGCAGAAGGAATTCTGTTGCCCATCTCCTTTTCCAGAGAGTGAGGCATGCATGGCTCTACAGGCATAGAAGACGGCCTTCACCAAGGGACTCCTAGAGCAGTGACCAGGAAGTGAGAGCAGGAGAGAGCATGTTAGCTGGGTAACAAACAGGAGGATGAGCCTAAGATTGGGACTGTCACACCCTCTATCACTGTGGTATCTGCTGTCACTGTAATGATGTCATAGGAAACACTGGTTTTGAGCCAAGTCAAGCCTTTAACTGTCCAGTACTCCTTTACTTGGTGCTAGAGGTGAGCAGAGACTCAGATTTGGTGCTAATGTCTCTGGATTGGGGAGAGAATGAGAAGTGGTGGCACTGGATTGGCAGGGGTTCCTACTCATCAGTTCTTAAGAGCACAGGAGCCAAGAACAACAGTGGAAGGGCTGCCTGTGAGGCATCTTTGCTGTCTGTCTTCTGTGATTCTGTGGCTCAGTGGCCAAGTGATAGCTCACTTGTTGAGCGTCAATCAGAGGCGGACACTCAGGTGGGAGAGCCACTGCAGGAGGGTACAGGGCTGGGTGTTTATTGGATGGGGACTTAAAAATAGGATCACTTAAATGAAACTGGGACAGCTCAAGCTGCTCACTCCCACTCTTCTCAGCTCTTCTGTGCTCTGGGTAGAATTCTACTTGGCAAGAAATGTGTTTTGGCTTTCCAGACAGGACCCCAGGTGGACTTTTTGCCTTGTAGCATTTTATATTTTACTACGAGCACCTAGATCTAACCAGAAACAGCCAGGGCATCAGCAGGTAGCTGCTTATCATTAACCATTAGACATCTCCAAGGTTCAGACACAAGCATGGAAATGAATGTCAAAGTCTCTGTTTATGCCTCATGCTATATAGGTACTTTAGTTTAAAAAAAAAAAAAAAAAAAAAGCCGGGCTTTGGTGGCGCACGCCTTTAATCCCAGCACTCAGAGGAGGCAGAGGCAGGCGCATCTCTGTAAGTTCGAGGCCACCCTGGTCTACAGAGCGAGTGCCAGGATGGCTCCAAAGCTACACAGAGAAACCCTGCCTCGAAAAACAAAACAACAACAACAACAAAGGCTGGGGGCTGGAGGGACAGCTCCACATGTAAAGGTGCTTACCACCAAGCCTGATGGCTTTTTGGTCCCCAGAACCCATAAGATGGACAGGAAGAATCCATTCCTGTAAGCTGTCCTCTGACCTCTATATGTGTGCCATGACAAGCACACATTTGAGTAGATATACATGTATACACACACAGAGCAGACAGGGCTAATGGGGAGTAGACAGTAACTGTAAGGAAACTGGAAATGGAGTCTATAGAAGCTGCAGGACTTCCCTGCAGTGGCCACAACTACATCACATTACTAATTCTGAATTTGCCAGGGGCCATGCTGTTTTCATCTCCTCTGTATCACATGGTATCATGGAAGCAGAAGGGAAGAGGCGGCCTAAGCATCAGTGATAGCTTCTAGGGCTCCTTAAGAGCTATGCAGAGCATACACAAAGGGCTGTGCTGACCCAGATCACATCTCTGTGGTGATGTGATGCCCCTCCTCCAGCTCTCATCTGTTGTATAGTTCTGAACCCAGACAACATGGCTACCTGGACCTGTCCCCCTGTGCTACCTCACAGAAGATTCACTTGGAGAAGGGTGGATGAACAATCAAGGAGCTTACGCACTCAGTCACTTCCAGGGCCTTGGGGATCCGCTCTACTTCAGTAAAATGAGAGCGCACAGCTGCATCATCTCCCTGGAGCCAGCTGATGGCCATAGTGACTGCGGATGTCCACCACCTACAGATGATATCCGGACCTGGATGGGAACACAGCAGGAAGTACCCATGACTAAGTACTCTTTGGAGCCAAGTCTGAGAAACTCTGTGGCTACAGGACCTGACCCTCAATGGCATGTGTCATCTTTACATTGTGGTGATTGGTAAAGATCTTTGGGTTACCCTCCCATGTGACCTGATAATATGTATCAAGAACCTTAAAATATTCACTCCTATCAACCCATTTATCTCATATTTGGTTCTCTATCATTAGGAAACTGGTTTGAACAGAAGTTTAATAAAATAATTTTTTAATGTTACATTTTTGTTTATTTTTTGAAATAGGGTTTCTCTATGTAATCCTGGCTGTCCTAGAACTTTCTCTGTAGACCAGGCTGGCCTTGAACTCAAGAGATCCACCTGTCTCTGCCTCCCGAGTGTCTCCCAAGTGTTAGCATTTAAAGGTGTGTGCCACCACCATTCCTGACCTGCTTGGTTTTTATGAGATGGAATCTCAGCACTCGCTGACTTTGTGGTGATCCTCCTGCTTCAGTGTCTCAAGTGCAGGGATACAGAAATGAGCTGCCATACTTGCATTTTGTTTATAAGCATTTGTTCTCTTTAAATTACATGTGTGTGAGCGTACGCACATGGGTGTGCAGACCCACAGTCTAGAGGCAGGCACTGTGTCTCTTGGAGCTGAAGTTACAGGGAGTTGTAATACTGTAATACTGAAGTTACAGGGACCTAATACTGGTGAGGAGAACCAAACTAGGGTCTTCTGCAAGGGCAGCAAGGGCTGACCACCTCTCTTCCCAACCAGCTTGTTATTCTTTGTTTTGTTTTGTTTGAGACAAGGTCTCTAAACCTAGCTTTGGCTGTCTTGAACTCACTCTGTAGACCAGGCTGGCCTCAAAATCTCAGAAATCTACCGGCCTCTGCCTACTGATTGCTGGGACTAAAGGCGTGCGCCATACCCCGTCCCCCAGCTCTCAGCCTGTTCTTCAGTGTGAATGTCAGGTAAGGTTCTAACAGCCAAAGGGATTGGTCTCTTTAAAGAGACGTAGCAATACGTCCATTTTATGCCTTTAGTGCTACAGTTTTCCATCTAAGCCTCAGGTTTCTCAACTGTAACACTCTGTCAGCAGAGATCTCACAAACCCTGTGAGGGACAGCCAGTAACAGAAAAGGAGTAGGAACACATACTCTTCTCTAAACTCTGAAGTCAGTGGAGCCCATACTACCACAGCTCATTTTCTGGGATCCTCCTCTCCCTAGGAAGAGTGGGCAGAGTGTAGTTTGGCAACCCATACCCCCAGGTGCTTCAGAAGCTGAGAAGTGGCAGCTGATGCGCTGTTATTTTGATGGCAGTTTAGAGGGAGAAGCAAATACAATCTTAGCTCTGTAGCCAGCAGCGAAGACCACACCTGAGGCAGTGGGGGAAGGGGGGTTGAGTGTTACAGATGTATAGACAGGCTTCCAGGCAGGAGTGCTAGGACCCAACTCCAGAGGTCTTCTGTGGTACTCAGACTCTTTGTTGCCTGTCCTGTGCATTTAGTCCTGACACGGACTGAAGCCAGGGCCTCAGTGGGTACTCCACCACTCACTGTTCCATTACTCTCTGTTCAAAGAGTGCTGCCCATGAGGGGTAACTGTGGGCTGGGCAGTCTGGAGAACAGAGATCTGAACCCAGGACTAGGGGAAGACACTTTGAGACATGCTCCTAACTCACTCTGGATGCACACTGGAGGGGCAGTGGGCTGGACACAGTGAGTTCTCTCGACTCTGGAACCACCCACAGATACTCACCAAGGGCTGACTTGAGCACAGAGCTGCTGGAGAATGGTGGGGTCACAAATCCCACAGAGTCCACAAAAGAATGAAGTAATCTCAAATACTCTAGGGCACTGGAAAATTCACTAAAAAGAAAAGAAAGAGTCCCATGTGTATAACATACAGAAAGACCACACTTATGTATGGTCTTATATACATACTCACGTGCGTACTTACATCTCTAAGCTTGGCTGCTTAGAGAGAGATCCAGTGCTAAGACTGAAGGCCCTTTGTGGCTCCTTTCCCTCACCACCCCAAGCTCACCAAGCTCTGCCCACACACACCATATGCATGTCTGACAGGACAAGTTTGTCAGGTGTCTCTGGGACAGCAATGATCATCTTCCCTCTACCAGCAAAGTCTACCCCAAGATTTCCTACTGCCTAGGTAGAACTGCCCCTCCCTCTTTCCTCAGGTGCACTCCATTTAGGACCTGGGCCTTGTATGAGTGATTTGATGCCTTTCTGTTTATTGGGTCTTAGTCTGTGAAGCACACTCACTGCAAAGCTGGGTTTTCAAGCACCCTGGGCCAGATGGGTCTGCCCAGTGACCTCTCCACATCTCACTCTCGTCCCTCTCAACAGTTCACTGCTCTGTCCCCAAAAGCAAAGCAGATTCATCCAATTTCTAACCTGCTCTAACAATTGCCCCAGTTGGTTATGGGATGTAAAAGGTGAAAAAAGAACATTTTGGGGTCTAAATCAGAGCTCTGATTTTGGGAAATAACCCCAATTTCTTCCATTTCCTGGCTGACTGTTTTGGTTTAGGAATGCTGCCTGAGGGGACTGGAGACTCTACCAGCTCTCATCCTCCTGGTCGCCTGACTTCTTCTTAGACTGAGGTTTCACCAAAGACTCCACAGCTCTTTCCAGGAGGTTTTTGCAGAACGCCTGGTGGACTTGGGCAATGGGGTCAGCTGAAGAGAAAGAAGGGTTACATAGGTCACAATTTCCAAATGGGAGTTGCGAGGTAACAGCTGTAGGCCGTATATCAGGAGATAGAAAATAAAAAGACAAACACTACTACATCTTAGAGACCTCCTGTCCTTGTGAGAACTGCTAGCCCAGAAGGAAAGGACGGGCTCTGTAGCACTCCTGACTATATAGAACCCGATTTCCCTCTATCGTAGAACCCGTGGTTGGCCATGCTATGACTGAGCTGACTGGATAAGGGGCCCTGCAAAGCTTTTAATGGCTGGCAAGTCCCTTTACTGGTGGCCCATATAGCATCACCAGCCCATTTGGTGGAGAGGAGGACACTTTCTCTGTGACAAAACTTAGCCCTGGGGAGTACAGGTCTGTGGGGTTCCACCCTATGGACAAAGATGCCAGAAGAATGAGGTTACTTTCCCTTTCATTTTTTATTCTTTGATTTTTAGTGCCAAACAAGTTACTAAAAAACAAGATTACCACCCTCCCTGTGTATGATATCCATTCTGTACTCACAGAGTATGATTCCTTGTCTACAGACTCTCACTCAGCAGAGAAACCACTGAGGAATAGGATTCAAGCATTCCCTGTGTGAGTCTACCCTGCCCAGCCTCTGCACTCTGAGACTGGGCCAGTCAACTCCAATCATTATCAAATGCCAGGGACTGAAAGCCTGCCTCTCCTTCTGACGCCTGGAGCCCTGTCCCTGTCACCGTTCTGAGCTCTGATGACTGCCTGCCGCCTATTGTTCCCAACTGTCCCATATATGTCTGTCTGCTTTCCTAGTGGGATCAGAAGGCCCAGAGGCCAAGGACAGCAAACCCCACACCTTCTACATTTCCTGAGTGTCCAGAACAGGGGCTAAGAATACAGCTGGTACTTAACCACAACTTACCATGTGTGGCCCTGTTATGTAGTGACCACAGGCATTGACCACCCCACACAGCACAGCTGTGAACTGAGCTAAGTTACAGCCAGGCTCTGACCGAGTTTGACCTCAAGAAAGTTACTTAACCTTTATGAGACTCAATCAGGAAAAAAAATGATACTAAGGTGGAGGCACCTGGGGCTCTTGTCACCCTTGTACCTAGCCTGTCACCAGCTCTGAGCAGTGGGGACAGCACCCTTACCTGGGTTCCTCTGGGCACAGTACAGACTCTCCTTGGCTGCTGACTTGATTGACCAGCTTCGCTCCATGAAAAACTTCTGGCCCAAGGGGTGGCAGAGCCAGCGCAGGGAGTCAGGGACAGTGCTATGCTCTGGGCCACACAGACTCTGGGCACGATTAAGGAAGTAGCTCTGTGAAAGAAAAGGACCAGGAGTGACACCAAGGTAGCAGAGTGAAGGCTGTAGCTATTGTGGAGCCATCAGAAAGAGATGCTGGGGAAAGGGGATCGACAGACAACAGGCCCTGCATGAATCCCTGTAAGCGATCCCACTGCAGAAAGGTAAAGCCCACATTCTTGTTCATATTCTAGGTGGGGGTTGCATGAAACTAGGCAAGAGACTGTGGAAGCAGTGTTGAAGGAAGCATGAGAACTCTAGAACACATGAAAACAGAAAGGCTACCAAGAGTGGCAAGTATGGGGTGGCAGAGGGAAAAGGGAGAGGGAGCCAACCCATTCTGTTTGAAAATGCCATAAGGAAACCTAATCCTTTGTATGCTAATTTAAAAAGAGGCTGGAGGGACAGCTCAACAGCTAAGAGTATTTGCTGTTCTGGCTCCCAGCACTCAGACCCAGTGGCTCACAACCACCTATAGCTTCAGTTTCAGGAGTTTGAACAACTCTTCTGGTGTTAAGGGAACACATGTGGTGCACATACACAAAGAAAAATGTTTACAGGGAGTCATGCAGGGCATGTTGTTTATATCCATCAGCATTTTAAGTTTGCCTAGGGAAGAAGAAGTCCATTTCTGGTCTTTCCTCTCAGGGTAGGGCTCATGTAAGGAAGGCATGAGACTTTCTGTAGAGGCTTCCTTTCTGGGTCACACATGGACACACAAACATGCCATGGTCCTGGACATGCCTGCTGCTGCCTGTTGTAGTACTGAAAGCTGGCTTGGGTGTGCACAAATTCTTCACACTCTGGTAAGAGCTGAAAAATTAGTCAAACAACACAGTTTGCCCAAAGATTGCAGTTTAAATTACCCAAGCAGTCCCAGGTTTGAGAGAGCTGCTTGGCTGGGTGCTCGCAGTGACACAGATAACGTTAGGGACTTCTGGAGTCCCTTCCTAAGAATACCTGTTGAATACTACTAGCAGGTGAAAGAGAAATAGACTCTGGAAGGCTTAGGCAGGCTTGGGAGGGCAGGATGTAGCAGGGACCCTGCTGCGTGTACCTTGGCCCTGATCCCTGATGACAGGCACCCAGAACATAGCTGCTTCTGATCTATGAAACTACTCAGTCTGAACAGCAAGCTGAGCAAAGGTGGACAGGGGAGGAAGAGGCATACATGGAGCTTAGGGTAGCCACCTCAGGGACTGTTGGTCTGGGAATGTCCCTTTTCCAGTTTCGGCACAATGAGGGCATCCATCTCATGGTCTGGTAGGCTGATGGTTCTGACCTTTAATAGACTTTAAGCAGCAATCAGCTAATGTAACAGTTTCAAAAAACTTGAATGCCAGAGTCAGAAATAGCACAGCCAAAGCATAGCCACTCAAGGATGCAATGGGGAGACTCTGAAGGGGAACATGGGGACAGCTGCCTGTCCAAACGGCTCTACAGACACCTACTGGCATTTTCATGGCAGCTTATGGGACTAGGATAGCATTTCATTTAAATTCAGAGGGGCAATGACACAATTTCTTATTTACTGTCCAGCTTTGACAACAAGGTATTGTGAGAGCAAACAGAGCAGAACCCCATGACCTGCTGTGACCTTCTAGTACTCAATGAAGCTGAACTAATAACTACAACTGTGGGACAGCGGCTGTGTGTGTGTGTGTGTGTGTGTGTGTGTGTGTGTGTGTGTGAGAGAGAGAGAGAGAGAGAGAGAGAGAGAGAGAGAGAGAGAGAGAGAGAGACTGATTGATTGATTCTGGGGCCTCTTACATTCCAGAACCTTCTAACAATTGAGCAACTCTCTCTAGGGCATAGGGCTGGTCAGCAAGGTAAGGTGGTTGTCCTAAGGGAAAATGAAGAGGACTCTCTAGGGGTCCAGGAATTATTTTGTTCCTAATTAAAAAGAAAAAGCACAAAGAGTCTGACAGGTCCATGGCAAGAAGAATCTACAAAAGCCATTTAGGAAACTATTAAGTTAAGTTTTAAGCTGAAATAAAAAATAAAAAAAACACAGAAATCATGCTGTAGACATTAAGATTTTTTTGGACAGAATCTCACTTTGTAGGTTTAGCTGGCCTGGAACTCTCAGAGATCCATCTGCCCCACCTCCTGAGTTCTGGGATTAAAGACATGCACCACCATGCCTGGCCTGACATTAAGAATTTTTAGAGATTTTGTGTTTGTGCACATGAATGCAGTATCCACAGAGGCCAGAAGATGGTGTCAAGAGTCCCCAAACTGTAGTTACAAGCAGTTGTGAACTGCCTAAATTTTTAAGAAGCATCAGCTAGTAACAAATCTCTGTGGGAGACCTGAGTTTAGTGGTTTGAACTAATAAGAACTATAAATACAGGAGACAGTACAACTTGACTTCTATAAGGGAAACTGTGAAAATAATTGTTATTCTTTTAATTTTCCTGGCTTTATAAGGCCAATTATACTGTTCCTAATTAAGAAAATACTTTCCCTCTACATTTCATAGATACCAGACCTCTCCAAAGCTGCAGCATAGAAGCCTCTCCTACAACCAACCTAACCTATAACCTATCACCCAACTGCCTGACATGAGAAGCCAGGCAGGAGCCCCAGGGTGCTTAGTGCTGTCCAGTACTCCCGGACCAGCGGTGCTTAGATCCAGTATTCCTGGACTAGGCCCAACTCCAGTCTCCCCTGCCCCATTATAGTTCACAAATTGTGTGCCAAGCATTCCAAGTGCCACACTGAGTGCTCAGGGAGCCAAGTGATATCTGAAAATTTTGATGAAAATACAAATATTCAATATCATGTGGACACAATGTAAAATACTACGTCAAGATGCTTTGCATTGGAAAAACTAGACTATACTACCTTCCATTAAATGGCATCACTGGCTTTGTTTGTCTTGTTTTAAAAAGCAATTAGCATGTGAAGATCAGTATGGAACAGAAAATGGGTCTAATTTGTGTCTAATTTGATTCAAGGACATGGTGGTGCATGTCTATACTAGCTATACGTACGAAGTGGAGGCAAGCTGAGTGTGGGGGCTCACATCTTTACTCCCTGCACTCAGGAGGCAGAGGCAGAGGCAGTCACATTTCTGTGAGTTTGAGGTGAGCCTCATCTATGTAGTGCATTCCAGGGCAGTTAGGGGTGGGGGAGGTGGAGAGGGAGGGAGAGGGGAGGAGGAGGAGGAGAAGGAGGAAGAAGAAGCCAAGGCAAGGGACAGGAGAGATGACGCAATAGTTACAAGCACTGGCTGTTCTTTGAAAGGATCCGCATGGTGGCTCATAGGCATATACGTGGTGCACAGACATATATGCAGACAAAACACCCAGACACATAAAATAAAAATAAGTCTTAAAATTTGGTCTCAAAACACTAACTAACTAACTAACTAACTAACTAAATAAATAAATAAATAAAACCAGCATCTCTTGTTTCAATTGCACATATGATTTCCCCCACAAAGCTGTTCAGACATAAATACTTTTTAGGGCACTGGAACTACTAACTGAACAAACAAAACCAAACTGCCATTACTGACTGACCACAAAAATGTTAGTTAGACAGTGCCACAAACAGAAAGTATGGGAACTTCTGGTCTAAACTATTTTCAGAGGTGAGCCCTCTGTTTGCTCCCAACACCTGGCTAACTAAATCTAACTCACCAAAATCAAAGTGTCTACTGTCTGTATCTCTCTCTCTCTCTTTTGGTTTTTTGAGACAGGGTCAGGCTGGTCTGGAACTCACAGAGATCTGCCTGCCTCTGCCTCTCCAGTGCTGGAATTAAAGGAGTGTGCTATCACTACCCAGCCTTTTTTTTGGTTTTTCAAGACAGGTTTCTCTGTGTAGCTTTGGAGCCTGTCCTGGAACTCACTCTGTAACTCAGGCTGGCCTCAAACTCAGAGATCTGCCTGCCTCTGCCTTCTGAGTGCTGGGATTGAAGGCTTTAACCATTGTCTGCATCTTTTAATTCAGCTGTTCCAAACTGGAGTGAACAGAAAAGGTAGTCACACTAGCCACCCATCACTTTCCTCCTCCACCTCACTGACTATGCAAACTAGGCAACATCATTCAAGTTTTGGGTGTTTATACCCTTTGTTCCAGGAGCACCCACCCTCACTAGAGATGTCACTAGTGATTTAGTATGAGGAATCTCATAGAGGTGAGTGACAATATAAAAATACTTCCTCTCTGTAGCAGTTTGCAACGGCGAATACAGAGGTGCTGCAAACATCCTTCAGCAGTGCCAACTACCTCTGCAGATCGAGATGCCCAAGACCGACTACTAAGTTAAAAGAACAAGAGGTAAACCAAGGTTTCCGGTAGAATCAGCTTCACACAGTGGATTATAATGTCATGTAAATGTGCAGGAAAACTTCTGAGAACCATATACTGAACTGCCGACTGTGGATTAGGCTGACAGGATTTCTAGAGGAAGTCAGGCAGGGTGGTTTTCTTTCTTTCTTGTTTTGCGATAAGGTTTGCTATGGACTTCTAGGCACAAGTGCTTCTCATCCTTCAACCTCCCAAGTAGATGGTTCAACAAGGCATGTCACATCCGCTAGCTTTTAGCGACAATTATAACGGAACTGTTTTCTTGATCCTCTGCTGCCACAGGTGTGCTTGACTCAAGCAGGCGGAGTGCTTTTTTTATTGGGGGGGGTTCGAGACAGGGTTTCTCTGCGTCTTTTGGAGCCTGTCCTGCAACTAGCTCTTGTAGACCAGGTGGTCTCAAACTCACAGAGACCCACCTGCCTCTGCCTCTCGAGTGCTGGGATTAAAGGCATGTGCCACCACTGCCTGACGGTTGGGTGCTTTTTTAAGGTAGCCATATATTTTAGCAATAACGACAACTGAAGCTAAGTGGAGCTTCAGGATGACAAGATGATCCTGTGTCAGCACTAACCCATGTGTTTTACTAAAAGCCTGAACCCTCGGATCTCCTGCCAGACCTTATGCATCTATGTAATATCCTCTCTGGGAGTGCCTGGTCCAGAACAGAAGTTAGGTAGAATTTGCTAAATAAATCAACCAATGGATATCTCACTTACGGTCATAAAGACAGAGTGGAGAGTTTTCTTGAGTTCTCTCTCCCAGAGACTAAAATGATCCACTTGAGGCAATGGATCTGTGTTACCACACAGCATGTTCTTGGTCTGTTCTCAGCATATCACCTCCATATCAACTGGCAACAAGCTGAGATAAGATAATTCCATTTTCAACATATCTAATGTGTTCAGTTATCTATGTAAAGTGGGGCACTGAGTAAATTGTGCCTGCCTGTGCTAGAGAAAGAAAAAGCCTGAGGTCAGCAGATGCTGTGGACTAGCTGATAACAAGGACTGGGAGTCAGCCAGCTGTGAACAACATACGCTGGCACCTTGCCAGGCAAGTAGGACACAGCTCCTAACTTTAGTTCCCACCTTACATCTATCTGAACTCTTTACAGAGAGCTCCTGGCTTTTATTTCTGGACCAATACAAGGTACCCCCCAAAACAGCTTTTGTGTGAATTAAAGAGACCAAAGGTGCAACAAGATTCTAAGAGTGAAGTCAAACACGAAACCCCACATACAGATGCCCTAGGTCTATAAGCTGATACATTAGCTTCAGTGCACCAGAGTGTCCCTGTAAAGCTTTATGCCTGAAAACCCCAGCAAGGGGGCAGCTTGCTATATTTCCTTCACTGCTCTAAGTATTTGTGGAAGAGCAAATGAAAACCAGCCCTCAAGTGGTGTGACACACACTGCATTTTAGCTGCAGGCTGTAAGGTGCTCAGTGGAGACATTATGTGAGTGTGAAATATCGCCCATAGGCTGTCTGAATACTTAGTCCCCAGCTGGTGGCGTTGTTTTGGAAGTTGTGGAACTTTGGACATAGAGCCTACTTAGCAGATACAGGGATACGAGGTAACTCTGAGGGTTGTAGGCTGATTAGCTCTGATTCCTCCTCCCTGCCATGATGAACCATATACTTTTTCCAAAATAAATCTTTTTTTCAAGTTGTTCCAGGTCCTTTACCACAGTGATGGGGAAAGTGATTAATACAGGAATTGAAAGGTACTCACAGCCAAGAAGCCCAGCTTGCCTCCACATCCGGTCTTGAGCCCCATGGCGGCTGTCAGATGGATCTCAATAAGTGTGCTTGGTGGGATTTTCTCCTCAGCACACTCAGCGAGGTTCACAGCACATAGAGCCATGTGGACATCCGAACAGGTAGATCCTGCAGGAAGCTTCCCTAGGGCAGGCAGAAACAGACACTAATGTTGACAGAGTGTCTTTGCCCTTCTAGCACAATCATAAACAAAGCATGGCTTTATAGTCAACTGTCACCTATAGGCTCAGGTGTTTCAACACTTGATCCCCACTTGGTGGAGCTGTTAGGGGAGGCTGTGGAACCTTCATGTGGTGGAGGCTATTGGGGTGGGTCTTGGAGGGCTAAAGCACACCTCCAGATGCAGTCTGACTCAGCTTCCTACCTGTGGCTGAAAGCTCCCTTCTGCCTACTCTCCAAACTGAGAGCCAGAGTAAAGGACTCCTCTCATCTCTGCCACAGTGATAAGCACAGTAACTAACACGAGGTGCAGAGGAGAGGAGTAACCTTTGTGATCAGGTAGTCCAGATGGGATGCAGGCTCCTCAAGTTACTAGCTATGTGCTCAAAACTGATGGGGACATGGCTCTGGTTCTGTGACAGGTGTTAGGATTGCTGGTCACTGGACAGAACTCAGAGGTGTGTGATACAACATTTTTCAAGGCAGTGCCAATAGCATGGCAACATTATGTTGACAAAGGTTCGAATTTTCAAATATTTGAAGGGAGAAAATGAAAACACAACACAAAAAACAAGTGAATTTTATTTTCTTCATCCTCCTCCTATATATGTCACAGAAAGGGATATAAAACTAAACAATGCTGCCAGTTACACAAGCTGGATTAGTAGGCAGAAGGCTTGCTATGAGATCAGTGGACAAAGCATCCCAGAATAGACCTAAGGACCCATCATGGCTGTCCTGAGCTTTCATATAGTTACAGTTTCCTGCTTTGGTCCACAAACAGAAGCTGGGAGGTGACAAAGGATAGCAGTCTCCTCACCTCAGGGCCATGACGGCAGCAACCAGGCCCTCTTACTGAGGATTCTTTTTACCCAGATGCCTTTTTGTTATCAGCATGGGAGCTCTTAGTACCTCAGGTCACTCTGTATAAGTGTGGGCTATCTGTTTTCCCCAAGAAGCTCTAAGCTTTTTCCTTCAGAAAGAGGACAGAGCACAGCATGAAAACCATACTGTGGGCACCCCTACCCTGGAGTCAAGACTGTTCAGTGAATGTAGAGATGAGTGGTGAAGTGTTCTAGCTGGAACTCTAGACCCTAGGAGCTCAGTCTCCTGATCAGAGTCCAGGATGTGGAGTCTGTTCTAAGGGTGCTGTGAGGGACCCTTAGGGCAAACAAACCAGTAGGGCAGATCTGCAGATAAGGACTCCCTGTTAAAGCTGACCCACCATCTCATTTCCTGGTCTCTCCTCCATCCTAGATGACTAGGACTGCTCCCTCTCAAACCTACAAGGAATGTTCCATACCCCAGGACCATATCCTACAGGAATCTCGGACTTCATCTACTGCCAGTGGGCACATAAGCAGCAGACTTCCCTTCTCCAACCCTCTGTCCTCACCTTGTCCCTCTTACCTGCCACACCTCTTGATTTCCCTCTGACCTTTGACTGCTGTCCCTCTTAGGCAGTGTCTTTTTGTTTGTTTGTTTGTTTTTAGAGATAGGGATCACCATGTACCCCTGACTGACCTGGACTTCCTTATGTACACCAGGCTGGCCTCTTAACTCACAAAGACCCACCTGCCTCTTCCTCCTCCCAAGTGCTGGGATTAAAGGAAGTACCACCATGCCCAGCTATGAAGTGCCTGTTTTGACTATACTGCTCCATCTACTCCTTGATGAAATGTTCTAGACTGCCTTGGTTCTCACTTTCCTCTGAAGGCCCAGGGTACATTATCTGGGGTGCAGATCCCATAGGTCCAATGTCTGCTGAGTATCTCTCCTCCATGTCTCATTTGCAAGTCTTTCTTGGAAAACAACTTTTCACCTTAGTTCCTTCGGCTGTCAGTGACACCACTGCTCAACCAAACTCCTAAGCAGGAAGCCAGGAAGCCATCCTAGGCAGCACTTTTATCTTTTAAACATTTGTTGATATTTTGTGTGTGCCATAACATGTGTGTACCATGGCATGTGTGTATAAGTCAGAGCACAACTTGAGGGAATTAGTTTTCTCCTGGCATGGGAATCATTAGGACTGAATTCAGGACATTACTTGGTGGCAAGTGACTTTACCAATTGAGCCACCTTGCTGGCCCCTCATTTTCCTTTTTCTTTTGAGACAGGGTCTCATGTAGTTCAGGTTGGCCAAGGATGATATTGAACCTGAGTCTCCTGGACACTGTGAATGATGTCCATCTTAGAAATGGTAAACTCAGCCGGGCGTTGGTGGCGCATGGAGGCAGAAGCAGGCCGATCTCTGTGAGTTCAAGGCCAACCTGGTCTACAAAGTGAGTGCCAGGACAGCCTCCAAAGCCACAGAGAAACCCTGTCTCGAAAAACCAAAAACAAAACAAAAAAAGATAAACTCAGAGCTAGAGAGGGGGCTCATCAGTTAAGAGCACTGGCTGTTCTTCCAGAGGACCTGGGTTCAATTCCCAGCACCTACATGGCAGCTCACACCTATATCTACCTCCAGTTCCAGGGGCTCTAATGCCCTCTTCTGGCTTCCACAAGGCATTGCCCACATGAGGTGCACATCTATACACATAAAATCAATAAATTAAAAAAGGAAGGAAGGAAGGAAGGAAGGAAGGAAGGAAGGAAGGAAGGAAGGAAGGAAGGAAGGTAGGTAAACTACAGCTATAGACAATGCAGGCTGATGGCTGTACCAAAGTCATGTGGCTTCGGTCAAGGTGGAGCTCTGGCAAAGCAAGCTAAGGAAGAGGGATGAGCAAGAGCAAGGGATAAGGAAGAGCAAGTTCAGCAGCAGTTACGTTCTCACCTGTGATATGCAGCTGGTGCAGCCTGTGATAGGCCAGGGCTGCATCCCTTGCACTGCTCTTAGCTTCGTCCTCAAAGCCAGCTGCAGTGGCTGGGGTGGCCCGCCAGCGCTGGAAGACTTTTTTGAGTATCCAGCGCACCAGACGCAGCTTCTGTAGGCTGTACCGGATCACATTCCAGGAGAGGCTACAGGCCAAGTCCAGGCGAGAGGTGGGCAGTGCCCGGCCCAAAACTGATAAACAGGTTTGTAGGTTGGCAGCAGCAGCTGCAAAGTCACCCTATAAAGCAGCGAGTGGTAATATGGTCATTGGCCTTGCCGTGACCTTTTTTGTTTTAAGACACTTTTATTTCACCCATCTTGTTACCAAAGTAAAACATAATTTCCATAAAAGAAAATCTGAAAAACTACAAAACATACTAAGGAGTAACCTCACCCCCACAAAGAATCATCATAGATATTCTGAAGACTCCCCAGCCTTTTTGCTAAATTAAATTACATTGTGTTCTATCGCTGAGCAAATGCTGCCAGTTTCCAGCAACTTCTTGTTTTGTTTTCTTTTTAAATAATTTATTTACTTTTATTTTATGTGCATTGGTGTTTTGCCTGCATGTATGTCTGAGAGTGTCGGATCCCCTGGAACTGGAGTTAGAGACAGTTGTGAGCTGCCAAGTGGGTGCTAGGAATTGAACCAGGTCCTTTGGAAGAGCAGCCAACGCTCCTAACCACTGAGCCATCTCTCCAGTCCCTTGTTTTCTTTTTTTGAGACAGGGTTTCTCTGTGCAGCCCTGGCTGGCTTAGAACTCAAGAGCTCCACCTGTCTCTGCTTCCTGAGTGCTGGGACTAAAAGTGTACACCACCACCACCCAGCTGTCACAGCAACTTTTATAAAAAAGGTAGAAACTAGTTTTTAGATAAAGTACATGCTTAGTTTCTGGAATTTGTTGAGCCCCACCTCAGACTTGCCCAATCACAGCACTGGAATTGTAGCCTGTCATCCTGTGGCCTGTAGAAGTCCAAGAACCACAGCTTTAAGGCCAACTCACAGCTAAATTGCTAAACTACCTCTATTTGGGATCTCTGCCAAGTTGAGGGTCTAATGGAGTCTATGGCACCCTGCTGATACTGGTAACTGAGAGAGGTTATCAATGGCAACAAGAAGCTCTTTCCCTAGAAGGTTCGCTGTTTTCCAGGGTGTCTTTGGTTTTACTCCTTTGCCTCAACTAGTGTTCCCTAAACATCCTCTCCTAGCAAGAATTCCACTGAGGCACTGACTCGTTTCTGCCCCACGGCCTGCCTCCTGGTCACTGCTCACATACAAAGGCATCTGAGTGTGTCCAAGCAACAGCCTCGAAAGAGCCCTTGATACCTTCCAGTGTCTTTCACCTTTGAGTTGTTAACACCATTATTATTTACTTTACTTCTCAAAATATTTATTCTCTTCTATCCCTTTAAAGTGTTAAACTCCAGGCTTTTATCTCTTATTCCGCCTATTCTAAGAACCTCCTAAATTGTTTCTGTACCTTTCCTGTTTCCTTTCCCCAACCTATTCTTCATATGGCCAGCAGAATGACATTATGAAACACCCTTAACTGTGCCTCTATGACACTCCTATGAACAGTGCCCCATCACATCTGTGTATGACACAGATTCGGGTGTGCTGACACTTAGGTGTGACAGCCTGCTGAAGGGAGAGAAAGCTTGGGGTTTACTGTTGCTCAGGACCATTCTG
Organism: Cricetulus griseus; assembly: GCF_003668045.3. Lineage (NCBI taxonomy): Eukaryota > Metazoa > Chordata > Mammalia > Rodentia > Cricetidae > Cricetulus > Cricetulus griseus. Next base: position 379,318,345 of record NC_048595.1, on the reverse strand, counting down.
AGTCACTTGACTCCCAAAGTGCACATGTTTAACTCCTGCCATAAGGTACCACAGAGCCCTCCTCATAACCTCTCCTTGTAACTGATCCTAAATAAAAACCTTACGCTAAACCCTGATCCACCAGCAAACTGGAAATAAAAGCCTAACTCAGAGGGCTGGAGAGATTGAGCAGAGTTAGTTCAGAGCACTTGATGCCCTCCCAGAAGACCACAGTTTGGTTCCCAGCACCCATGCCAGAGGCTCAGAACCACCTGCAACTCCAGCTCCAGGGAATCTGAAATCTCTTTTTCCAGCCTCTGTGGGCACCTGCACTCATGTGCATATATCTTTACACAGACACACACATAAATAAAAAAAAAAGTCTTAAAAAAAAAAAAAAAAAAAAAACAGGGCTGGAGAGATGACTCGCAGTTAAGAGCATTAACTGCTCTTCCAGAGGACCTGGGTTCAATTCTTAGTACCCACATGGCACCTAACAACTCTTTGTAACTCCAAGATCTGACACCCTCACACAGACATACATACATACAGGCAAAACACCAATGCAAATAAAATAAAAATAAAAAAAATATTAAAAAAGACCTAACTCATTTACAAGTCAAAACTCTGAAAATGCAGACCATTACACCCCCAGCCCTCACTGCCACCTCTCTGACATATCCTGCACTTTAGACACACATATCCTCTGTCTTCTTGTCACAGTGAAACATGAAGCTCCCCCCCCCCCCCATGTATTCCAGCCCTTGGTCTGCAACTGCTTCAGAAAGTTGTGGAACCTTCAGGACTAAGGCCTGGCTGACAGAAGCAGGCTGATAGTGACAGATACTGCAAGTGATCTCCACGTGTGTTACCTCTCTGCTTCCTGATCTGCTGAGATGTCAGGATACCATGCCACAAGCTCCTGCCCCCTGACCACCAGCCTTTCCCAGGAGGGACTGAAGCTATCAGCTCAAATAAACTTCTACCTTAAATTGCTGCTGTTAGGTACTTTGTTACCATAAGGAGGAAGTGACTAATATATCACTCATGGCACAATCAGCTTGAAAGGTCCTGCCATGCCTGCCTGCCTGCCTGTCTTTCTTATCAGGACAGTACCACTTATACACCAAGAGTCACAAAGATCACCTAGTGTCCACAGCATGATGTAGGCACAGGTGCACTGTCCACCACTGCCCAGTCACCTCAGCACCTGCCACAGGACTTCATACACAGTGGGGATTCAACAACACTCACTGAGTTCTTGTTGAGCATAGAGGAAGGTGAACAAACGTGAATGGCAGAACTCACTCTGGCAAGGTCTAGGTCCGCCTGCTTCCGGTGTCTCCAGAAGGTGACTGAGGAGCGTGTGTGTGGACGGATAACTGGCTCCCCATGGACCAACAGCTTCACAAAGACGCTCAAGACAATCACACCATTTACCAGCCACAGGAGGAGAGTTGGCATCATCCAGTCAAACCAGCCCCCAGAACCTAGAGAGGGGCATCTCAGCTGAGACTCAGGGCCTTGTGGAACAGCAAGGCACCTGACGGACTCCAGAAGTGTGAGATCAAAGAGCCGTCTGCATCATTTCAGAGGAAACGGTAGACAATTCTATAGCCTAAATAGGAATCTTTATATTATTTCAGAGGAAATGGCAGACAATTCTATAGCCAAATAGGAATCTTTGTATCTCCTGGCACCACAGAGCTGGGTGCCACAAAAACCTCAGTTAAAGGACTTAGGACATGGATCTCACACCTGACATAATACTACAAAGTCCCCCAAACAGGCACTTCCCCCATCTCTCCCATCCACTCCCTACATGCTAACTGTAACAAAGCAGTTTCCAGATTTGCGTTGCTTGCCTCAACTAAACTCAAGTTTGTCTTATTATACATAACTTAGGATAGCCCCTGTTGGAAGCAAGCAGGTGGGAGGCCCATCCCGAGTTTGGACTAGGTAGACACACCATGTAGTTTTGCACAGGTCCTTTTGCCACAGAGTTCACCTAACCCAGGCAATATTAGGGAACCCACCTACCTGACTCCAGAGACAGTACACTTCGGCCAGAGCCTGAGTATGGGTGCTGATCAGTGTCGTGGGCCCCTCCCCACTGCAGCAAGGAAGTCAAGGGGTTAAAGGAGAGGCCCAAGAAGGTGAGGACACACAGCAGAATTCGAGATCGGTCCACCATGCCCAGTGCCACAGGAGGAGAGTCTGGTTCATCTTTAACCTTCAAAACAGTAACTCAAGGTTAGCATGATTACCGTCTATGTTTTTATAGAACTCTGTGGGGTGGTTTGATGTGATGTCCCCAGAAACTGCAGGAATTTGATATCTGATATCCAACTGGTAGCTACAGGGGAGGAGTAGGAGGTAAAGTCTTGCTGGAGCACTTTGGAAATCAGTATGGCGACTCCTCAAAAAAAAAAAAAAAAAAAAATGGGAATCAGTCTATCACAAGATCTAGCAATCCCACTCCTAGGCATATACCCAAAAGAAGCACATTCATACAACAAGGACATCTGTTCAGCCATGTTCATAGCAGCAGTATTTGTAATAGCCAGAAAGTGGAAGCAGCCTAGATGCCCCTCAACCAAAGAATGGATAGAGAAAATGTGGTACATTTACACAATGGAGTACTATTCAGCAGGAAAAAAACAATGGAATCTTGAAATCTGCAGGAAAATAGGCGGAACTAGAAGAAACCATTCTGAGGGAGGTAACCCAATCACAAAAAGACAAACATGATATGTACTCACTCATATGTGGATTTTAGACATAGAGTAAAGGATTACCAGTCTACAAATCCACACTTCCATAGAAACTAGTAAACAAGGAAGACCCTAAAAGAGACAAACATTGTACCATGGAGAAAGGGAAAGGGTGAAGATCCCCTGAGCAAATTGAGAGCAAGGGAAGAGGGGGGAGGGAGCTACGAGAATGAGAAGGGAAGACGAGGAAGGATGCAGAGGTCATGAGGGAGCAGAAAGGTTGAGTCAGGGGAAGAATAGAAGAAAGGATATGTGGTAGGTAGGGTGTTAGTTGGAGGGGTGGTAGGGGAGGTCGAGAGGGAGAAGGGAACTGGGATTGTCATGTAAATCAATCTTGTTTCTAATTCAAATAAAAAATAATAATAATTAAAAAAGTCTTGCTGGAGAAGTATGTCACTTGGAATGGGCTTAAGATTTCAAAATGCTCATGCCATACATACCCAGTGTGCTCTCTCTGCCTCCTGCTTGTAGATCCAGATGAGAGCTCTCAACTATTCCTGTCACCATGCCTTTCTTTGTTCTGCCATCATGGACCCTAACCCTTTGAAGTCATAATTAAAATGCTTTCTTTTTTTTTTATAGGTTGTCTTGGTCATGGTGTTTTGTCACAGCAACAAAAGAGTAACTGAGACACTTGGTTTTTATACATACACCAAGAAACAGACTGAGGGGTTTAAATTCAAGACCATTAAGTCAGAGAAGAAAAAGGCCAGGAGGGACCTATGAAGTCCATGATTTCTAAAATTATTGCTCTAACATTGGAATACTCTTTCTATTGCTGACTAAGTATATTCCACAGAACAAAAGAAAGGAGTAGAGAGTCTCAATGTGTATCTCTGGCTGGCCTGGAACTGATTCTGTGTAGACCAGAATGACCCTTGAACTCACAGACCTGTCAGTCTCTGCCTCCTGAGTGCCAGGCCAGCTTTCTTACAAAATGGACCTATACAATAACAGAGAGCATGCTAGGGTCAGAGATATGGAGACCAAGGAGCACTCCCATGACTACAAAGAAACCAAACTGTTTTTTGAGACAGGGTCTCTTGTTATTTTTGCCACTGTGCTGTGTACATGAGCAAGAATGTTGTGGCTAACAAACAAATCAAGAATCCTGTAGATGGGATTACAAATTTGAGGCACTCTTATCTAGTTTTGTAATGTGGGTTCTGGACCTCAGATGCTCAAGGTTGCATGCCTAGCTCTTACATCTGATGAGCCATCCTACTGGCTATTTCATTGTGTTTACACCACACCTCAGGAAGGACAAAAACTATGCTCTGGAGGGTGACTCCTTTAAAGGGAAGGTTTGCTTTTGTTCATGGATTCCAAGGTTTTAGTTCCTCACACCAGGGACAACGTGATGGCAGAGCTGAGCAGCTTGTTTTACCTCAGTGATGAGGGAAACACAGAAAAGGAAAGAATGCTGGAAGTCAAGTTTGCTATTAAAACTAGAATGTACTTTTTTTGTCTCTTTCATTTTGCAGACAGAACTAGAGGTGAGGCCCTAGGGAACTGACAAGGGGTGAGAAAGGGGATCGGAGCCAAGATTTTCCCCAAGCCCTGATGCACACATTCCAAATTGTATGTTATATCAATCACCATTATCATCGAAACAAAAATGTTTCAAAAGAATGTTTGCTGTATGATGGGCCAGCCTGGTCTACATAGAGAGTTCCAGGCAACCAACTAGAACTGTATAGTGAGACCATTATCTTTAAAAAAAAAAAAAAAAATTGCTTATTTAGCATGCACAAAGCCCAAATATCAAAAGCACTGGCAAGCCTTTGTCCCAGCACATGGCAGACAGGAAGATCAGGGGGTCAAGGTAATCCTAATTTCATAGCAACTCTAGTCCAGTCAGAGCAACATGACAACCTTCAAACAAACAAAACCATATGCTAGAATGAAACCATATGCTTTTGGATGGAGGAATGCCAATGTCAAGATGCAGTATAGGATCCAATGTCTCCAAAGGTTCCTAGAAAGTCATTAAGCTTAGGGCCTCATCTAACTAATTCCAATAAAACTTCAATTGCCATGGGCTTTTCTTGTTCAGGGACCATTTACAAGCCCTGGGTTGGTGTAATGTTATCTGTTAGACTGCAAATTGGAGTTGTTTCCAGAAAGAGCGCCCAGAGACGACCTCACTCAAAACTAGCAGAGCAGCCTCAGAAAGAGGCTTGCCAGGCCCATTATAGGCAGAGGAATTAACAGAGCACATCAGCAACTCCCAGAGCCATTGCCTGACAGCTGCTCTGTGTTGGCACTCACTCCTCGCTGAGGGAGGGGCCTTTCCACAGGACCTGTTAAATCTGAGGGTCTGGTTGTGTCCCCATCCAGAGATAGCTTGCTCCTTTTTTTTTTTTTTTTCCTTTTTGAGATGGTCTTGGTACCATCTCAAGATCTTCCTGCCTCATCCTCCCTCCCACTGGGATTTCAGGCATGCACCACCAGTTTTCACCACTTTAAATGCAGCTAACATAACAGAATTCCTGGTCCTCTCCACCCCACATTGTTTTAAGCAGTGATCCAGTCACCTGGCCACTAATGCCTTAGGGAAAACAAGAGATTCTGAGGGTGAGAAATGTCAAAAGCTCATACCTTTGCATCATCCAGCAGAGGACTTCCTGGCTCAGAGTCAATAGAATAGGGAGAGAAGCCTGCTTGGGACCCCGAGTCAGAGGCCGGGGGAGACATCAGAAGGACATTCTGATTAAAGTCTTCAATCTTCAAGTCCACATCACTGTCCACCAGACTGCCTAAATCAATGCCCTTCAGGAGCTCTGCAAAGAAAACTCCCCTTTAGAAAATTATCCATTTTTACAAAATCCCACACAGACAGGGCCTCATCCACATCTGAGTTCTCCCTTGTGCCCATCGCAGGACTTCTCCAAACAGCTGTGAGGTTTGATGGGCCTTTCTCAACAGGCAGACTTACTGTTTTTCTGATTTGCCAGCTTCAGTACCATGTTCTCCTGACGAAGCTTGTGATTGACCTGCTGCAAATATTTGATGTAGTCAATGGCCTTCCTCAGAACGCCAGATTTGTGCATCTGGGAAGAAAGACAGATGAAACACAGTTAAGGCAGACCATGCTGGAGCAAAGAGAGCAGGGCTCCAGAGTTCAGGAGTGAGGAGCACAGCTTCGAGGTGTCAAACACTGGTTCAAATGCTGGCTAACTAAGACAAAATTCACCCTAACTCAGAACTTCTTTTTTCTTTTCTTTTTTGAGGGGGGTGAGGTGGGATAGTACTAGGGATTGGACCCAGAGTTTGGCATATTCTAGTTCTATCATGAACTAAATCCTAAGCCTCTCCTTAATCCTTAACATGTGAATAATGATAGCATGTAAACCATAGGCTGGTAGTATTGGCATATAACTGACATACAATAAATATTAGCTATAATAATTCTTATAATAATTCTAACATAAAAGCAAACTTTAAGCTGGACGGTGGTGGTGCACTCCTTTAGTCCCAGCACTAGGGAGCAGAGGCAGAGGCAGGGGTATCTATGTGAATTTGGGGCCAGCCCAGTCTACAAAGCAAGTTCCAGGACAAGCTCCAAAGCTACATAGAGAAACCCTGTCTCAAAAAATCAAAACAAACAAAAACAGACTTTAAGGCTGGGTGGTGGTGGTACATGCCTTTAATTCCAGCACCTGGGAGGCAGAGGCAAGAAGATCTCAGAGTTTGAGATAAGTTTGGTCTATAGAGTGAGTTCCAGGACATCCAGGGCTACACAGAGAAACCCTGTCTCAGAAAAACCAACCAACCAACCAACCAACCAAACAACAAAACAATAATGAAAAGCTTTAAGGAAAACAAATGGCAAACAAAAAATAGCATTGGAGGCTGGGTGATACATGCCTTTAATCACAGCATTGAGGCAGAGGCAGGTGAACCTCTCTGAGTTTGAATACAGTCTGGCCTACATAGAAAGTTCCAGGACAGCTAGTGCTAATTAAACCCAGGCTAATAATAAACAAACAAAGAAAACCAGTATTGTGCTGGAAATGTAGTTTAGAGTGGTCGCTTAGCATGTATAAATGAACAATGAACTTCCTCTTAAAATAGGGTGTTGTGAAACAAACAATCCCTCCCATTTCCCAGGAGACACACATTAAAAAAAATAGGTATGTATGAAAAATTAATTTTCTCTGCTTTGCTCTTAGTCAAAGACTCAATCACCACTCTCTCTTCTCCTCTAAAAGGGAACACTACTAAAAATATGTCAAGAATGTTCTTAGTTGCCTCCAAGGTACACCATCCTATACCTAGCCACCAGGTAAGAAGTGGCATCTCCCACTAACACTGAAGTGCCTTTCATAGTAGAGCAGAGTCACAACACAGCATTGTTGAAGGATCATCAACTCTCAACATTTCCTTTATGTCAGATGATAATTTGTACTCTCATGTGCGCCCATGCTTGAAGAGAACAGAAGAGGGTGCTGGATCCCCAGAACTAGGGTTATAGCCTAGTTCAACAATGGCATGGGTGCTGAGAACAGAACCCAAGTTCTCTGGAAGAGCAGTACTTGCTCTTAACTGCTGAGCCATCTCTCCAGCTCTCCTCATTCATTCATGGAACTGACTTTCAGCCCTAATTGGCCTAGTACTTGTAATCCTCCTGCTGTGTCTCTTGAGGGCCAGGATTATAAATATATGCCACCATCTATACCTGGGCAATATTTTATAATCCCATCCAACACCAAAATATTTCAATAAAAATGTACCTCTAACTCACTTTTGTGTCCATTCAGCTTAAGCCTGCACCTTCCCTAATTCCCATGACAAAGACAGAGGAGGAGACACTGCGGCTTGAATCTACATTCTTCTTGGCACTTACCTTGGCATCTGTTCCCATGACCAAGTCCTTCAACTCTATGATTTTGTCATTGATAGAGGATCGATATCGCTTTTCAATGATGTTGTGTGTTGTCCTCCTCTCTCCTTCTTTGGGGGGCTCTAGCTGCTTTACACCGCCAGGTACTTGCTTAATAGGAACTTTCTCTTGTCCCATCATCACAGGCATTGTGGTCAGAATGGTCCCATTGCTGCCCACCAGAGTCTAGAACAAGGGCAGAGTTACGCTTTGTTAGCTTAAATAAAGTAACCTCATGAAACAAAGTAGCTTGCTCCTGCATATGGAGTGTCAGCCAGGAGTGCTCCATGTGGTCTCATACCTCCTGGGCTAATGATGCCACATCCCCCAAAACCTCAAGACGCATCGGCTCCTATCTTCCTCTCAGAGTCACTGTAAATAAGCTGCACCCCAAAAAATATTAGTTCAGCCTTAACCTCTGATCTGGGGGTGCTAGAAAAAAGCTGTATGGTTTGCTGTTGAGCTGTCAGCTACCTCTGAACACACATGTATGAACTGCACTAACTGGACAAAGAGAAAACTTTCTCTGAGTGTGCAATGCATTTTTTCTCTTCTCAAATGACATGTAAACTAATTCCTACATTTCTTTCTATAGTCTGACCATCAGCGATCACAAGGATAAAACTCATACTTTTATTCAGAGCTGTTTTCTTAACTAATCAGATCAGCCAGAGACTCCATCCCCTGTTTCTACTCTTTCCTGTTCCCATGTTTACTAATTTTTTTTTTATCTTACTTTCTTCAATAAATGGCTTCAACATCCAAACGACCAATAAAGAGACAAAAACCTGCTCTACTTCATTAGAATTAGAGATAATTCAATGGGCTGGTAGTGATTGGCCATGCCTTTAATCCCAGCACTTGAGAGGCACAGGCAGGCAGATGTTAGTTCCAAACCATCCAATGCTACAAAGTGACACTCTGTCTCAAAAAAGGCCAGTCAGGAAAAGTGGCACATGCCTATAACTCCAGCCCTCAGAGGCTCAAGCAGAAAAATTTTGAGTTTGAGGCCAACCTGGGCTATTGGGAGATCCTATATAAAAAATAAACAGAAAAATTTACCTGTAACAAATAATCAGTTTTAGAAGTTTGATGAAGTTTTACATATCAGCATGTCCCCTTATATCCTCTGAGGATGTCCCCTTATGTACTGCCCTATAACCCTGCTGACATAATCACCACAGCCATGTTCCATTTCTTGAGTTTGGAATCCGTAGTGTGAACTTCTGAGACAGGCTACTCCTGAGGTTTAGCCGGGTCACCTTATGCCTCAATAGTTCCCTTTCTTGTTGTTGGCAACACTTAACATTTTATGTTACTGAGTATACTGAGTTATTATCCCAGGGATGAACATTGAATGTTTCTAGTTCTTGGCAGGTTTTGTTTTGTGATAAAGTCTCACATAGCCCAGGGTAGCCCCAAGGTTGCTATGCAGTTGAGGATAACATTGAACTTTTTTTTTTTTTTTTTCTTTTAATTTCCCCAGAGTTTCTCAGTAGCTATGGAGCTAGTCCTAGAAGTTGTTACATCAACCAGACTGGCCTCAAACTCAAGAGATCCACCTGCCTCCTCTGCCTCCCCAGTGATGGGAATAAAGCATGCTCTACCACTGCCCAGCAACACTGAACTTCTGATCCTGCAACCTCTACCTCACCAGTGCTGGGGAGTCATTTGCATTCATGTGACACCACACCCTGTTTATGTGTTGCTGGGAAGTGAACCCTGAGCATGCTAGCTAAGTATTCTATTAACGGGCTACATCTCCAACCCTAGTTCTTGGTTTTTATGAATAAAGCTAGTGCTTCCAAAACTTAAGTAATCTTTTACTTAAAGTGGCTGGGGTCCATAACTGCAGGATGATGCTTTCTTTCCTTGTCTTGACATTTCTCCCTGTCTGGTGATCCTAGAAACCCTTAGAAGTCAAACCTCCATGGCAACAATAGTAACTAGAAGATGATGGTTCTGTGTGGAGCTCTTGCCCAGCCTCAGGTGTTCTTTTCCACCTCCTTGCAAGATCCCAAGATTTAATATAATACACTCCGGCAACATTTCTTCGAGGGAAAAAGCAAAACTAAAAGGGGAGTGATATTTACAATCTGATGAACATAGTCCATAAAAGCTCCCATCGTCTACTTAGCAGTAGGCTTTAACAACTCTAAAGCACAGTAGAAAGAGAATTCAACTCTTACTGGTACTTGAAGGGCGGCCGTCTGGAGGGGGGTGGTGAGGGCAGTGAGGGCTGGGTTCTGGACTGCAGCCATAACAGGGCTGCCATCTGTTTTCAGTGTGGTCAAAACAAGGGAATCTGTCTTAATGATCTGAGGCTGAACCAGGACCTAGGAGAACAACAAAAGGTAGCATTATTTTTCATACTTTTTCATTTGCTTCTTGTTACATAGACTCATCACAAAAGAATAAAAAACTGAAACCAAAACTGAAAACCAAAAAGAAATTCCCTAGAGGCAATTCCCAAAGTTGGCTATTTTGTACAGCTTGCATCCATGTTGAAGAGGAAGAAAGGGGCAGCTAAAGAGAGTATGAAGGCTTCAGGCTTTCAGGCTAGCATTGCTACTTACTGTGTGGCAGAAACAGAGCAAGGATGGCTCAGAATGGATGGCTGAGAAAGAGCCAGGAACATGGGCAAGAAGTAAAAGTGATAAACTAGGTTTTATTTTATTTTTTACGATAAATTAATTTGGGGTCAGAGAAATGGCTCCATGGTTAAGGTGCCAGTCACCAAGCTTGCTGATCTGAGTTTGATCCCCAGGACTCACAAGGAGAGAACCAATTCCCACAAGCTGTCCTATGCACCTACCCAGTCACATACACATGTACACAAAATAAATATTTTAAAACATAATAAAAATGTTCATTTGTTAGTAAGAAAACATAGTTCCGATGCAGTATTACATATAGCCTGTTTTTCTATGTATATAGTGAATAGACATATATATGTAGAAACAGACATCTATCTGAGAATATATGAAGGCCAAAGCAGGACACCAGCTCTCTGCCTTACTGCCTTGTGAGATCTTAGTGGACGAGGAGCTTCCATTTTGGCTATCACCTTTTCAGTGGCCTAGCAGGCCAGTAAGCTCTCAGGATAGCCTCTCTCCCCTTCCCAAAACTGGGTTTACAGGCACAAGCAGTCATGCCCAGCTTTTTACATGGGGACTGGGGATTCGAATACAGGTCCTGATGAATGTGGAGGTACACGTCTTTAATCCCAGAACTCAGGAGGCAGAGACAGAGGCATGTGGATCTCTGTGAATTTGAGGCCAGCCTGATCACATAGTGAGTTCTAGGACAGCCAGAGCTACAAAGAGAGCGCTTGTCTCAAATCAAATAAACAAACAAAAATTAAACACAGGTCCTAATGCTTACAGCCAAGCAATCTTATCTACTAACTCATCTCCTTAGCCCCCAAAACATGTTTTTTTAATTACAAAAATAACGTACATTTAGCCCCACCACCATACACATTTAGTATCCACTGCAAAATAGGGAAAACAAAATTAAAGAAAGTTATCTGAGAGATACTAGTTTTACATGTATCGAGAGTGTTGGGGTGAAGTGCATGCCACAACTTCAGGTGCAGAAGTCGGCAACTGGAAGAGTTGGTTCTTCCTTCTACAATGTGGGTCCTGGTGATTGAACTCAGGTTTTTAGGCTTGGTAACAAGTGCCTACGTCCACTAAGCCAACTCACTAGCCCTCTTTCCAGTTTTATGCCCATCATATGTGTGAACACTAGTCACTATACCAGCCTTTTCTAAGGATGCTAGAGTGTATCTACAGGTGAGGCTCAGTCAGACGATCACAGGTATATCCTGTTAGGCCTCCCAGCTGTTTTGTGTACACTCTTGATGACCCATCTTAGCATGCCAAAGTGTCTACCAAGGAATAGCACAGAGTCTCCTCCAGTTCCTCCTTGAATCCCTTTCAAGCCACCTACCGGGACCTGCTGCACCTGGGGTGCAGCAACTGTCTGCACTGTTGCTGGGGCAAGGGTCTGCAGCGTGCCATTGGCTGTTTGTGTCAACACCCGCTGAGCCTGTACAGTTTGCACCTGCTGCTGGATCGTGACTGGCTGTACCTGCGAGGATGTCACCAGGCTTTGGACTTGAGGCTGCAGGACTTTGGGGAAGAGGAGAAAAAAGTTACATGGATAAGGAATGTACAATGTCACCGTAGCTGCAACATAACTTGAGGATGGAGTATCTCATAATGACTTCCACTTCCCACCTGCTGCTGAAGATGATGTGCACAGCCATTTACAAGCTGGTTTAGAGAATAGGAACATCCCGTAAGGGCTGCATCAATTTCTGATAGAATGAGTACAAATTGTTTTATTACTCTGGGTGCTGGAGTGAAAGTAAGGGAAGCTACTTGGCAATGGCTGCACCCGCAATGGAGTTAATAGCCGTTGAGAACCAACAACCCCCTAGAGTCTCGTTGCTTCCCATCCTTTCTAGTTGGAAAATCTGCTTTGGGATTATAGTCTCGGCCTTCTGTTTTATACTGCCTCCCTCAAAGTCTCAAAACCCACCAGAAAACTACATGTGTCTTCAAATTGAGAGCAATACTGAGCCTACCCAGAGCCCCCTCCATCACTGGAAATAGCACATCCCAGAATGAACAAGTACCTCAGTCATTCATTCACTCAACATATACTGAATGCCCACCTTGAGGGCTGCTATTTAGAGATGAAGCACCTATTTTAAAAATGGTATTATCTGCACAGTGCTTGTTTAGGAATTATCTACTGAGGGAACAGTTCTCATCTGTAGATGATGTCTAGATCTGGTGGCTAGCTATTTAAGTTTCAGACCTAATTTTATTCAGGACTCCACCTCTGATTATCAGGCTAACCCTCACCTACCATGTTTGTTGGACTCTGAAGTAGGTCTAAATAGTCATTAAGGCCTTTGGGGAAAGAGACATGTTCCCGTACCATTCTGTCCATGATCAGAAACATCTCCAGACAGGACCATACTGAAATATCTACTGTGCCCAGATGATGAGATCTGCAGTGTTTACACACTGGCATATGCACCCTGGACTGACTTCTGAGTCACCTTGGAAGCTGGTTGCTGCGTTCTGGTATATCAAAGGCTGCTGGATGATCCTTGTCTGTGGAGCAGTGCTGAATGTCGGGGTGATCATTACCGTCTGTTGCTGAAGCTGAGCTGAAGGCTGGGGCTGCGGCTGGGGCTGGGGTCTAGGCTGGAGAACAGGGGTTGCCCTGGGTGGGGTAGGAGAGACTTTGACCTGCAAGGCTAGAGCCTGAGGGGAGGCAGTTGAGGGGGAGAAGGTAGGTAATGGGACCTGGCTGAACGACCGCTGCACTCCAGGATCTGTGGCTGCACCACCATTGCCTCTGCTGTTGCTGCCACTGCTGCTGCTGCTGTTGCTGCTGCTACTACTGCCACTGCTACCACCACCAGGGAAGGAGCTGCATAGCTGCTCTGAAAACAAATCAGGGAACTCTCCCACTTGATTGCTGACGAACTGTAGCATTTCTGTGAACAAAAGAAAAGGAGTCATTTTATTGCTATCCTAAATATAAACTTTTTTGGGTTTGTCTTTTGAGACAGGGTCTTGCTATATAGACTTTGTTGGTCTGGTAATCAAAACAATCCTCCTGTTTCACCCCCGCCCCCAAGCTCTGGGATTACAGGCAAGTGCCACCACAGTAGGCTGATGAAACACAAGCTTCTTTATTTTGCACTTTATTTTCTTCAAATGGCTCCTATGGATTTGTATGTAATTTGTGGGCAGAGAAGAGCAATCCTATTGCCTAGAGCTCTTGACTAACAGCTGAACTGAGAGCCAATTTCTCTTTAATGTGACTCAGATTATTAATTATTCAGTGACTTCTTTTAAGGTGCTGGGAAATTGAACTCAGAGCCTGGTGCATGTGAGGCATGTGTTCTGTTACTGGGCTCCATCCTCAGCTCCCCAAATACTGACTTTTAAACTTGATTAAGAAATTGATACATTCAAGTTGGGGGACATTCAGCATTTATATAAACGCACAAAGCTCCGGGCTCCATTCCTGGTACCATAAGCAATGTAACACAAAACAAGAATATACAGGGAATGAACATCTAATTCCAGGCGGTGGTGCACGCTTTTATCCCAGCACTTGGGAGGCATAGGCAGGTGGAGCTCTGAGTTTGAGGCCAGCCTGGTCTACACTACAGAGTGAGTTCCACGATAACCAGGACTACACAGAGAAACCCTGTTTGGAAAAAAAAACAAAAAAGAAAATCTAGTGTCTTTTCTGAGATACTTGCCTTGGCTAGTCTAGAATTTGCATCAATCCTCCTGCTTTTGCCCCCCAAGTGCTAAGACTACAGGCGTAAGCCATCATTTCCATCTCTCCAGCCAGCCTAATCTACATTCAACAATGAAACTGTCAGGAATTTTTAGAGGAAGGATGAAAAGATCATATATAAAGCCCCGGAAATAACTAGAACATGGTTAACATGGACTGTCAACACACAGCCAGGTTCAGATCCAGTTTTCTGCCATACAATTTCATCCATGTATGGTATCACAGAGCCCTGCCTGAAGGCCAAGGCATAGCAGTTGGTCCTGCACCAGATTCCATGCTTTTCAGGACCCTTCTGGACTTCTGGCTGTGTCCTTTCCCCCCTGGGAAAGAGTCTGTGGGGCCAAGAAGACATGTGCAATTGAAAACCATGTCCCCCTTTCTAGTTCATACCCCAAGTGACTATGGCCCTGGAATCCCTAGCCCTCCAAGTCTTAAGCCTGCAAAGGCTTACAGAAACTCCACTTACTCCATGACCCCCTGTTCCTCATGACTGCTTCTTGCTCCTGGGGCTGCTCCTCACTAGATGTCTGGAGCTTCCATTTTGTCCTAGCACTTTCAGATCTACTTCATTGTTCATTTCATTCCTTCTCTAATACCTTACATAGACACATGAAGTCAGAGATTGTTTGGGTCACTGTCGTGATTTTCAAGTGGTCAGGAATCCCTTTCCAAATTCTCTTGGTCACTGGTGCTCTGACTTAGACATCAAACAAACCACCACAACCAAAACAGACACCATGCCTGGCAAGATGACTCAGTGGGAAAAGACACTTGCCCCCATCCTGCCGGCCCGAGTTTGAGTCCCAGAATGCACATGTTGGAAAGAAAGAACTGACTCTCACAACGTGTCCTCTGATCTCCACATGTGTGCCATGGAGTGTGTACCCACACACAAAATAATAATGAAAATAAGAATAATAAAAAGACAAAACCAGCCACACAAACAGAAAAGCGCCATCTCCATTCATTCCCCAAACCCCTACCAGCAAGTCCTTTCCAAATCTTTAAAGGAGGGATGGGCCTTGGGGGAGATGTCTGAGGTAGAAGAGTCATATGTGGGGCAAGCAGTTTGTTACTGGAGATTCCTAGTATGGTCCAAATTGAGTAATTGGAGCTTAGCATTTCAATTGCAGCACTGTAAGCGTTCAGCCAGTTTAACCATGGGGCATAACTGTTTCACCAAGCTAAATTCCCACAGCGTGATGAGTACTTACAAACACCTCATCACTCTGCTCTGCCGTCACTAGCCTATTGTATGTGGGTGGAGAAGGGGGCAGACGTCACAGATACTGCAACTCTATCAACTAAGGCCAATTCCTTATACACAATATAACTAAGAGCCATCCTTAATCTCAGGACAAAATATGAACCAAATACAAATACAAATGTTCATACATTCCAAGCATAACATGAGATTATAGAAAACTTTAAGAAAATCATCGAGAAACATAACAATTTGTTGAGTCTTTCACAATTCCCATTAAGTCAACATAAAAGAGCAATCTAATGTAGGGGCATGGGCTTTGGTGCTATGTGGGCCTGGGACTCAGGAAGGCAGCCAGAGAAGCTTCCCTCACCACAGAAAGCTGTCTGGGAAATACACACTGGACTCTCTGCTCTGAGGATTAGTAAGATAATTTATGCATAGTGCTTGCAAGGGGCAATCCCTTATGAAACCCCGCATTAGTGGCACCCTTTGAGCACCCACTATACACCCACTATACAACCACTTGGTTTTTCAACAAGTGCTCTCCAAAATCCTTTGCTTGGGGGACATATAGTCTGGTGTGCAAAGGTCACAAGGTTTTAGTGTTAAGAGTGTATAGGTAGGGCTGGAGAGATGGCTCAGAGGTTAAGAGCACTGACTGCTCTTCCAGAGGTCCTGAGTTCAATTCCCAGCAACCACATGGTGGCTCACAACCATCTGTAATGAGACCTGGTGCCCTCCTCTGGCCAGCAGGCAGACATGCAGGCAGAATACTGTATACATAATAAATAAATCTTAAAAAAAAAAAAAAGAGTGTATAGGTAAATGGGATTGAACTGCCTGTTTTGTTTTTTTTTCTTAAAGTAAAATCCCTTTAACTCTCACATGACAGCTCCAGTGAGACCATCTCCAGACAACTGGGAAGCAGGCCCTAACCAAATAGTAAAGAAAGATGTACATTTGTGGGAAGGAGCACCATGCAGATACACCAAGAGGGAACCCCAGTTGGCTAAGGTATAGGCTCCAGGAACAGTCATGTTCTTTAGCTCCACATGCCACTGTGTGGGAACATCGTAATGCCTCTGTACTCTTCCCTGCTCTATTCTTTGTGTCAGGCAATTACACGAGCTCTCATTTCCACAGAGAGCCATAAGACCTGGGAAGGGAGGCCTGGGAAAAGGCTTTATGGAGCTTTGAAAATTGAGTTTGTGTTCTAGCTGCAGTTCACAGAACACAGGGGCAAAGAGGCTTCCCAGAAGTGGACCGGCACACCTAAGCTTATCTCACTCCCTTCTATACCATATTCCCAGCCTTAGCTGTTTCTATGATTTAGAGGTAAGTTGCTTGGGGCACCAAGAAACTACATTTGGGCTCTGGTTTCTGTCTCTTCAAAAGCAAAGAAACAAACTAGAGGCACTGTTTAGCACCCATGCATTTCAAGTAGTTTCATGCTTCAAAGAGATACAAGTTCATATTCACTATATGCAGCTTATGACCTAGAAACAACATGAATTATCTTGGCTGGCTTAGCCACACAACATCCAATGCACATAAAATAACTTGAAATATGACCAGCTCAAATTGTTATTATTTTATTTTATGCATAGGGGTATTTTGCCTGCATGTATGTATAGCAAGTGTAAGCATCATGCCCAAGGAGGCCAGAAGAAGGTGTCAGATGTCCTGAACTGGAGTCACAGATGGTTGTGAGCTGCTATGTATGTGGGTGGTTGAGAATTGAACCTAGGTCCTCCAGAAGGGCAGCTAGGGCCCTCAACCACTGAGTCATCACTCCAGGACCCTGATTAGATTAATTTTAGTTAGGAATAAATCCAAAGCTCCAAGATGGGGTAACAATGTCTTAATCCTTTAGGTATTTTCTATCTATCTCTGGGAAGTGAGGGAAGGGCTGGTTTACAGAGATCATTATTCTTTGTTTCTTATGGGGGTGGGATGGGAGGAAATGCTAAAACAGGGTCTTATAACACAACTTACCACATAACTTGGAATTTACCACGTTACCAAGGTAAGTTCACATTTCTCTTACCCTCCTCAGACCTGACATTACAGAGTGAGTGGCCACATACAGCAAGGTCACTTACTTATGCTTATTGTAGAGTATTTTACCTGGCTCTATCTGTGCATGCAGTATGCACAGAGGACAGAAGAGGGCATTACAGATGGTTATTAGCTGCCATGTGGATGCTGGGAACTGGACATGGGTCCCCTGCAGGCTCTCCAACCCCACTACTCATTTTTTAATACTATTTTATTAATTCTTTGAGGCTTTCATACAATGTTATTCATACATTTTATATTTATTATGTTATGAGTCAGTTCTCTCCTCCCACCATGTGGACTCTAGTGATGAAGTCATCAATCAGCTTTGGGGACAAATGCCTTTACCTGTTGAAATATCTTGCCACCCCTAGACAATGTTTTAAATCACAAAAGGAATGTATTTATTATAAAAATTTAGAAAATAGACCAGGTGGTGTCTTTAATCCCAGCACTCAGGAGGCAGAGGCAGGCAGATCTCTGAGTTTGGCATCAGCCCAGTCTACAATGTGAGCTCCAGAGGCTTCACAGAGAAACCTTAGTCTCAAAAAACAAACAAAAACAAAACAATAGAAAGAGGAGTTCTACAGTACTAGATTTTATACTATTGGTGTTGTAGAGTTTACTTTATCATTTAGTGAAAACAGATGGTTGCTTTAAAATCTCCAGCATTACTAACAAGGGCCACCAAGATGGCCCATTAGGTAAATGCACTTTCCACCCAAAAATGCAAGCCTGAGATCGGAGTTTGATTTCTGGAACCCATTTAAAGGTAGGAAAGAACCAACCCCAGAGAGTTGAGTTGTCCTCTGACCTACACACACACACACACACACACACACACACACACACACACACACACACACACACACACACACACACGGTCCTCCTCCCCTGACAAATCTCATTCACAGAATGCAATAAATCACACAGACACACAATAAAAAAAATCAAAACAACAACAACAAAAAAACTTTAACAAAAACTGGGGTCTGGAGAGATGGCTCAGCAGTTAAGATCACTTGCTGCTTTTCCAGACAACCTGAGTTTGATTCCCAGCACCCATGTTGGACAACTCACAACTATCTGTGACTTCAGCTTCCACCCCAGAGGATCTGACACCTTTTAGCCTCCATGTGCACCCGCACAAATGTCATACACACAAATGAAATTAATAAATCTTGAAAAAGAAATCTTTATAAACATAGGGCTAATGGGGAAAGGGATCAGGGTCACAGGATTTAAAAAACATGAAAAGGAGGGTATGGTGATACATGCCTTCAATCTTATACCTGAAGGAGGCAGCAGAGGGAGTTCAAGGTTATCCCAAGGTCATCCTTGTCATAATGGGTTGGATAAAGGGTTCCACCACGTAGCCCTGGCTGGCTCAAACTCACAAAGATCCACTTGCTTCTGCCTCATGAGTGCTGAAATTAAAGTCCTGTATTATGGTGCCCAGTTAGCTGTCTCAGACTTTTAAGTGACAGATGAATAAATTCTTTTTAACTGGCAAAGAAACCACAAAAGAAAATTGGGTGGGGAAACAGAGGTTCTCAAATGTTTGTGTTCATAACATGCTAAAATCATAGATTCCTTTGCAAATATATTATACTACAATTTTAAGAAAAAAGGCCTGGCTCAGTGCATGAGAGTGTTCACTCTGTGAGCATCAGGACCAGAGTTCAAATCCCTAGTGCTCATATAAAATGTAGGCATGGCTGTGTGTGCTTATAACCCTAGAGTTAAGAGGTAGAGACAGATGGATCAGAGAATTCACTGGCTTCTAGCCCACACAGCTGGGTTCCAGTTTAGTAAGAGGTCAATACAGGAAGACATGGCCCTACTTTGGCTTGCACAGAACAGTATATTCACATGCATAAAACAAACACACACACACACACACACACACACACACACACACACACACACACACACACACGCCTAGGAGAAAAAGAAAGCATACAAAAAAAAATCTAGAGCAGTTCTTAATATGGTCTCCTGGTTACTCTCTACTGGTCTCTCTCCCTTCTTTCCCAGGTACCTCTGCAGTTCTGCAAGGAAAAAAGTTCAGGCTTCTCCAATGCCCACACAGCACAAGACCTGAGCCAGCTCTAATCATCTCACCTGGAAGAGCTATTTTTAACACCACTTTCAATGGTTTCTACTTTGCCACAAGTTCACCCTGAAATAGCATTCCATTCCTATACCCTGCTTTAAGTTCAACCAGTCTCCTGCACAATAGCAATCAGCTTTGAGAATCTGATTGGTAGAACTATCTTTCAAATCATAATTACAATTTTTAAGTTATTTTTTATTTTATGTGCTTGAGTGTTTGTTTTCAATGAATGTATGTTTATGAACTGCATGTGTGCCTGGTGCCTACAGAGGAGAAAAATGGGTGCCGAGTCTCCTGAAATTTTAGCTAAGGAGTATTGTGAGCTGCCATGTAGGTGCTGGGAACCAGACCCAGGTCCTCCACAAAAACAGCAAAGGCTGGCTCTTTTTCCTGCACATGTATACCTGGTGTCCTGGTGTCAGAAGAGGGCATCAGATTCCCTGGAACTAGTTACCAATGTTGTGAGCGGCCATGTGGGTGCAGGAAACTGAACTCAAGTCCTCTACAAGCAGCCAGTACTCTAACTGCTGAGCCATCTCTCTAGATTCAAATCAGATTTCTTAAACGCAAGCTTCAGAGCTTTCTATCAATTGCTCTGACTGACTCCTTTTCTTGTTTGTATTTTGGAGGCAGGGCTTCTCTGTGTAGCCTGGCTGTCCTTGAACTCAGATTCACTTGTCTCTGCCTCCCAAGTGCTGAGATCAAAGGTGTGAGCCATCGCTGCCCAGCTCTTTTCCTTTTTTCTTCTATTAAGGGCTGTGTGTGTGTGTGTGTGTGTGTGTGTGTGTGTGTGTCTGTCTGTCTGTCTGTCTGTCTGTCTGTCTGTCTGTCTGTCTGTCTGTCTGTTTCTCTGTGTGTGTGGGTACTTGGAACTAAATTCAGGTCCCCTGGAAGAGCACTAAGCACTCTTAACTTCTGAGCTGTCTCTCAACCCCCCCATTTCTAACTCTGAGAGATTTCACTTGGAACTCACTAGTTTCTCATTTACCCTCGAGAGACACCCACTTCCCTTTCTGCACATGCTAGGGTTGGACAATCATTCTCAAGATAAGACTGGGTGTCCTGACTTCTACTTGAGGTCACCTTCATTCTTCCTCTAAGCTCTGCCTCACCATTCTATTTCAAAACTACTTGCCAGCTTTCACCAAGGATTCTCCTCACATCAAGCTACCTGCTAGCTCCTGAACATACACAACATTTCTTCTAGAAGAATCTAGGCTGTGGATATAGCTTAGTGGTACAGCAGCTGGCTAACAGAGAGAGCACTGACAACAAACAAAAGACCTACAAGCCAGGTGTGGTGACACATGCTTATAATTCTAACACTCAGGAGGCTGAGGCAAGAGTTCCAAAACAGCCTTGGGATACACAGCAAGACTCTGAAAAACAATACACAAAGGATTGATGGTTAAGACCACAGGCTGCTCTTCCAAAGGATGTTTCCCGGGTTTGATTCCCAGTACCTACATGATGGCTCATAACCTACAACTTCAGTCTCAGGGGATTCAATGCCCTCTTCTGGCCTCTGTGGGTACCAGTCGTGTACATGGTGCACACACACACTTGTAGCACACTTACATCTTTTTTAAAGTTAAAAAAATAAAGGAGGGCCAGTACAATGGCCCAGTGAGTAAAGAGGCTCAGTCCCAAGCCTGAGCTGACCTTTGGAATGCATATGGCGCAAGGAGGCAATCGATGCCAGTAGGGTGTCTTCAGACCTCAGTGTGCCCTGCCTACATAAATAAACAGATAAATAATTTTGTTTGTTTGGTTTGGTTTGGTTTTTCGAGACAGGGTTTCTCTGCGTAGCCCTGGCTGTCCTGGAACTTGCTCTGTAGACCAGGCTGGCCCGGAACTGACAGAGATCTGCCTGCCTGCTGTGATTAAAGGTGTGCACTACCACACCTGGCTCCCAAATATGTCTTATATTTTGCATTTATATGAATCACAACTTGGAAGAAAGATGCAATACAGACCTGAGTGACAATAAAGGCAAAATAAAGGTGTGTTAGAAAGCACTTAGGAAATAATCCATATACTGCTTTTGATATTGATTCAATGTCAATGGAAGAGGGGATGGAGCTGATTAAACCCTGAGGTTCCATCTTCAGCATCATAAAAGCATCCCCCCCCATGCTAACTGGAAGAACACCAACCTTAGGTAAGCATATCTGTAACTGACTCATAAGAGACACGGGAAGAGATATTCATGCCAGGTTATTTGTAATTTTCTTATAGGTATACTTTCCTATCCAAATTCCTGCTCTAGAGAGGAGATCTGCTTTGACAAGCTGTTCCTTCCAAAGCAGTCCCTCCGTAGCCCTTTCTGTTTTAATAGACAGCAAACCAAGACAGATACAAATGGAATAAACATTAACTGAGACTCTATTACATGTCAGCCGCAAATAAATGCCTCCATGAAGCAGATTCTGGTGGTGAAAGCCTGTGTAAACATCTGTTAGGGCTGGGCACAAAGCATAGGATTGTATAAGAGGTCTGTTGCCTGAAAAGATGTTACATTTCACTGCTGTTCTTAACCTGTGTTTGTGCATGAGTTTGTATAAGCTTATTAGCCAAGTATAAACATGCTCTTTTTAACACTGGAAAACAACTTCATTTGCAGTGTCACTGTTGTTTTGCTTGTAAAGCCTTGTTAGTCACTTTCACACAGTGTTATATAATCTTCAACATCACCCCATGAGGTACCTCTTTCAAGTACTGATGTGTGAGGCATTTTCCATACTGCCTGGCTCTCAAGTGCTTGAATGTGGAGTTGACTGTGCCTAAGAAAACGAGTATAAGTCCAAAGAGGAGTTTTACACACAGAATTAGGCACATAAATGAGAAGAGAGATAGGGGTGGGGGCCTTTCTTGGGGAAGTCCTGCTTTTCCCCTCAAGCACCCTACTGCAGAAGTTATCCCCATAAACACATACACTGTGGTTTTCCTGAAGAACTCCCTCACTGGGACTGCCCCATCTCACAGTAGTTGGATTCTAGAATGCTTCATGGGAGTTTTCACTCATGCAAGAACCCTATGCAAGCAATCTAGTTCTAAGGCTGTTAGGAGACACCACACTCTTGGCACCCCATGTCTCAAGGGCTGTCCCCATGATGTTCCATGTCTGCACTCTGAGTATGACAATTCAGAAGAAATGGCTCTGGGCTGGTTAGTGAGAGTAGTAGCAAAATCAGCACATGACA
Source organism: Cricetulus griseus (assembly GCF_003668045.3). Taxonomy (NCBI): domain Eukaryota; kingdom Metazoa; phylum Chordata; class Mammalia; order Rodentia; family Cricetidae; genus Cricetulus; species Cricetulus griseus. Next base: position 379,295,784 of record NC_048595.1, on the reverse strand, counting down.
GCACCCACTCAACACTTCACATGGATTTCCTGGTGTGACCTCTATAACACTTTGAGACGGGTGCTATCAGCACCCACTTCTCAGATGAGAAAACAAGGCACAGAGGCTATAACCTGGCCACTGTCACACAACCAACAGGTAGTGGAGCTGGGACTTAAAATCAAGCTCAGTCACTGCACAACTGCTCTGGGTCTATTATTACATGGATCACACCAAACCAAGTCTGGTAGCAGATGGACAGGGCAGACACTCAGTTAGTGCCTCGTTGATGAGTGAGCAGAGTGAATACCCAAGCTCAGGAAGGAAAGGACATGTCATCATCTCAGGCCTTTCCTGTCTTTCCTAGCTCATTATCTGCCCCCACCCTAGTGTTAGACGGCTCTCTCTTTAATGCTCTTCAAACAGCAGAATAAGAGTTAAGCAAGACGCTCAAGGAAATGATCCTACATGATTCTGTGCTCTAAGAGGGCCTCATGTTTCACAATGACATGACTTGCTGTCAAAAAGTCAGTCAGAAACCACTTCACCTGAATTGTGCTCTTGGGGGCAGAGTCCACAAAGCAAAGGACCTCAACCCTTATTAGTACTCAAACTACTAAGGAAAAATGTAAGACAATAAGACTGTACTATTCACTATCACACTCTCTGTACTATTCACTATCACACTCTCAAATCTCCCTAAAACTAAGGCCAAAAATACATGCAAAGTAGGTTATTAAATTATATACAAACATCTACTTGGTACTTGTCTATGATGTTTACTATGTGTTGATAGCTTGGAGGATCCTATGTAAATGCCATACATAAGCAAGACCCTATACAAAGCAAGGACAAAAGTAATCTCAACACTCAGGCTAAGTCAGGATGATAACTAAAGACCAGCCTAGGACACACAGAAAAACCTCATTATCTCAGAATCCATGAAATAAGAAAGAAAAGATTTAAAGAAAAGAGAAAGGAAGAAAGGAGACAAAGGAAAGAACTGGTTCTCACCCTTCAATCTCAGAGATGTGCTGGGGGTGTAGCTCAGTGATGTGCTTGCCTGGCAAGGCCCTGAATTTAATCCCCAACATTTGGGAGACTCAAACAATAGGCTTGTGAATTTAATGCCATTCTGCTTCAGTGAGACAGTGTCTAAAAAAGGGGGAGGGGTGCACACTAGGGTTGTAGCTTAGTGGTATTAATGGTAGAATGCTTGCCTAGCATGTTCAAGAAAATCTCAACGAGTACAGAAACCAGAAACCTAACCACTTCCACAAACTTCAACATGAGAGAACAGACAATTGCCTCAAAAAGAAAAGGCTGTCAGAGTAAAGGACCAATCAATTCTGGAAGATTGAAAGATAAAAGGGGTTTTATGAGTTAAAGGGATGGAAGAATGTTTAAGGAAAAGGAAACAGTTTGAGGGGAAAAAAAATCCAACAACAACAAAACAGCACCAGGAAATATCCGGCAAGCTGCTAATCACAGAACAAAAGAGGAATGGATGGAGCTGTCTACAGATAAAATATAAAAGGTCTAATGCCATCATCATAGAGTAGAGTGGGAGCACAAAGGACAGCTGCCATTTTTGTTTCATTTGCCCATCTAGTCTGTATCCTCCAACGACACCAGGATCATCCTTTGGAGAAGGTCCACCAGGCATGTCTTGACAAGGCTCCCAACAGCCAGCTCCTACCGGAAATAACCCACGAAAGTAGACAACAGATCATTAAGATGGTGGGGTCCCTAAGCGGGCTGCTATTTAGCTTCACTCTGGCTGGGCTCTGGTGCTGCTGAGCTTCCTGGGTTCAAACCCATTTCCCAAGCCCAGCTTTCTAGTGCCTTTCCCTCCCCAAATAAATCCCGACTTTTAGTTCAAGCCAGCCAGATAAAGAATACACTGAAGCAAAGAAAAACATGATCAAAACTGTTTGAGGAGGTTAACGGTTTATCAAGAATGAATCTGCTCACCCACTCTCATGACTTAGCCCAAGTGACAACATTCCCCTGAAGACTTCCCTAAGTCCTTTTATTAATTTCAAAAGCCCTCTAGCACTGGGCTAGGAATATATGGTATTCGTTCACTGCAACTTCTGACCGGAGAAAAGAGTCCTAGACAAGCAGACTTCCTACAGCAGGACACCTCCTATCTCATACTCATAGGGCAGAGAAGAGGATAAATGGCACACTCTGCTCAGCATAGAAAATCCTGGATAAATCATCTTCTTTCTCTTTTGCAGAGCCCATGAAAAATGGGGATAAAAAACAAGGGTCAATCTCACAGCACTGTTAGGCAGACAAAAGGTATCAGGAGGACTTTTGTAAAGTATAAGGCCTCTCAGGAACATTAGCACTTAGGAAACAGCTTATTTCCCCTGCAGCTGTGGGATGGCAAGAGCCAGGGCTAGGCAGAAGGGTTTAACAAGGCAGCTTCACATCTGGTTCAGCGGCTTGGAATTTCATCACCATTCCAAACCAGACCCTGAACCCAACAGACCTGTTCCCAGGCCAGATGAGAGAGTAAGATTGTAAGGATCACTGGCAACTCCCAAAGCTAGAGAGATGCAGAAAGAGCAGCCTTCCAGCCTGTGAGGCCTTCAGCACTCTGAGGTTAGCTTCTAAGCAGAAGTTCCCCCAGAGAGGTTGACCTTGAGGCCCAGGTTACTCTGCTATCCTCTAAAAAATTCCACCACATCAAAAAGTTTAACCCATGAGTCTTGTGGAGGAAAAAAAAAAAAGCTTCATACCACACTCTGACTGCTCCTGTGTCCCACCTACTATACTTATAGAAGCCCTTTCAAAAGCAAAAAAAGTAAACGTTCTAAAAAACGCCCTTGGTTCTAGAGTCAATCAAATTGAAGTCCATTCAATTCCTTTATTCTTATAAAGCAAAAAATAAATTAGTAAATAATAAAAAGAATATTAGTTCCTGCCCCTCCAACACATGAAAGGAATGCATACAAGAGCCAGGGGACCAAAGGAAGTCACTTCCAGTGCCCAGGGATTAAGCACATGTCCACTGAAGGTGAAACTTTACAGAATCTAGCATCTCTCTAGTTTTGAATTCCATCACACGACTTTGCATCTGCAATCCACAAGCCTGCTTACATCAGACAGGAATGCAGCAAGGACCAGAGGAAAAATACACAGCTTTTGGAACTGGACATGGCTGGATTAAGGCTACCAACACACCAATTTCTAGTAGGGTAACATGGGCCTCAGCTCCCAAGTTATTGGAGAACTAGAGAAAAGATAAAAAACAAAAGTGTATTAGAAGACAACATAGTTTGAAGATCGAATAGTGCCTGGAACTCAGGGCCAACACAATTATGCCATGATGTCAGGGACTCTGTTTACCTTTTTAGTGTCACACTCCAGGGTGCAGTACAAAATGGATCCTCTGAAAAGGTTTGAATAGATGAGTTGCTGAGCACATGGTGACTGCTGCCTACATGTGATTTTAAAATATGAAGATCAAAAAGTAGATGTGACTACAGCAACAGTGTGCTGGTTAATTTGCTGTTGGTTTTTGTCAACTTGACACAAGCTACAGTCATCTGGGCAAAAGGAACTTCAAATGAAAAAAATGCTGCGTCACCTCTGTAGCCCAGTGGTTTTCAGCTGTCCTAATGCTGTGCCCCTTTAAAACAGTTCCTCATGTTGTGATGACCTCCAACCATAAAATTATTACTATTATTATTTTTTTTTTGGGGGGGTTGAGATAAGCGTTTCTCTGTAGCTTTTGGAGGCTGTCCTGAAATTCACTCTGTAGACCAGGTTAGCTTCAAACTCACAGAAATCCACCTGCCTCTGCCTCCTGAGTGCTGGGGGATTAAAGGCCTGAGTCACCACCACCTGGCCACTGGTTACTTCGTAATTATAATTTTGCTGTTATGAATCATAATGTAAATATCTGTGTTTTACTGTGGTATTAGGTGACCCCTGTGAAAGGGTTGTTTGGCCCCCGCTTCCCCCACCAAAGAGGCCATGACACACAGGTTGAGAACCACTGCTCTAGTCCTTCAAGAGAGATTTTTTTCCCTTAAATTAAAAGTATTATGAGAAAAAACACAAAAGGACATTTCCTAAATTTATCTGAAGACTCTGGTAAAAGTGGTCAGGCTGGCCTTGAACTCAGAGACCTTCCTGAGTGCTACCATACCTGTCTTTATTTTGCTTTTATTGTGTGTGTGTGTGTGTGTGTGTGTGTGTGTGTGTGTGTGTACGCCCACCCACAATGTGGAGGTCAGGGGACAAATTGCAGGAGTCATTTCCCTCCTTTCACCTCAGGGGTTGGTTCTGTGGATTGAATTCAGGGCCTCCGGCAGCAAGCACCTGTACCTGCTAAGTCATCTCATATGTATTTGCTTGTCCCTCTAATAACAAGTATAGCAGGAGGTGAAAGAAAATATTAAAAAAGTTTTTCAGATTTATTTGTACTTGTATGAATGTCTGATTACACATATGTCTGTGTACCATGTATGTGCAGTAACCTCAGGCCAGAAAAAGGTACTGGATCTCCTAGAACTGGAGTTACATATGGTTGTTGGCCATGGCCACCAGATCAACTCTCCAGCCCAAAAGTGATTACTTTTGAGGACATGCAGTTTAGGGAAATTAGTAGACAAGACTTTCCACATTCTGTTTTACACGTGTTTAAAATTTTGATCCATATAAATGTAGCACCTCCTTACCCCCATAAATAAAACAGTCACCATGGTAATTTGTAGCAATGGAAAACTTTGAAAAGTGACTCCAATGCCTGACCTGAAGACTCCTCTCTGGGAAACATACCCATGAACTAACTCCAAAGTGACTTTCCCCAAGTGTTCACAGCAATAGCACTTATGCTAATGAGAGATTACAAATAATAAAAATGTTCAACAGAGGCAAAGACATGCAAGCTGTCTATTTGGCTAGATTATACTCAATTTTATATACCCATTATACTGCAATTATTGCAACACATGGCAATCTGTATGTGAAATCTGTGGTGGTGGTGGTGGTGGTGGTGGTGGTGGTGGCGGCGGCGGCGGCAGCAGCAGCACACACACTTTTTATCCCAGCACTTAGGAAGAAGAGGTGGGCAGATCTTTGTGAGTCTGAGGCCAGCCTGGTCTTCAGAGAGTTCCAGGACAACCAAGGCTGTCTTGGGGAAAAAAAAAAAAAAAAAAAAGACAAGAAAAATATGCATATGTGTGTATTTTTTAAAAGTTCTGGCTAGCCAGATGTGGTAGTACATGACTTTAATCCCTGTACTCAGGAGACAGAGGCAGGCAGATTTCTATGATTTCAAGGCCAGCCTGGTCTACTCAGTGAGCTCTAGGACAGCCAAGGCTACACAGAGAAACGGTGCCTCAAAAAAACCAAAAACAAACAAAAAAAGACAGCAAATGGTTACAGACAATCTGATACTCTGCTGTTGCTGCTGTTTGTTGAGACAGGATCTTCTGTAGCCTAGCTAGCCTGAACTGCTGCTTCTGCACCACCGCCCAAGTGCTGGGACAGCAGAAGTAGGCTACCACACATGGCTTTATGTGGTGCTGAGGAATGAAGCCACAAACTAGACACCCAGCCACAGAAAATTCTAAATAATATAAAGTTGCTTGAGTTTCCTTTTTAAGTACCAACTTAAGACCTACTTGAGATAGAAGCAAAAACATACTTTTTAAAAAATAGCACAATCTCGAGCTGAGTATGAGAACTCTAAAAAAAATTTAAAACGTTTTTAAAGATTTCAGTGAGAGACAGGCAATGCTCAACAACATTATTCGCCCAAAAGCCTGGGTGTGAACACAGAAAATATTTAGCAAGGATGAGGCCAAACAGCGAGAGGACATACTCAAGAGGACACTGGTCTGATGGTCTGAGAAGTCCCAGAAAATATAACTAAACGAAAGGACATACTCAAGAGGACACTGGTCTGATGGTCTGAGAAGTCCCAGAAAATATAACTAAATGAAACCAAGCACTTAAAGAGTGTGGAAAATAAATAAGTCGTGGACAACTATAAGATCTCAAGAGCTTTAGAAAGAAAAATACAAAGGATCAAAATGGTGGGGTTTAGCTGTAGCTCAGTGTAGCCTGGTAGGCACAAAGCCCTAAATCTGCACATCAAAATGGCAAAATGGGGATAGCAATGTATGTATTTAATACCATCACTCAATAAGTGGGGAAGTAGAGGCAGGAGGATGTGAGTTCTAAGCCAGGTTGTGCTACACACTGGGATCAAAATTCTCAACTATTAGAAGCTAAAGCATGAGAAACCTCTTCAAAATCCTGATACAACTCTGTCCTACCTATCACACCAGGTTTCACAATACATTTGCTACCCCAGCACTAAGATGGCCTAGCCAAGAATATCACAAGCCCAGCTATGAGACAAGACCAGGTCTCAAAACATGTTCTGTTTAGCTGGGAATTGTGATACATACCCTTAATCCTAGCACTCCCTAGGGCTGCACAGTAAGACCTTGTATTAAAGAAAAAGAAAGAAAAGAAAAAAAAGAAAAGTCCTGCCTAAAACTCTAAACCCAACCAAATTATTAACTTGCAGATCTATGTTTTTTGTTTGTTTGTTTGTTTTTGGTTTTTCAAGACAGGGATTCTCTGTGGCTTTGGAGGCTGTCCTGTAACTAGCTCTTGTAGACCAGGCTGGCCTCGAATTCACAAAGATCCTCCTGCCTCTGCCTCTCAAGTGCTGGGACTAAAGGCTTGCGCCACCACCACCCCGCCTGACTATGTATTTTTAAACAGGCCAGTCCTCAAAAATTTACCTCCAAGTCATGCCTATGGTTCCTGAACTTTGGGTCAACCTTCAGTAGAGCAGTAAGATGGAAAGGGAGGGGTCCAAAGTCAGAAGTGAGCAGATCAGAGTTCAAACCTTGGCTATACAATTCAAGACCATTCTGGGCTACGTTAAACTCAGTATCAAGCAACAACAAATTACCTTCTAGAAGTATGGTGTGTGTTGCATAAAAAAAAGGAAGAAAACACTACTACTACCCCAAACCAAGAACTAGAGAGCAGGAGCTTCAACATCACCCTATAGGTTGAGTAAAGGTGGCTGACTTATCCCAGGAGATGGGCAAACCCAGAGCTCCAAGAAACAAAAGAACTGACCAGGGAAACTAAGAAAGTGAGTGAGTGGATGAACAGAAATGAACACACATGTTCACAGAAAACCCCATGTTCTCAGTTGCTTCTCTCCTAATAGCCAAAGGTCTGGCATTGACAAGGGAACTAGTGAAATGAGCTGTACTCAAACACTACACTACAACATGGATGAATCCGAACATGTGCTAAGTGAAAGAAGCCACAGGCTCTGGTTCCATTTACACGAAATGTTTAGAACAGATTATGCATAAAGACAGGAAAATAAAGCTGGGCTTGGGAGCCACAGATCTGCAACCCCAGCTATTCTGCAGGCAGAGGCAGGTCAGCCTGAGCAACTTAGTGAGCCCATTTCAAAATAAAATACACAAATAGGACTGGGAATATAGCTTAGAGACAGAGTTGCCTCTTACGCACAAGGCTGTAGGTGCAGTTTCCAGAAGTTCTTCAGTATTCTCTGGGGAGAACAGTTTGCCATTTATTTCTGACTCCTGTTTGGGCTATGTAGCTTTGGGTCCCTCCCTTTCCACTTGACAGCTCTACACCAGGCTGACCTCCTGCCCAGTTCCTGACTCTGTTTATGGCCTGACCAGCATTGCTGCCCTCTGCAGCATGGTGTCCATCCTGCACTGACTGCTCTTCTCAAAGCTCCCCTCTTCTCGTTACACCTTCATTACACTTCTCCTTCAGCTATTTCAATTCTCTTCTTGCACCTCACTCTTCATTGCCAGTTTTGACCTTTTGAATATATTTCCCATTTCTGACTCTGTGACTACTTCCCCACTTAATCCAAAATTTCACCATCCCCATCAAGTTTCCTAGTATAGCTACCTTCTCAGCTCCCTCAAAGCCCCATACTCAAGGCCTCAACAGAATCTCACAATTCCACCTGTGCACTGTTTTCAGGGCCAAGCCTTCACACAGGTCACACCCTTACACCTGGAAGTTTCTTACTAACAGAGTTAAAATTACTTAACCCATTATAAGAGTAATGTATACTCTGAAAGGCTCAACGGTTACCTTCTTAAAATTCCACAAAAAACAAAACAAAACAAAAAAACAAAAAAACTGTATCTAGAGCACAACTTAGTTCTACTCACCTCTTGGGTCTCATTCACTATTTTCTTTTCTTCCTTCCTCTTCTTATGCCCCCCCCCCAGACAGGGTTTCTCTGTATAGCTTTGGAGCTTATCCTGGCACTCGCTCTGTAGACCAGGCTGATCTTGAACTCACAGAGATCTGCCTGCCTCTGTCTCCCGAGTGCTGGGATTAAAGGTGTATGCCACCAACACCCAGCTTTTTTTTTTTCATTCAATATTTTCTTACACATAATGTTAATTACAAAAAAATCTCTAGCAGTCTTTTATTTCTAAGGTGCTGCCCCTGATACTTATTTTTAAAAACTGATTATTTTTATGTATATGGGTCTTTGCCTGCATGTGTATCTATCTATGCACTATGAGGGCACTGAACCTCTAGAACTAGAGTTGCAGACATCTGTGAGCCACCCTGTGGTGCTGGGAATTGAAGCTAGGTCCTCTGGAAGAGCAACCAGTGCTCTTAACTCTTACCTGCTGGGTCATTTCTGCAGCCCCAACACCTGTTTCTTTTGTGCCTAGCAAAAAGATCACCTTCTTGACTTTGCCTTTTCTAATCTCAGTGGAAGATTCTATCTTTCTGCCCTTATAAAAGACCTGGCTGGGGCTGGAGAGATGGCTCAGAGGTTAAGAGCACTGGCTGCTCTTCCAGAGGTCTTGAGTTCAATTCCCAGCAACCACATGATGGCTCACAATTATCGGTAATGAGATCTAGTGACCTCTTCTGGCCTGCAGGGACACATGCAGACATGCAGACGGAATACTGTATACATAATAGATAAATATAAATATTAAAAAAAAAAAAAAAAAAAAGACCTGGCTGAGCCAGGCAGTGCTGGTGGCACACACACCTTTAACCACAAACACTCAGAAGGCAGAGGCAGGCGGATCTCTGTGAGTTTGAGGCCAGCCTTGTCTACAGAGTGAATTCCAGGACAGCCAGGGCTATATACAGAAAAAAACCTGTCTTGAACCTCACCCCCACCCCCCAAAGGGACAGACCTGGCTGCTGTCAACAAGGGTATCTTCTCTACTCTGAAATACAAGCCGGTAGGAGGCCAAGGTCAAGTCTGAGGACAGGTATACAACAGGGGGCCAAACAAGTAGCTCTTTCAGAAGTTTTGGTTTTAGGTGTTTGTTTCTTCATCATTAAAAATAAGAGGAACAAGACAGGCTTGAGAGCACATGCCTTTAACCCCAGGACCTAGAACGCAAAGGCAGGCAATCTTGGTGAGTTTCAGGCTACACTGGTCTACATAGCAAGTTCTAGGCCAGTCAAGAACACAAAATCTCAAAAGCAAACAGTAAATAAAGAAACAGCTGATGGGGTAGAGAGTCAGTTCTCTTCAAGAGTATGGATCCTGGAAGGTGGGCGTGCTCCAGGGGATGGTGGACCCTATAACTATGTGCGATATGGGCAGCACTACTGGACTAGTAAGTTATTCAAAAAAGAAAAGGGTACATGAAGTTGGGAGGGAAATGTGGTGGGGAGGTTTTGGGAGAATTCAGGAGATGGTTATGATCAAAATACATTGTATACATGTATGGAATTCTCAAAAATAATTTTTAAGATGATGGGCCAGAAAGACGGCTCAGTGGGTAAGGTGGCATACTGCCAAACTTGTTCAATCCCCAGAACCACATGGTAGAGGGAGAGAACAGACTCTAAAAGCTGCCCTCTGGTCCTATACATTCAAAATGTGGACACATGGACGGGCAAACACACATCCACAAATTGAATAAATATAATAAATGTTAAAAAAAATAAGGTCTGGGAAAATGTCACACAAGTATAAGGACTTGAGCTCAAATCCCAACAACCCAATGAAGGTAATTATGGTAGCTCAAGTTTGCAATCTCAGTGCTCCTCCTTTACCTAGATGGAAGGCAGAGGCGGGAATACTTGGAAGGTTGGAGGCCAGAGAGTACATGCAGTGTCAAAAAACAGAGACCCTGTTCCAAAGAAGATGAAAGCCAAAATTGACACTTGAAGTCATATTCTAACTTCCACAAGAACAACCACAGCACAGCTGTGCCTGCACTCTCATGCACACACACCAAGAAAAAAGATAATGAAGCCAATGTTTAAAAACCTGGAGATTCACAGGGTGGTGGGTGGTGGTGGTGGTGGTGGTGGTGGTGCATGCCTTTAACACTAGGGAGGCAGAGGCAGGTGGATCTCTGTGAGTTCAAGACCAGCCTGGTCTACAAGAGCTAGTTCCAGCCTCCAAAGCCACAGAGAAAACCTGTCTCGGAGGAGGAGGGGAGACACCGACCTGGAGATTCCACATACAAATCTAGACTTTGCCATTGTTTCAAAGAAAATGACATTAATATTCTTCAAAAAGGCTTCACTCCACTACCTAAACTAAACTAGGTTATCTCGGTCTCTATAAAATAGTCCCATTTCATTATGTAGTATCCTGCTAAAATTGTTTATTTATTCTACCTGTTTGACAGTACTGGGGATTGAACATAGGAGCACATGTATGCTAAGCAAGAGCTCTATTGTCGAGGTAGACTTCCAACCTTCTTTTTACTTTTTATTTTGAGATGAGGGTCTCACTAAATTGTTCAGGCTGGTCTTGGAACATGAGGCAACCCTTCTGCCTCAGCCTCTGAAGTAAGTGAGATTGTAACTATGTGTCACTCTGTTCATTCATGTTTTTGTCTTTGCAGTACTGAATTCTGAACCCAGGGCTTTACATATTCCAGGCAAGCACCCTCCAGAGCTATATTCCCAGCCCACTGACCATTTATTTTACTCAAATGAAACAAAAACTTAAAGCTATTAGAGAGAAGAGACCCTGCTGGTCTTAAATTCATAGCTCCAAAGAGGACCTCCTTGAGGCAGGCATGAGATCTCTAGGTTGTAAATTACACCCAATTATACAAAAGTAAATACATTCATATAATCTCTCTTCCTCATCCTAGAAGCACATGGGCTGGTCACCCTGACCTAATCCAATCTTGAAAAGTATACCTAATCATTTAGTACCCCATCCCAGGTATTCATACAGGCATTCCTCAGTGACACTCAGTGAACATTCTCACTGTCCCAGGTGCTGTTCTAGGTGCAAAGAACTGTGGGAAGAACAGGAAAGGTCCTTTTCCTGGTCCCAGTAACATGCTGGGGAGAAGAGATGGGTTTCAAGGGACACTTCTGTCTCTAGACTGATGGCCTTTCGTCTGTCCAACTGGTTCTTCTTCTCTTTTAAGGGTCAATGACTGTCTCCTTGGTGAGATCTTCCTGGTAAAGGAGCCTTCACCCAGCTTCCTCACCCTGACTTTCACTTATTGCCCTATGCAAGCTATTTTATACTCAGCACTGTAGCTCTCACCTCAACCCTATGTGGCCATAAAACACCACCTTTGCTATCTTCCAAAGCTCCTTACAACTGAGATTCCAAAGTCAGCACTTGAATTATTGCTCTTGAAGCAAGGAAAACATTTCCCAAACTTGGCATAGAGGCCTATGAAACTACTGACCCATTGCTGCAGTTTCTAGAGGACACATTTTATTTATACATACATTTAACAATCTATGAAGATAGTTAGATCAACCACTATGTAATTTAACATACTGAAAATTAAGACAAAAGTCATCATAAAATAAATGTATGTTAAAAAAAAAACATGAATTTCTTCTTGTGTCCCTGATATAAACTGTTCTATACCTAATTTTTACTGACTGTGGAACACTTGGTAAGGTAATGATCAGTCCTGGGCTTCAGTCTCAGCACCCAGGAGGAGAGATGACCAGTGTAATTGTCATCTTTACCTGAAAAGGCTGTTAGAAGAATTGAGAATGTGTGTGAGTGCTTAACACTGTGTCTTGCACCAGAGTGCTCAAAACACATTAGCTACCCTTGTGTTCCAAGAACTAGCCCCTCCCAATTTGTTAACCCATTCTTGGTTTAGCAATACACAGTGGAAGAATCTTTGGTTAAAAGTGGAACTTTGAAGCCCGGCGTTGGTGGCGCACGCCTTTAATCCCAACACTCGGGAGGCAGAGACAGGTGGATCTCTGCGAGTTGGAGACCAGCCTGGCCTACAAGAGCTAGTTCCAGGACAGCCTCCTTCGATTACAGGGTCTTGTCACATTGCCTGGATGATCAAAATAAAAAAGCAAACCAAGGGGGAGGGGTGGTGAGATATGAAACAAAACAGGAAAGGGGCAAACACCTTTTTTCAAACAACTGTTGCCACTTCTTTCTTCCTTCAGAAGAGAACCTTCTACCTGCTTCTACCTGCTTCTTCATCTGCAAAATGACGATATAGCCATCATATTTGCCTGCAAGGTTGTAGATTCTAGATGTAATAATACTCCCATAAACTGAGTCATTGCTTAGGAGTTCTGGACTCACTAAAGTAAGACAACACTCCTATAAAAAAAAATGAGAGTGAAACCTATTTCACGGGATGGTTCAAGGGGAAAAATAAAGTAACGCAAAGTATTCGGGGCTGGGAATATCAAAAGAGCCCAACTACTGAGAATTACTAAATTACTAGCCTATTCATTGGATTTCAAATCCTCAAAGGTGGAGTGGAAACAAACTGATATTGGCTCAGGAACAGAGAGAACTGGGCTTTGTTAACCAGCATGATGACCGCGGGAGTCTGGGACCCTCTCCAAACCTTCGTTCCCGTGGCTGAAAAGTGAAGAGAATTGCAAGAGAGGATCCCTGGGCTCCTACCAGTTCGTCCACTTCGCTGTAAAGGCTGCCGAAACAAAGGCCACCCGCTCCCTAAGTCTGTACCCGAGGGGCCAAAACTCAAAATTCTTGCTGCTCAACTCCCTTTGCGGTGCGACAGCAGGAGAGCCCGGGTCTCCAGCCGAGGCCGCCGCACTCTGCCCGCTCCATCAGTAACTTGCTTTTGCAGCTGTTGCCCAAAGTTTTTCCGGAGCGCCTGGAGGAGACCCGGCTGTCAGTCAATCGCGAAAAGAGCAGGGGCGTGGGGAGCTAAGCCACGGGAACCAGTCCGGGAAATCCTGAAGCCGCTCCAGTGGCCAGGCAGGGAGTGACAGGTGCGAAAGCGGGACGCCGGCGACGAAGACCGGTCACAAACCAGAGCGCGTGTGGGCGCGCGAGGGAGGCGGCCGCCTGGCTTCCTCTTCTGGCAGCACTCGCGACGCCCCCAGCCCCGCTTCAGGCCCCGCGGCGCCCAGGGCTCCTCAGCCTCCGGGAGCCCTGCGCCATGGCCCGGGCTGAGGCTTTGAAGCAGGAAGAACTGCGAGCCGCCGGGGCAGTCCGGCCCGCGGGCTCCTTCCCGCGTACGCCAGGGCGGTCGCGGGGTGGGCGCACGCGCACCCGCGAGCGCCGCCGTAACCCCTTCCTCCCCGCGCGCCCCCCGCACTCCCACCCAGCCGCCACTCACCATCGATGTCCCCCAGAGTCAGCTCGTCGCCCAGCTCCGTGAGGGTGTCCATGGTCTCCAGACCGCCCAGCTCGCTGCTCTCGTCCATCGCCCAGCTTGGCGCTGAGTCCCCCGTGAGGTCCGGCTCAGGGAGACGCGGAGGCGGTGCCGCCGCCACCGCCCATGACACCCGACGGCCCCCACCTGGTACCGCCTCACCGGCCCGTGCCAGCCGCCGCCATGTTTGAGCTGCGCCCGGGCTCCACGGAAGGGGCGGGGCAGGATTCCCCCGCCCCGGGCCGCGCCCACTGAGACCCCGCCCCCAGCCTCCGCGCCCCCATGTTTGTTGTCAATGGGACCAGGCTCCGCTTGCCCAATCGGCGCGCGAAGCGGCTCGTGGGGTGATGGCGCGTCATCGATCAGCAGCTCAGATTTGCATAGCGAGACTCCGCCCCTCGCGGTCTCCAAGCGCTAGCAGAAAGTAGCCGCCAAGCCCTCGACCCAGCCTTCCTCTGGTTTAAAGGAGCCGCTACTTTCCCCGTTGGATCAGCTCCAGGAGCAACTTCGTCGAGAGTCTGGGAATAGAAGGGTTAACACACTGCTGCTCGGCGCTGCCTACTACAACCGCCTTTACGCGGTGAGCACATTACGTCATCTTTCTAGTCCCCCCCCCCATCCTAGCCCTGGGTAGAATCATAGTACCCCAACACTCAGGGATATACCGTCACACTTTATTCCACCCAAGACTCGACAAGGTCTTGAATCGCTTGAGTGCTGTCAACATCTTAAAACTAACCCTCAGTCTTGAGAACCTCATAATCATTCAAGGCCTTTAAACAAGGTCATTAGCCCAAGCTCTGGAGGTGGGACTCTTGAGGATTCTGAAGCATCCCACTCTAGCAGTTACCTCACTGTGTCATCTTACAGTTGGTCATATAATACACAAAGGCGCAAACTTCCAAGAATTTATCCCGAGGAATCAAAGATTAGTATTCAAAGAAATGCTGAGTAAATACATATACCTAAAGACTTTCATCACAGAGTTCTCTGTAACTAGGGAAAACCAAGTCCAGGAAGGCACTATATAAATAAATTACCTCCACACTGTGAATTATCATGGCATCCTTAGAAAATTATGGAATGCACGTTAGAAAAAAAAACATGTGTGTATTTATTGACAGGAAAAAGGCTTTCATGGCATACATAGGAAAAATCTTCCTGTGAGTCTGAAGCAGCTGTTTTAGGGGCCAGCTAAAGAACATACAGGTTGTATGGAGAAACTTGTGGATCCATTAATCCACCTTGTGTGCCTGGGCTGGTTAGGCAACTGTCACTAAGCCTCAGTTTTGTCATCTCCAAAATAGCACAGGAACAACCTTGTAATTTTCACATTTATTTAATTTCTGTAGCAATCAAACAGCTTTTACCTTGTAGGTATAAGAGTTGCGGCACTGAGGGGAAAGGTTTCCCCAGTGCAAGTGTTGCAGCTCTGAGGGGAAAGGTAACAAACCTCACCCAAGAGATTTATTGGGAAAGATACAAAAGTATGGTAGCAAAGAACTGAGCAGGAGGTAGGTTTTTATATAGGGTTTCTTGGCAGGGGTGGGGGTGTGGGGTGTGGATGGAGGTTTCCTGGTGGGATTCTGTGGCCCCATCTTGGGTTGCTGCTGCTGCTGCTTTTTTTCTCTTTCTTTCTTTCTTTCTTTCTTTCTTTCTTTCTTTCTTTCTTTTTTTTTTTTGTAGGGCAGAGTTTGGCCACCTGTGTCTTAAGGGATTGAAAACTGCCTTTAGGGCCCTTAGAGTAGTCTAGGGGTGGGGGTGGGAGACACAACTTGGCCACTTGAGGGCCTCCAGGGGCTTACACTAAGTGTGTGTGTGTGTGTGTGTGTGTGTGTGTGTGTGTGTGTGTGTGTGTGTAATAAAAGCACTGAACATAAAAGTAACAGGAAATGGTACAAGTGACCAAGAAAATGAGGTGTGATGAGACTAACAAGGGGCCTGACTTGTGATGTCAAGACTCTAGCTTGGCACCAGCAAGGTGGTTCAGTGGATAGAGGTGCTTGCCACAAAGCAAGCACCCAAGTTCAAACCCTGGGACTCACAAAGTAGAGGGAACCAATTTCCATAACTTCTCTGTCCTTTACATGTGTGCTTAGTCAACTAGCCTGAAAATGCATAAATGAAGGCTCAGTAGAAATGGTTGGGGGCTAGAGAGATGGCTCAGCAGTTAAGAGCACTGACTACTCTTCCAAAAGTCCTGAGTTCAATTCCCAGCACCCACATACTGGCTAACAACCATCTGCAATGAGATCTGGTGTCCTCTTCTGCACTGCAGGCATACATGCAAGTAGAACAGTATATACATAATAATAAATACATCTTTTAAAAAAAGAAAAATAGTTCGTGACACATACCTTTTCTTTTGAGACAAGGTTTTATGTTGTCCTTGCTAGCTAGCCTTGAACTAGGTTTGTAGGCTTCTTTTTTTTCCTTAAAGATTTTTTTTTAAGCTGGGCAGTGGTAATGCAGGTCTTTAATCTTAGCACTCTGGAGGCAGAAGTGGGCAGATCTCTGTTCCAGGCCAGTCTGGTCTACAGAGTTAGTTGCAGGACAGCCAGGGCTACACAGAGAAACTGTGCCTTGAAAAACCATAAACAAATAAAATGTAACAAGATGGTAACTGCTCTGGGCCCAAACCTCAGCAAAACCCTGACATCTTCTAGCCTTGCCCACATAACTAAATGTCTCTTCCAGCTGGCTCCCACTAAGAGGCCAGCCCATTCCACTGCATAAGCCACTCCCTAGGACCTAGGTTGTTCATTTGAAGTGGCCAGACTGATACATCAAGATATCTACTGTGGGTTGGGTAGCTGCTGTGTGTCACTGAACTATTTCCCATGGACTTCCTCTAAGAGCTCTTCTTTCAGGCGTCCTCTATCATCTTTCAGATATCAGTACCGCTAAGAAGCTTTCTGACTGGATGAATCAAGAGTTTGGCTGGAATGAGCTAAAACAATGGTAATGATGGTTAAAGGTAGTGGTAGAGCAGATTTAAGTCTAGAGGGTTTGACTGTCCAAGAAGAAAAGAGCAGAAAAGGGAAGCTAGACCAAAATACCTATTGCTTTAAAGAATAGGTAAGGGAAGACACTAGAAGAACCAGAGCCAACTCTGACTCAGAAGAATAACCCAGAATCCTCCCCAAAGCCCTCAACATCTATCTGGACAAAGACTAGGGAGGGCAGAGGGAAATGGAGGACTGAGGGAGGGAAGGAGAGACATCTAGCAATGGCTTGTCAACCCTAGAGACATATAACAATGGCTGGAGACATTTTTACCTACCTGTGGGACTACTACTGGCATCTAGTAGGTGGGGTCAGGGATATTGCTAAATATCCACACCACTCAGGATAGCCTTCTCACACAACAGTAAAGTGGTCCAAAATGTGAATGGCGCCACTGTTGAGATACCTTGCCTTAAGGGATAATTAAGGGGCTCCCAGAGTGTCCAGGAGTGCCAAGGACTGGACTTAGAAGACTGGAACATCCAAGACCACACTGTCACTGTTGCCAACATGAGCACCCCTAGCAAGGGCCACTGGTCAGGCCATTAGAAAATATACACATTTGTTACCTAGGCCACTGCTGCTACTTAAACACACAATTGGTAGAGCTTCAGTCACATAATTGAATCCCAGCTGCTGGGTGAGCCAGAGAAGCAAGTACCCTCCCTCAAGTGATTTGTGTTTTTGTATTCTAAACCCACCCACCCAACCACCACCAGGCATGGTGATGCACGCCTTTAATCCCAGCACTCAGGAGACAGAGGCATATGGATCTCAGTGAGTTTGAAGTCAGCCTGATCTACAAAGTGAGTTCCAGGACATCGAGAGCTACATAGTGAGACCCTGTCTCAAAGAAACAAAAATAAACAAAAAGAAAGACAGGTCTACAGCCAAGCTGTCCTGGTTCTTTAGAAGTTCTTCCTTCAGTTAAGGGAGGAAGCATTTTCCTTGCAAAGCCAGCAACTACAATCTCTCTCAAAGATGAAGGGAACAGGGAGGACCCTAGTGGCTGGCTCTGGCCCCTAGTCCCTCAAACTCTAGCACAGGTTCAACAGATGATGGGTAGATCTCATCCTTTTCATAGGCCAGTAAATCACAAGCTCTAGTATTGTCATCTCATATAAACCTCACAGGAATTGGCTAGGTCATACAGCTGGAAAGGGACAGGGCTGGGAATGCAGCCCAGGTCTCTAGAGCCAGCTGTGTTATCTACCTCTTCTGCCCCACAGGGGAAACAAGCATTTCTGATGGGAAAACTTCTCCAGTCCTTGTCCCAAATACTTTTCATCCCCCTTACTTTTCCTGAATGAGTTTTGGGGTGCAGGCTACTCTGGGCTCTTCCATGAAGCCTCCCCAACACCTGGCTTCCCTTTGCTATCCTGGCCAGTAGAAAGGCCAGCCTCCAAGGAAGTAATTTAGAGCTTGGCAGAAGATTCAGGCATCATCAAATTTATTTTACCAATGAAGGCACAGCACAGGGAAGGGAGAGAATAGGCCAGGGTCAGTTGGGCTAAGACTCAGGTCTCACGAGCACTGTCAATAAGAGGAAACGTGTACTTGAAGGTAGATACCTGGGGAAGATACCGGGATGGTAGGTGTCTCCATGCCTTTAAGAGATACATTTTGGTTTGGCTAGACCAAAGAGGTAGAGCTGTAATTTCAGCAGAGCCAAGGCAGCCACCTGCCTTGGGATTCATAGAAACCAGGGTGCCCTCTGAGGGCTTAACTCCTTCCACAGCTTTCTGCCCTGTGGCCACGGGACTCTGCTTGAACCCTGAACTGGGAAGCTCACTGATCAATCCAGTTTACAATAGTCCCATTACAAAGCACAGCCTCCTGTAACCTGTCCCACACAGCCTCTCCCCACACACAGGCTGTATCTTTTAGCAGTAGAGACAACAAGTTGATTGTCTCATGAACCAACTCAATGATTGTCCCCAGTTATCTGAGAATAGAGATCATGTTCTTTTAAGGTCTCCTTGAAATAAACACCCTCCCAGGACACTTCTGGGTCCCCTTTCTAAACTGATCCCTCACAAAGGGCAGCAGTGAGTGAAGAAGAGGCCTGAACCTGGCTCTTGCTTCTTTGCAGTGCACAGGCCTGGGGCTCCCTCCTGATGAGGCAGAAGCATACTCCAGCTGGTCCTGACATCTCTAGAAACTACTAGTGCCTTTACAGCCTCCTCCTCAGCCTTCGTGAGGCCAATGGATTTGCTAGCTTTTACTGTTGCTCTGCACATAGCTGGAATGGTGATAGGCAGCCCAGGAATAGAGTTAGGCCAGCTGCAAGCATGGCACCTTCACCTGTAAGTCAGAGCTAGGTTCTGCTGCTTCCTCACAAAGGGCAGCAGCCAGCCTGCAGCCCTCACTCACCAAGAGGATCCAGACCAGGAGCCTCTTCAACCAGCCTCCCCCAACAGATTCCCTAAAGGCCCTATCTACAGAACAGTGTCCTCTCAAGGCTCCCTTGGTGTGCCCTAAGATCCCAGAGGCTCAGTCTTTTCTGCCAAGGCTCAGACCCAGCAAACACAGAGTCCCCATCTGGAAGTGGATGGTGCTCACCATGGTGCTTGGTGCTGCTACACCACAGCCACACAGTTGTGCCTCTTCTGACTGTCCTCTTGCTGATCTCTTAGGCCCCAAACTGCTCCAGGGCTACAACTCAGACTGGGATCTTGAGATTCTTGGGCCTTTCCGGATCTCTTTCCGTCTCTCCTCCTTCTTCCGACGTTTTTCTTCTTCCCTCAAGGCCTTCTGGAAAGGGTCAGTGCTAGGAATGAACTGTGAGATGAGCAGACTAGATTTAGTCTAGAGCAGCAAAGTTTCCTCTGAGCTAAATCAGAATGTAAGACAGGAAGGTTCCTGGAGAAGGCCATACCCTCAGGGAGTCCCAGACAAGGAATCAGATGAAAGGGCTCAGGGAAACCGCTGACTAGATCTTGAGATAATCAGGAGCTTGACAGGCAGACAGGGAGGCAGGAGATTCCCAGGCATGGGAGACAAATGCCAGCTGAGGTGTGAACTGGAAAACAAATACTCTCTTCGAGGAAGAGGGAGCAGGGTGGTTCTTGGAATACCTTCCTGACACCCTTCAGGAGGGAAGCAAGCTAGGAGTCCTAGACAACAGGTGCTGCCACTAGTGAATGAGGAACAGTCCCCAGGAAAGGAGCATACAGAGGCAAAGTGGATCAGAAGTGAAAGAGATGGGAATGCCAGACAGGCAGAGATGGGAGAGGACAGGGTTTGAGGACAACTTCAAGGTCAAGACTCTTCGCACTCCATCCTTTCCAGAAGCTAGCCCATAGCTTCTGTTGTTCTCTGTGGATAATTAACTATCAAACCTGAGTTGCTGTGTCTATTTCTTTGTGGAACTGACGGATGGTTTCCATGACTACACTCCTGCAGGCCTTTGCACATGCTGTGGCCTAGGCCCAGAATGACCTTTCCAGCTCTGTCTGCTTTGTCTCATTTGTTCCAACTCTGCTACCACTGCCCTTGGGACCTCTTCCATGGTTGCCTCCTCCCTGGCATCTGCCTCCTCACTGGCACCTTCTCTTCAACTTTGTGCTAACTTATTCTTGTGTCTCTCCTTTGTGGTCACCCTCTTTGTGCTTGTCATCTACAACAGCATGTTTTATGAAGACAGAATGTTGGTACTGGATGTGGTGTTCCACTATGTCCCAAGCACAGAGGCCCACAACAGCATTCAGTGTACATTTTTAACAAAATGAATGAATGAAAGGACTCATTAGAATATATAACACAAAAACATACAAAACTCAGGTTGTGAAATATGTCCCTTTTGTATATTCTTAAGGCAAAACTGACAAGAGTGAGCTAGGTAGCTGTTAAAAAACAAACTAAGAGTGCCACCTTGTGGCATAACATACCTGCCACATAAGTAGTCCCTGCCTCTGGGAAAAGGAGGATGTCCCAAGAGTGGTCCAGAGACAGGAATGATGTGTTCAGGTTGTTTGGCTAGTGGAATGCCCAACTAATGAGGACTAATCCAACCAGGCAGCCCAATCACCTCCCAGATAGCTGCCATTCTTGTCTCCTAAGAGTCTCTCACTGAGAGGTCCATACTGAATACATAAAAGTGGACAGTTTGGGGACCATTTGTATATTATGTGTAAAGCCCTCGGTTTAAGCCCCAGTCTGGGGAGTTGAGGGATGGAGCTATCAGGATCATTCCCAGCCAATGAAAAGGAAATTGTGTTGCTCCTATGGTCATATCTAAGAACATATTATGATAATGTTACACTAAATTTAACCTGGAAGTTATGTGTTTCAGCCTCCTGTGTGACAGAAGCATATATGATTGCAGGGTGAGAAGAGCCTACTTGCAGAAATTAAGCATCTCCCTAGGTTCCCCTTTGTGGCAAAAAGACTCTCTCCAAGGCCCTGAGCACCTCTGCATGCACTGACTGGGAACACATAGAATCAAGGTCTTGCCCAGGGTTGCTTGCTATGATCAGGATTAGGATGAGAGCAAGCAACCTGGAGGGGTATACCACTGGGAAGAAGTGACAGCTACTGTGATAGGGAAAACCATATCCTCTACCCTTACTGCATAGAGTAGACACTGGCTCAACAGGAATCTCAGAGGTTCTGCTAGATATAAATAGTCAGGCATGGTCCACTGTGGTTCCACTAAGTTAAAAACTAAGGTGATGAACAGAAATTAGTAAATGTTGCTGGTGTGGCAATGAGTGATGACATATGCCTGTAATCCCAGAACTTGGGAGGCAAATGCAAGCAGATCAGGAATTGAGGCTAGCCTGGGCTTCATGAAACACTGTCTCAAAACAAATAAGGAAATAACAGAGAAACCCCAAGAAGGGAGTTGCAGGTCTAGTTGCTATCTTTTAAAGGCCTGTGTCTCAAGTTGGCCCTTGACTGGCAGCTGAAAACCACAGTCTTAATCAGTAAGAGTGTATCACTGTTCTCAAACTGTGAAATCTATATGGTTTGATAAGGTTCCTTCCAGCAGCTTTAAGTTTGGGTACTAGTTAGATACAGAGTACTCATATAACCAACTCTCAGTAAAAACCAGGACAGTAGGTCTCTAGTGAGTTGACAAAGGAAGCTCACACATATTACAACTTGTTGCTGGGGGAATTAAATACATCTGTGACCACTGGGAGAGAATGCTGAAAGCTGGCTTCTCTGCATTTTGT